>NC_043708.1:130063886-130080469 GCF_006229205.1 Suricata suricatta
TTTCCTCTCCTTCTATGAACAGACCTCAGGATGCACGCATTCTTTGCTCCTCCAGGAGGTAAACTTTACCTAAGCAGGTGCACCCCTGCAGAGACAAACACCCCGTCATTCTGACCAGGAGCAATGTAGTCTGAAGCCTGATCTGGCCCCACACTGAGTTTCTTGCAACCCAAACTCCAAATCTCTCCATATAAACTCCAAGCTGATATTTTTATACCCCTGTGGCTGTCAATCACTATTGATTATTAATTGGTGGGAGCAGGGGGAAAGAGAGAAAAGATAACTATCCCCCCACGAACACCAAAATCAGTCATGATTATTTCTGAATCCCGGTAGCATTTGAAATTTCTTAAAATATTTTTTATCTGAACTTTTCTTCATTTTAAGATTCCTCATAATGAATAAGGATTGTTTTTACAAAAACAATAAACATCATTTTTCCTTAGAACAGTGACACCAGAGAAAGGCATCTTACGTTATAGAAAAGTAGTCACAGGGGGTGCCTGAGTGGCTCAGTCAGTTAAGCATCCGACTTTGGTTCAGGTCGTGGTCTCACAGTTTGTGGGTTCGAGCCCCACATTAGCTCTGTGCTGGCAGCTCAGAGTCTGGAGCTGCTTCGGATTCTGTGTCTCCCTCTCTCTCTGCCCCTCCCCTACTGACACTCTGTCTCTCTTTCCTTCAAAAATAAAAAATAAAACATAAAAAAAAACTTTAAGTAGTCACAATGGTTTAGGGGAAAGAGTAAGTTCTTAAACAGAATGTGCAGTGTCATCTGATATTATTATAAAACAATAATATTAACAATAGTATTGTTACTGCATAGGCACGAGGTAAAAGCACTCTCATGTAAAAGCACTCTCATTTACTATGAAATAGGGTAAAAATACCATGCCAATCTTAGACATAAAATGGAGAGGTCAAAGGGCGCCTGGGTGGCTCAGTCGGTTAAGTGTCCGGCTTCAGCTCAGGTCATGATCTCATGGTTCGTGGGTTCAAGCCCCACGTCAGGCTCTGTGCCGATAGTTAGCTCAGAGCCTGGAGCCTGCTTCAGATTCTGTGTCTCCCTCCCTCTCTGACCCTCCCCTGCTCAATGCTGTCTCTCTCTCTCCAGCGCTCTCAAAAATAAATAATAAAAAACATCAAAAAATAAATAAATAAAACAAAAAAAAAAAATGGAGAGATAAAGTCATTTGCCCAAAGCCACACAAGATTAACACACAGCAGGCCTGGACTTCACAAAGCCAATGTCCTCTATTACCATTGGCGTTTAAACAACACAGATGTGAACAACACAGATGCACTTATACACAGATTGTTTCCCCATAAAGTACAGTACTGTAAATGTATTTCCTCCTCCTTATGGTTTTCTTAATAACCTTTTCTTTCCTGTAGCTTACTGGATTGTAAGCATACTGCATAAAACACATATATGTAATGTATGTTGGCCAACTGTCTACGGTACTGGTAAAGCTCCCAGGCAAGAGGAGGCTCTTACTGGCGAAGTTTTGAGGGGGCCAGAAGTGATACACAGATATTTGACTGTGGAGGAGGTGGGGGGGTTGGTGCCCCTAACTCCCCCCACCCCCGCATCATTCAAGGGTCACCAGTACTCTGTCCTCACAGTCATAAAGACACACAGGTGGCCCCAGAGATTGAAAAGCATGGGCCCCGAGGGGCGCCTGGGTGGCTCAGTCAGTTGAGCATCTGACTTCAGCTCAGGTTTATGGGTTCAAGCCCCATGTCAGGCTCTGTGCTGACAGCTCGGAACCTGAAGCCTGCTTCAGATTCTGTGTCTCCCTCTCTCTCTGCCCCTCCCCTGCTTGTGCTCTGTCTCACTTTGTCTCTCAAAAATAAATAAATGTAAAAAAAAAAAAAATTGAAAAGCACAGGCCCCAAAATGTTGACAGTGTCTCTCCAGACCCCAGCATATGGATGATGCTTAGTATTATTATTATTATTATTATTATTATTATTATATCTATGTTTCTCTATATTTTCCAAATCTTCAACACACATGGTCCTTGTGCAATGGGTAAAACAGTAAGGTCTCTATATTAAGAAAAATGCCACAAGCATGAACCTGAAGTTCAAGTTAACGGTAGAGCCAAGTCATAAGGCCACACAAGGTCCCTGCGCAGTCTCAGCCCGTGTTTTTAGATAGGCCATCTGTGGGCAACAGGTGTCGGCCAACAGGCCAGAGGCATTCTTCACAGGATGTGAAGTGGATGGGCACTGAGCTCAGTAAACGCTCTGCCAGCCTCCTGGCCCCCCATGGCACTGGGGCCTCGGCCCTGCCGCCGGTGAGCTCTGCTCAGAAGGGAGCTTCCCTCCGGACCCTCATGACTGTTCCCAGGAGGAATGCCCCCTCTCAGCATCTTGCCAAGTCCCTCTCGAGGAGACAGAAGGGGAAGTTCGAATGGCCTCCATCCAATTTTTAAACTGTAAACTGCACGCCCACTTTTTGTTTGGAGACATTTCCTGTGTGTGAACTCACTTTGTTCTGTTACCAGCTTTAAAGTTACCCAGAACTGATACATCCAAGGCCGAGCTAAAGTGTTTTTTAAAAAAAAAGAAGTCAAGGGGCGCCTGGGTGGCTCAGTCAGTTAAGCGTCTGACTTTGGCTCAGGTCATGATCTCACGGATCATGGGTTCAAGCCCCATGTCAAGCTCTGTGCTAACAGCTCAGAGCCTGGAGCCTGGTTCGAATTCTGTGCCTCCCTTTCTGTCTCTGCCCCTCCCCCACTCGTGCTTGCTCACTCTCTTTCAAAAATAAACATTAAAAACATTAAAAAAAAAAAAAGGAAATCCAATACGATAGGACCTTTCCTTGTTTTAGCTCATCTTAAAGAAATCTCATGGGAAGTAAGTCAAAAGAGAGGTTGGATTCAGAGGTGGCATTGTGTATGGATGTCCCAGCCTCCACCCCTCCTCCACTGTCCCATCCTGGTGAGCACAGTGCACTGGGACAAGCGGTATCCTTCAGCCCCTTGGCTACACCATGCAGTGCAGCCATGCTTGCTTCTAGGTGAGTCTGAGGATGCCCCGATGCGGCTGCCTTCCACATGCCAGCAGAGAGGCCCGCAGCAGCATTTTAGGGCACCATTTCAAAGCTGGGGGGAGGGATGGAAGCCTTGTCAAGTGAGGTGCCGACGGCCCCCGCAGCGCTGGCTGGCCCTGACACACCCCCGCATGTGGCTACGGCCCTGTGCTCCCAGCCGGCCCTTCTCCTCCACCACAGGCTTCCCACCCCCATCCTGCCCGCGAAGGCTTTCCCCAGCCAGACTCCTGCAATACCTGACACTTCCTTCCCCTTGGATCCATCCTGACCAGGGCTGAGAAGATTATTGGACATTGACTCTCCTCCCCAGGCCCATCTCCAACATCACCCCGCACCTTGACCCAACACTTGTCTTCCATGGGGAAGACCATCCTGTTTCGTAGATCATGGATACAGCCAGACAGGCTGCAAGGCTCCAGGAGGACAGGGCCTCGACCTGGCCCAGGGCCTGGGGCAGTCTCATGGAGGAGTCATTGGTGAAAAAATATATAAACACACCATCCCTCCCACTAGGATATAGAAACTCTGTGAGGGCCAAGAAGGTGTCTTTACTGAAGTCGATGCTGCTCACAGCCATTCAAGAAGCTGTCCAAGTTCATCAGTTTGGCAGAGACCAAGCTGAAGTCGTTTAAAAGGAGCCAATGCTGGGGCACCTGAAGCCAGTTAAGCGACCGACTTCCGCTCAGGTCATGATCTTATGGTTCGTGGGTTCGAGCCCCGCGTGGAGCTCTGTGCTGACAGCTAGCTTAGAGCCTGGAGCCTGCTTCGGATTCTGTGTCTCCCTCTCTCTCTACCCCTCCTCAACTTGTGCGCTTGCTCTCTCTCTCTCTCTCTCAAAAATAAACATGAAAAAAAAATTTTTAAGGAGCCAATGCTGAGAAACTCCAAGAATCAGACAGTTCCCACCCCCAGAAAAAAACAAAACAAAACAAAACCTGGTGATGAATGAGATTAGAAGGCAGGTTTGGGTCCTAATGTCACATGCACCTGGCCAAATCTGGGACTGGCCGGCACAGCCATAAGATTCTCTTCCAGTCTTACTGAATCAGACAGGGCTTCAGGGAGGGGACAGGGCCAGCTGGACATTTTACTGGGCTTGGTTCCTGTTAAGGAGTCCCGGGCGTAAGGCGCGGGAGAGCCGTGCTACGCACACTCTAAATATATACACATATAATGCTCACCCACATGTATTTCTAGGCTTTTCTATTTTTTACATGCATTTCCCTTCATCAGATGCTGCACTCAGCCCAGCCACTCCCTGCACTCAGCTACGCCCAGAATCAGGAAAGGGTTGTACAAAGCTATTCATTAATGCGCTCGGGCTCACTCCCACAGCCTAACTACCACCCCACAGACAGAAACGTCGTGATGCCCCTACTTGATATTCAGGAAGGAAACAAGGACTGTCACAGGGCAGCATGTGTCCAAAGAATGACACACCAAGCAACATCCAGAAGCTTTCCACCCCACCCAAGACCTTAAGGAGGGCAAAGAGTGTCTTTTTCTTTTTTCTTCTTCTTCTTTGTACCATCAGACCATTTTAGGGTCCATTGTGCTATTTCTTCCCTGGTATCCTGGGCTGAATTGTGTCCCCCCCCCAAAAGCCCTAATTCTGATGTCTGTGAATGTGACCTTATTTGCAACAATGTCTTAGCAAATATAGTTAAGGTAAGACAAGGCCATTAGGGTAGGTCCTAATCCAACGGGAATGGTGTCCTTCTAAGAGGAGGAGAGAGACACAGAAGAAAAATGCCATGTGACCTGAGCCACATAGGAGCGGAGCGGGGTGCAGCGCCTACCTAAGGATCGTCGAAGATCAAAGGCCACCGTCAGGAGCTACAAAGAAGCAAGAAAGGGTTCTACCCAGAGTCTCAGAAGAAGGGTGCACCTGAGGACACCTTGATTTCAGCCTCCAGGAGTGCCAGAAAATAAATCTGTTGTTGGAAGCCACCCAGTGTATGGTTAATTTGTTTCAACAGAGCCCCAGAGAACCAATATACCCTGTTTCTTCCTTCAGAAATGCCCCCAAGAAACACATTCATTTCACCATCCACCTTCCCGCCCCTGGGTCCAACTCTACCTCCAACCAAAGGATGAACTATCAAAGTCACTTTCTCTGTACTACACGTCACGCCTTTTGATATCTAAGGGAAAATATATAACCCAATTTTGCCCTAACATCAGAGATCATGTTTGGGAATGCCACTACTATCCTCTGAACTCCACAGGAGATTTAAATAGAATACGAAGACCCCACTACGCCACCCCAGCCCCAAATAATACACAGACAGGGTCCGCCCTGGAAGGCAGGAATTAACATACAGTCCACGGTCAAGGGGTGGGACTGGAACTTTATGTCCCGCAGAACTGAAAGCCCAGCTGTGTTACCCACCAAATGGGGACGGTGAGAAAGCAACACAGGAAGGAGCTTGAAGAAGGGTATGGACAGTGCCTGTGGCATAAGCCTGGCACAAGAACCCTAGTCAGGAGTGACCAGGGTTTGATTCCTGGGAGCATGCCCTCACAGAGGTCTAATGGATCCGACTGCGACATCCTGCCAGGGCTGATGAAGCGTGGCCCTGGGGCGTCAGGCGCCAGCAGAGGGAGGCAAGAATAAAATTAATGAACAACCAGGAGGCGACGGAGCTGAGCTGACCACCGTGACCACAGAGCTCAGCTCACCCGGTGCAAAGAGAAAAGTAGTCACGGAGGTGACAGACCTGAACACAGAAACACTCTGCTTCCTTTTCGGGGCTCTAAAATGTGTCCCCTGTCACGCTGCACAGTCTCCCTGACAGCCTTGGGTACCTGGAGCCCTAGATGCGTTTTTAATTTGTTTTGTTTCAACAAACAAAGAGTCCCAAACCTTAGGACTATTACTTTTAAGTGACAGGAGCATTCCCCAGTGAAATCTTAAGTATCAGAAGACGGATAAATACAAGTGTATGTAGTTTTAACTGCCCACCAGATTAAGGACAGGTATGATGCCTATTAGGAAACAGTCTAAATATATAAAAAATATTTTGGGTTTTTTTTAATGTTTTATTTATTTTTGAGAGAGAGAGAGGAATAGCATGAACAGAGGAAGTCAGAGAGAGAGGGAGATACAGAATCAGAAGACAGGCTCCAGGCTCTGAGCTAGCTGTCAGCACAAAGCCCAATGTGGGGCTCAAACCCACGAACCGCGAGATCATGACCTGAGCTGAAGTCAGATGCCTTAACCAACTGAACCACCCAGGTGCCCCTAAAACATTTTTAAAGGACTATTTTAAGAGAGAAAAAAAGTGATTTTTTTTCTGCATTCACCAAAATATTACTTTTATTCTCATGTTTATAATCATTACTTTCAAAAATGAGACTCTTCTGGACTGTCCGTCTGCTCATCTCGCCAGCTAACCCGGGTTAGCTCTGGAGGGTAGGGGCTGCACGTTTGAGTCAATTACTTAATCCTGTGCCCATTTTGCCCAAGATGAAAAAGCAACAAGGAGAGATATTTTTCCCTAAAAATTTTTAAGTTTATTTATTTATTTTGGGGGGGGTGGGACAGGGAGAGAGGGAGAGAGAGAATCCCAAGCAGGCTCCACACTGTCAACGAAGAGCCCAACGTGGGGCCAAACCCTTGAACCACGAGATCATCACCTGAGCCAAAGTCAAGAGTCGGACACTTAACTGAGTGAGCCACCCGGGCACCACTTGGCAATGTTACTTTTAAAGAGACCTAAGAACGCAGATCAAGTCCAACCTTGGGACACAAGGACAAGATGCTGAGTGGATAGTCAGTTCCACCTATGCATCTCAGAAAGTTCACAGGGCTACATCTGCTTTTAATGTTCATTTATTTTTATTTATTTATTTTTTTGAGAGACAGACAGACAGAGCATGAGCTGGGGAAGGAAAGAAAGAGGAGACACAGAATCCGAAGCAGGCTCCAGGTTCTGAGCTGTCAGCACAGAGCCTCATATGGGGCTCGACCCCATGAACCGCAGGATCATGACCTGAGCTGAAGTCGATGCTTACCTGCCTGAGTCACCCAGGCATCCCTTGTCTAGTTCAGGCGCCCCTTGTCTAGTTTCTTTTAAGTCTTTCCTCGTGGTGTCCACTCTGTCCACAAAATAAGCTCTTTGCTGACAGTTTAGGAGGCTGTAATGTGAAACAGACCATGTAGTGTGCTGCCTGAGAAGGGATGGTGGGAACGAACCACAACAAAAAGACCAGCAAATTACGCAACACATGGAAACATACTTTCCAAAGGCCATGGCCGGGGGACTTTGAGAAATGAAATGTCCAAAGCACGATGCCCATCACAGGGGCATCTCAGTGGTTGTATTCCCCGGACATGCCCCCGAATCACACAAGCAATCTCTCAAGCCTTGGGACACCTGCCCTCTGCAACCCAGAGAGTCGGGGTGACCACAGACCCAGGACGAGCCTATGCACCCCCAGACAGAAGGTGCTGGTGCTGAAGCAGTGGGCCGCCAAGTTCCAGGGGGAGAGCTCTAGGTGGCTCTGGGAGTCTACTGCCAATAATTCTCTGACCCTGAAAGCCAACGGAGAGAAGAACTAATCAACACCATTCTTTTTTACAGGTTGGATCACAATAATTGAAGCTTACGTAATAAAAACATATGGGTCCATGCTTAGAAATTTGTATCTTCATTAAGAGAATTCTCAGCGAGGTAAACACAAGATTTCAGGTACCGTATTTTAGGGCTTACATAATCAGTCAGAGGGCAGCTTTCCAATTTCCACTTGCTTATATTCAAGGTGGTAATTTCTCATTCGAATTAGCAGAGGATGGAAAAGAGACAGTGTCAGGCTGGAGGAACAGATCCAACAATTAGAGAAGGAGCAGGTCTGTTTTACATAAGCCTTCTGCAAAGGGGGGAGGAGGGAAAGACAATAGCCATTCCCAAGAACATGTGACAATAGTCTTTAATTGAAAGCACCATTGTGACGCTGTTCTCCCGGCACCAACTTTGCAAGTGCAGAAATGGAGGTAAAAATAATCATCTCTATCTTGCCTAAGTGCTGGTAGTTGTGTAGGCAGCGATTTAGGGAGCAATACGCCTAACATTCTATTATATTCCCCAGGACTATTTGTTGAAAGCCTGCTCCTGGCTCCTTCCTACTTCTGCTAACTCCACATCATCAGGAGCTCGGTAGCTATGAAGTGACAGCCACAGCAGGCTTTAGAGCTACCACCAAAAGTTTTCAAGGGTCACCCGTTCAGGCAAGTTCATTATCCAGAGACCTATCCCAAAGGGCAATTTGCCAGACAAGTCAGAATCTACCACACGTAGTACAGAACTCACATAGGGAGTGTGGCTGGATGGACAGACAGACACATAGACAGACCAAAGGTATTCGCTAGGCTTTTGAAGGGACTCACTCTATTGCACAGTAAACTCGGACCTGTTGGGACACGCCAGGGACGCAGCATACCACTGCAGCTTGGATGGGTTGTGGCCACGGCTTGCTTCCAGGATACACCGAGTGCTCGTGGCAAAGATTTTAACCAAACCCAATGCTAAGGAAGTAAGACTTCCCCGTTATACTCAAGACTCTTCTATTCTCTTCCAAGGTATCTTAAAATACCACTGGGGATGCGACATCCCAGAAGAATAGAGTACTGAACAGGTATGGCCAGGCTATGAAGGCACAAAGGCAAAGGGCAATAAGTGAGCTCCACACTACCCCCTCCCTAATTCCATTCAAAACCTGTGGCTTGGAGCCAACCTGAGTTGTCTTTGGCTTTAAAATAGTTCCACTTAAGTGTTGACCAGGAGTCATAAATGAGACATTTGTATTAAGTCCAAAAAATTTTTAATGACCAACTATTACATCTTAGAGAAATAACTGTTCCCCATTTGAAGAGGAATGTCCGTTCCTTCCAGGAGACAGCTGGGTTGGTCACCATCATTTCTATTACGTTGAGCTGCTAAACCCTCCGTTAGGAAGGGCGTCCCTTTTCAGAAAGGCTCGGCTTGAAGCGACAAAGACCAGAAATAAAGAAGCTGGAAACAGCCAGCTGCAGATTCTGCTGCGCCCAGTGGAGAATTTCCGCTTGGTAGGTTGTCACTGGATTGCCCACGACCAAGCCCCCCCCCACCCCCAGGCTTGCTCACTCCATGACTGTGGCTGCAGAAGGTCCACGGCCTTACGAAGCTGATAGGGTTTCCTACTCGGTGAAGTCGACACCCAGCCAGCAGGGTTTGGGGGTGCTGTGGTCTTCAGAGAGCGTGTGCTCTCTTGTGAAGCCTGTGGCCCTTGAATGTGAATCTAAGAACTCACCTAACAACAGACACTGCAACTTGACTCACTGAGCCCAGCTCATTCCTTATCCTTCCCAAGGACAGGTGTGACCAGAGGGGCGCTGTGCAGAGGTAACTCCCTATACGGTCATCATAAGCGGAGATGAATGATCCAGGGGAGGAGAAACAGCACCGCATCTATCAAAAGCCTGTTCACTCTGCTTCGGAGAAACCAAAAAGGATCCAGAGGAAGAAAATGCCCCGACTGTGCCCGCTGAGCCGTGCCTAACACTGCTGGGAGGGTTAAGATGAGGCAGTGGGTGTGGCAGGAGACCTGAGCCCCCCTGGCACACAGGACAGAGCTCCAAGGCCGCTGCCCAGAGGACAGCATATGTCCAGGACATATGTCCCTTGATCCGCCCCCCTTCCGGCTGCTTTGAAGTGGCCACTCTTCCTCCAGAGAATCAGAGCGAGCTATAAGGGCCCCAATCTCTACTGTGGGCAACAAAACCGAGGCCTCACACAGTACCCCAAATTCTCAGGCCCTGGGCAAGGACTTCGGTTGTGCCAAGGTCAGAGACGAGGGTTAGGTCATTTGTGTTAAAGCAAGTACCGAATCCGGAACCCTATGAGAGAGCATTCCATCACGTGTCCATTTATTCAAATCTCTCAACCATCTGTAAGTTGGTCCCATTTTGCAGATGGCAACATTGGGACTCAGGTAAGTCAAGTCACCAGGAGCTGGTAAGTAGCAGGCCCGGGTTCAAATCCAAGTCTTCTGACTCCAAGTCCAACACTCCTTTCACTGCTCCTCAGCTGCCTGGAACATCGAGAACCATCAAGGATTCCCCATCCTGTAGTCACAGATCAGAGCAACAGGAAAAAGGGCTTCCCAAAGCGAGGCGTCGGGGCACCTGTCCCTCCCAGCTGTCCTGAGCGCCCCTGTTCCACCCACCTCCAAGTATTCACTGACTATAAATGCTCAGCATAACTATTACTATAGCGAACTCCTCTCCCACATGACTGGTAACTTTAACAGCGCCTTTAAGCTAAAACGGATTGTTATGTTTATAATAAGGGAATAAACAGAATTAGCAACTGGTACTTACTTCTAAAAACCTTTTACCTCCCAGACAAAATGTTCATGCAGAACAGGACACTACCTGAGTGTACAGTTCACTACACCCAAATCAAAGCCTGATTGAAATAATTTTATTTCTCATGTGTTGGGGCTACAAAACTGAGTGTTTGCAGAAAATGTGTATAGCCATGTCATTATTAATAGCTAGGATATATCAAACACTATGTGTCAGTTAGCATTCAAAGTGCTTTACCGGTACCAATTCAGTGACTCCTCAGAGTATCATTATGAGGGTAGGTATTATTAGGACCCCAGTTTTAAAATGAAAAACCAAGGCACAGAGAGGTTGAGTAACGAGCTTAAGGACACACAGCTGAGAAGGGGAGAACGTGACCATGAACCCCAGGTCTTCCGAAGCGCATCCACTGAGTCACAGCTGCCATACATGCTTATCATTCTCCTGCCTGGCAACTTCAACCATTTCATTTGGGATTTTAACCATTTGGCACTACCACCTCTTCTATGAACACAAAAACACTGGGTTACATAAAATACAAGTTTCTCAAACCATATGAATTTACTCATCCTGTGAGCCAAAGTCAGTGAGTCCACTCCTTTTTCCCCTACTTTATTTCCTATTTGGTAGATACAGATATAGGATCAGAAGCAAAACTAAGTTAAAAGAACAAGGATGCTATCTTTCTGGCTTACAGATTACCAAACGCATTTCTTTCTTTCTTTTTTTTTTTAATTTATTTTGGAGAGACAGAGACAGTGTGAGCAGGGGAGGGTCAGAGAGAGAGGGAAATACAGAATCTGAAACAGGCTCCAGGCTCTGAGCTAGCCGTCAGCACAGAGCCCGACACGGGGCTTGAACCCACGAACCGTGAGATCATGACCTGAGCCGAAGCCAGACGCTTAACCGACTGAGCCACCCAGGCGCCCCCCAAAAGCATTTCTGAGAGGGAACAGAACATAGGTAACTTGACTTCGGGGGAGTTCTAAACCCAGGTTTAAGCCCTACATACAAAATTACCACTGAAATGTCCCTTAACTTCCAAAAAGGACAGCATTCAATATGCGGTGTAGGCATCCCTGCATAAGAACATGTATGTACATAAATATATAATGCACTCATTAATATACATAATAGAGTAGGTGTGCAAAACACCAATAGAAGTGGTAAGTACCTTGATTCTCCTTTGGAGGAAAGTGGTTATTTATTAAAGGAGGTGTTGCAGTTAAATCCCAGCAAGTTAAATGAGTACGGCGAGTTGAAAGGAGAAACAGTGCTGGTAGAGTTTTATTCTCCATCCCGGCAAGAGGTGGGCAACTTGCGCAGAGCTGCCTGCCCAGTCACCTGGCACCCCAAGGAGCCCTCCTCAATCCAAGGCACAAGGTCAGCTCAGCTCAGCGGGAGTCCCTACCTCTCCCCCAGCCTCTGCAGGAGGCCGAGACCCTGAAAGGAACACCCCTGTCTGCAGTGAACCAGTAACATTCACAGACTGTGTTGGTCTTTATTCAAGGCCTTCATCTTCATCAAATGGGGCTGCGTCCTCATTGTGTTTGATACATTACAGTACTCCGCCCCAGTGGGCCGGCTGGGGAGCCCCTCCCTGAGCAAGGCAGTCCTTCAAAGCCTGCTTCAAGATGTGCAGGAGAAATAGAGACCCTCTTGCTCCAACTGCCTCGGCACAAGTGGAAACTTATTCAGTTTAATAGAGAGCAATGCCATGCAGAAAGCAGGCAAACAGGAAGATGAGCTAAAATGCAGGGCATGTGATTAGCAAGACGGTGCCTCTGCAGAGAGGCCGCTGTGTCCTCTACTTTGTAAGGGATCTAAAAAGGAAAAGGGGGGGAGTTCCAAAATTCAGGAAAGATCTTGCTCCTTTTACGACCGATTCCTGATTCCATTTCTTTGACTGTGAAACACACAAGAGAAAAGCCCTAGAGAAACTGAGCTGTGTACACAAAGCTGGTTGAAAGGAATTTGCAGAAATCATTTTCCCCCTAAATAATTATTAGCTAAACATGTGCAACCAAACAGCAAGAAAAAAAAATCAGGGTAATTGTATTTCTTACTACCTGGGGCTATACAGTAATTATGCAAATGGAAGGGAATTTGTCACTTTGAGTAACCATAAGTGTGTAAAATAATTTGATTAAGTAAAATACAGTTGCCTTAGTCATCATACTAATTTGACAAGGACCTTAAAAATGTCTCTCAGCTGTCTGCTTCTGGGTAAGAGTTGCAAAAACCCATCTTCAAAATGATGCTTCTGTAGGCAGAGGGGGAAAAAAAGGAAAAAAAGTAACAAATCCAGAAGTTTCACCTTACAAGCAATTGCAAGCCACTGAATGCTCAGGCCTGAAATTTTTAAAGTGACTATAAATCAGCTCTGTTACATGCACTCAGTCATCGGGCCAATTATTTTGTCACGACAACCTAAGACTTAGTGTTTGCAAAACTCTAAATAGGGAACTGCTCCCCCAACCCCGGGTCCTAGGCACTGTCTATGCACCCCACCCTGGAGGCTCAACAGGCCTTTTCAGGTCTGCATCCTGAGGAAATTCAAATGCATTTATATGTGAGCCTCCATCCTAACTGCCCAGAGGTGTCGGGAGGTTTGAATTCCAGTCCTCAGTAATTTGATAACTCACACGAACCTCCACACACAGGGCTATCCTCCATGAACGGCTTGATACATCTCTTGAGACATCTCGGTGGGTCTCCATGCATCACCATGCAGTACACACAAAATAACTTTCTCTCCCTGCAGTTCCCATAGGCCTGTGCCTGCTCCAAAGGGGCCAAGACTCAAGCACAATGTTTCATCCTTAAGGTCAGTTCAGACTGGATCCACCCAAAAGAAAGATCCAGGTAAAGGAAAATTGCATTCTTGACCCAGCATACCGTGCCGATCACACTGGGTAGGTCCCTCTTCTTACGCTCAACAAAGTATGCCATAGCCACTCAGGTAGTTTAAATGACTAGGAGAGAACATCCCTGTGACATTGGCTTATCTGAAGCATGATTTCCAGTGAAAACACTTGCAAGTGTAACAGACTGCAGAATCCACCACTGGCCCAGGGCTGCACGATTACCTTATCTCTACTATCACAGAGTCTGGGTGTCAGGGTCAATAACCTTCAGCATTGCCCCGGGAGACCCCCCACACCCCATCCCACCCCTACAACCCCACACACATGGAAGCAAAAAGTTGCTGGTCCCCTGCTCAGCTTAACAATCAGTGTTTGTCTCATATACAAGTCTCCCTTGAGTTTCTTCCCTGGGCAGGTTCTTGAGGCAGGTGCACACATGCGTGTGCGCACACACACACACACACACGCACACACCGAGGCAATCCTGCTTTACAAAGTTGCTTCTCAAATCACAGGCAACTTCCTGCTTCCGTTCTGCACCAGTGTCACTGAAGACACCGGGCAAGCCCTTTTCAGAAAGCGCAGGGAGAAATGAAATGAAGCCTCCAAATATAAAACACAGCATCTAGGAAGACAAAATAATAAGGTAGCTGCATGGACTACTACTGGGATCAAATAGATATCAAATAATGTGGCTGGGACAGAACTTTCGAAACCCCCCCTTGCTATCAAAGCAAGCACTGTTGGCAGCAGCCCACAGTGTGCCCTTCGTCAGGTATCTGAAAATGCTTCATCGGAGGGGTGGGCCGATGGCCAATGCACAGATCATACATATAACATACACCTTGCGCTCGGACCCTGCCCATATGTATAATCACCTACAAAAGCAGGCTCTCTGGGTTCTTAAGAAAATCATGATGAATGAAAAGGAAAAGTGTGCCTCTCCTGCAAACATCCTACAATGTTTCATTCTCAAATTATCCCTGAAGAAGTCACACCCGGCTGAAGGAATAACTTTTTATTCCACCTCCAAGATAACAGATGAACAGGAAACTCCCCAGTGGCCCCAAAAAACAAAACCCACCGCAACCCGATTCAGTCAACCCTGGCCAGCAAACTATTTATTTTCATGAGGTTCAGATGACAATAGACAGTCCAGGGCAGTCGGGCAAGGCAGAGTCCTGGGTACCTTATGCCTCCACTCTTGGTAATCAAAATAAATTCAATGTCCTAGGCCTGTCCTCTCCTGGGCCTCCATCTGCCTTCTGCCGGTCACCTGTTGACTCCTGTTACCCTACCGCTCTGAACCAGGCTTCCTATCTGTGCAGGCTGGAAATGCCAGCAGCCTCCCCCGCCCCCCAACCAGGTGGACTGAATTCCTCCTCCTCATGCCAGTGGCCTACTCTGGGATTAAAGTCAACTTCCTATCTCGGGGTGCCCGCCAGCCCTGCCTTTATGTATCCACCTCGCCATCAGCCCTCTGCTTCTTAACTTTCTAAAGGCGCTTAGGCTCCTCATGTGGGTGAAGCTCAGCTTCATTCCTTTCTAAAACCCTTAGATCACTGCAAGCTAAAAGTAAGACCAGGCCTTTCTCATTCATGGTGTGAAAAGTTCTGTTGCATGTTTGCCATGCTTGAATAATGCACCCTACTGAACAAAATTGGCTTCAGGCAAACAAACTGTTAAACCCCAAGGCAGCTGTTGATATTCTAATTACCTCCCCAAACACTGATCCTGTTGGGTAGTACATACTTTGCATAAGCTCCAGTACAGACCCACAAATATTTTGTTAATATGCATTTGCATCTTGGTAATACAGGTCCCTATTTTAATACCGATTCGGTCAACCCTGGCCAGCAAACTATTTATTTTCATGAGGTTCAGACAACAGTCTGAATTCCCTCCAGTCAAATTCCTTCCATGAAAGGGCTGATAAACTGACCCCCAAACAGGGATGTCTGCACTGTAACTAACAAGAAAAGTAAATTTTATGAAACAAACATCTAAACAGAGAAGAAAACTGTGCTTTTGGCTACAGGGGTCCCCTGCAGCATACAAGCCAAGGATGCACAGAGACAGGGATGTAAAACACTTTCATCTCACAAGGAAGAAAAGGAAACGCGCTTGATTTTCAGAAGCCCTGTAACTCTGTCACCCCAGGAACGGAGCTGAGTTTGAACAACCCCTCTCTGCAAACCACGAAACTGACATGCCCTACACTACAAGCCTGCTTGTACTTCCCTCTGACTGCCCGCCCGGGAGTCCCTGGAGACTATTTATGAATGGCACAGGGCATCCGGCAGTCTGGCCTTCATTAACTGTACCCCCAAGGCCAGGAAGGAGGGATTCGTGGTACATCAGGAAGAGCATGGTTCGATCTGAGAATGTGGTTATCCCACAGCCAAAATCGTGTCCATTTCTATCTCTGTCAAACTTGTTCACAGAACCCTCAAAGTCTCTGACGTTTCATGCCAGTTTCAGGTCAATCACCAGAGTAGTGATTTAACACTATACAGTCTGACAAAATCTTCTCCTGTGGAGGCAGGGCCGGACCCGGATCTGGAAGTGCACTCTCTGGAACTCAAGTTGGGACCACCTGCGCGGGGCAGGACAAGGGGACAAAGTAGGTATTTGACAGTGCTGAGTCATTACAAGCTGTTTCCTCTGATATGCCAGGCACCCCTGGGCCGTCTGAGCATCAATATCCCCTGTCAGAAGGCAAATGAAATAGCTGCACATAGTGCAAAATGATGAGACCCCATTGCGGGCGAGAGACTTCGATGGGGAATCGAGGTCTTCAGCACGGGTAGCAGGAACTGACACAAACTCGCACCGCAACTTTATCCCAGACGCCGAAAGATGGCTATTGGGATTGGGAGACGGAATATTCCCCCTGCAGCCCCGGCTCGGTTCAGGGCCACACTCGAGCGCATTTTACTCTAAACTGTTAAATCCACCCCCCACCCCCGTAATTGGCGCATGGAGAAAGCGCCCGGAGAAAATGATGCATAATGGATTTGTTCTCGAGGCGGATGGAATGGAGAGTGGAGGACGCAGGATGCTAAACTGGCTTTTCTTCCCATGTGCAGGTCACCTGAAAACCGCGATGCCTGCCTCTCCAAGCGGGCTCCTGAACTCGCCCTCCGGCTGCGCCTTCCCGGCGGGGAGGCGAACGGCTTCCCGGCCACCTGCCCGCCGCCTCTCCTCCCCGGGCACCCCAGGCCCCCGCCGGCCGCGCGAGCAGCTGCCGGCAGCCGCGGTCCCGCCCGCTCCCCGCTCGCTCGGCAGCCCGGGCCGGCAGCTCCCCCGG
>NC_043708.1:130080569-130101352 GCF_006229205.1 Suricata suricatta
CTGGGGACAGATGTTGCACCCGGGGCTTGGGGAGGTGCCAGAGGTCAGAGCTGCTGGCGGCTTCGACAGCCCTCGCCCGCCCCTGCTCCTGCTCCCTGGGGGGGGCCACCCAGCATGCCTAAAGGGCTCCCGACCACAAGGAAAGGAAGCTCAACTAGAGGGAAGTTAGATTAATCCTTCTAAGAATGCACTGTCAGTCGCCCCCAGGCCGCAGTGTATAGGTGGCTGCAAGGTCGCAGCGACCCCAGCAGAGGGCCATGTCCATCCCTCCATCTGCCTGGAGTCCATCCTCAGGAATGATGCAGCTGAGGCTGAAGTCAGAGGGAAGCGATTAGCCACAGGCCTGCCTTGGTCCCCACCCTTTCCCTAGTATTGTGGCCAAGGCTGCCTTTCCTGGCCTTGGTCCGAAGCAGCCGCTCTTTATAATCATGTTTAACAGGAGTTTGGGCCACAAGGCACCACCATTAGAATTTAGTCCTCCTGCCGCCTTTGGAAGCTCAGAGAAACTGTAAAGGATTGATCAGTACCAGGAAGCACTCAGCAACTTCTGCGTGGGCCATTGTGGGGGCTCAAACCTTTATAAAGCCTTTAATAATGGGTCAAAGAAAATGTGCTGTTCTCCTAGGCTCCTGTGTCCCACGCAGGCTTAAATTTGAAATTGAAGAGCAATTAACACATCCATAATGTTTACTTCTTTCCAAAGAGCGTGAATGGGAGTGGATGGTGTAATGGTGGGGGTGTTCTCTTGACATGCCATTGAAATAAAAACAGCTTCATCCTCTGGTTCTAGACATGATCTCACCTAGACCCGGTGTCTCTTTCAGATGCTCGCCTCTCCTTGTCTTGGCTGTCTGCTATCTGAATTGGCTCCTCCCACCAGAGGCCTTTTGCCATTTCCCCCCAATTCCTGTCACCTGGGGCTGCACCATTGCCCAAGAGTCTGCCCCTTTCCTGCAGCCCCTTTCCAAATCCCCTCCACCCCCGGCATGCTGCCTCACAGATGACTTTTCTACTGAGTCCTGCCTCTGATGGGCTGGGGCCTCTCCAACATTCTGGCATCACTGAGAAGACCTTTGAGGAGCTAGCTCCCTTCCTGTCTCTGGCCTTGCGCTGCAAAACTGAGATGTTTACTTGTCCCACTGCTGTTGAAACAGCGGAGTCATTGTTGTTCGCAAGTGTTGTTTACATGCTTCGTAATAACAAGAGCTAATTCTTAAAGTGTATTTATTTATTTTGAGAGAGTAGGGGAGGGGCAGAGAGGGAGGGAGAGAGAGAGAATCCCAAGCCGGCTCCGTGCTGTCAGTGCAGAGTCCGAAATGGGGCTCGAACTCATGCACCATGGGCTCATACCCTGAGCCAAAACCAAGAATCGGATGCTTAACTCACCAAGCCACCCAGGCGTCCCCAAGAGCTCATGTTTACTGTGTGCTTACTCTGGCCAGCCCCCATTCAAAGTGCTTCTGGCAGCAAAAGTGTTTGTTCACCTGTGTTTACAACTGAATCCTCACAACCATCCTCTAAACTAGCTACTATTATTAGCCCATTTTGCATGTCAGAAAACAGGAGCCTAGAAAGGTTGACTTGCCTTACCAATGTCACATATCGTTAATAGCAGGACCAGCCTTTGAAGCAAGTCCAGGTTCCTGAAGACTCCCTGTCACCCAATGGTCTCTCTCTTGGGGGCAAAGGAGAACTCATATGGTTTCTACTTTATTAATGGAGATTCAGAGATATATAGTGACTAGCCCAGTGTCACACAGCTCAACGGGGACTTGAATCCAAGTCCAGCCCTCTTCTCTCTGAACCACACTGCCTTGTGTCTAGTCCAAGAAGGGGCACAGGGTTGATTCAGTGTTTGGTCATTTATTTTACGTAAAATCTTAACCATACTTAGAGAAATCAAACACTTTTGCTGCCAGAGAGAGGACTCCAAATTAGGACTATAGCTTCTTCATATGATTAATGGTAAGCGGCCATGAAAAGAATGTTGTGGCTGAAGCCTTAAAGAGTACTCAAAGTCAGCCGGAAACAAATCAGGTGTCAGCCTCACCAACCATCAGAAAGAATTGAACACGTTCAATTTCCTTCCCTCGTGGCTCATCCGTTATTTACCTGTAGATGGGAACTCCGGGGTTGAGGAGGTGGGTTTATGAGCAGGTGCTCCTGCTTGGCTCCTCTTCTGTGCAGAGGGAGCCGCAACAGAGCAAGACCATGTTCATATCTGCATAGCACGTGACTGCTGAGTAAGTATGTTAATGCCCTGGGTATCATTCAAATCTCCCAACAGGGAGCACTCTTCTTATAAACCCCATTTTACTCATGAGTTAACGCAGCAGGTGGCTTTTAAGAACTTATGGCTATCACGTGGCAGGAATTGAAAACTGCATTTTCGACCCCAAATTGGTGGGAGCATCCAGGAGGGGGGACACCCAGAGGGGCTCCAGCCCTCCCATGACCTGTTGCACCTACCTCCAATCAGCCTCCGAAATGGATCATTGGCCATCCTGTGGCAAGCAAGGCCAACCGTGCTTAAATCCCTACCAATTCCTCAACGGGACAACCTTCAGTGTTCCCCTGGAGAAATGCCATAGCCACCACTTCCAGCCTGGACCCTTTTTCATCATCTGTCCCCCCTAGTGATAGATGGTGAATTCAGGAACGGCAGGCTTTGCGAAGGCCTGGAGGACCCTTGTGATTATTCTGGCCTCTCTACTACTTTTCTTGCCTAGGTTCTGAATTGGACTTGCCTAAATTAGATGGAAATATTGCTAGCTAGGCCTGGGGTTCCAACACTCCTTACTTCGTTGGCTCTTCGAGGTATTCGAAACAGTGACAAGCTGTGTAATCTGGAAATGTGTTGTAGGGAAGGAAGCATGTTGAAAGTCAGGTGACTGGGGAAGACAGTCTGACTTTTGATTCCAAAAATGTTAATAAGCTGTATATAAATGGTTGGCGATTAGGATTTGGAGAGATTTTCTCCCCCACTTTGGAAAGGACCATCAATTCATTTCTGTGGGAGAGAAGTGGGTTAACTTCATGGCCATGAGGGGAGAAAAATAACAATATCTTTCACTGTTACTGGGCTGTGGCAAGATTTCCCAGCAAGCAGCCTCAATGTAATTCAACACAATGAGAAACTGTTGTTCAAGTAATTCACATGAACCATCCTTTGCCAGCTTCAATTTTGTTCACAGGCAAATACAAAGTTGAAAAATAAATGCAAAGAATGATTTCTGATTGTCACTGGGATGGAAATTAGATGCTTACATTCTCACCCTATGGATGGATTTTTTTTTTCTTCCTTTTTCTGAAAATACAACAATTGTGTATTGTGTCCAACCAAGGATAGAATTGGGGCTAGGCCAACTTCTTTGGCTTGAAACTAATATTTGGGCTGAGTTGAAGCTTCTTTTCTCTTTCTCAGAGTTTTTCTCTCCCCACCCCCACTTTCCAATTAGCCTGATCCATATGGCTTTCTCCCATATAGCCTGTGTTTGCTGCTTACTATATTCAGAGCTCTGTATTTTCAATGATGTCTCTCAATTTGAATAGATCAGCAAAGAAAAGCATAAACATCAGTGTCGATGCAACTTTAAAAATGTGAGATCCAAATCCAACTGGAGACAAGGAAGAAAGGCAAAAAGAAGGTACATCTGCAGAAATTGGACAACCAATAGGAGAAACTCGGGATTTAGAAATGTGTTTTATTTGTGGAAGTTGAGCCTTGAGATCAAAGAAACAATACAAATGATAAACATTTACCAGTATTGGTGTATTTGGGGAATTCATCGTTGGCTGCCTTCAACTGATATGTGGGTCCATAGAATGTGTTTATCCAAATAGACTTAGTTTCTTAAGAGCAGAGTGTTTTGCTTTAAAAATAAAGGATCGTTTGTCCTGCTCAGTGTCTAACAGGCCTCCTGCCAAGAAGTTTAATATTTATGACTGGTACAGGAAAATGACCCAGAAGGTGTCAAGGTTTATAGAAAACTTCCTTCCAGGTATTCTCTCCAGGGATCTGCCCCTCCATCCTTAAGGCAACAAGACTTATCCTCATGAGTTTCTTTCCCTGACATAACACCTCTTCTCTCTCAAGGGCAAGTGTCCCAGTTTTGCTCCCAGTCTCAAAAATGCATTCAAACCCTCATGCTCTAAGGATGGGTACTGATGGTAAATGCGAGCAAATGAAATGAACACATGAAATGAGCCAGCATCTCTGGCAAAGAGCTGTGAGGTTTCCAGGTTAATAACAAGCCAAGGGTTCCATGGGTTCTGAGCCCAGCAGAAAGTGGCCATGGCTCTCTGTCCTCCTGAGGGGTGGTGAGCTCCAGCCCTGGGTACCCCAGGTGGTCATGGAGCACTGCAGCCCATTAACCCTTTGGCTGATGGAAGAAAGGGCATGATGAGAAGACCAGGAAAGAGGGGCACCTGAGTGGCTCAGTCAGTTGAGTGTCCGATTTCTGCTCGGGTCGTGATGTCCCCATTCACAAGTTCAAGCCCAACAGTGGGCTCACAACTGTCAGCACAGAGCCCACTTCGGATCTTCTGTCCCCTTCTCTCTGCTGCTCCCCAGCTTGCACTCTCTCAAAAATAAATAAAGCATTTTCTTAAAAAAAAAAAAAACCAAACACTACAAGTGTAGCATGCCACTAAAACCCAAATCAAGAGTATTAGTAATACAGAAAGTGTAGACAGATGAGAAAAAGGAACACCCCAGTTCAAATTAGGGTCCTCCCCCATACCCAACTTCCTTCCTCCAAACCCTGTCCAGTTCCTCCCCTACGGAACAGCAAATGAAAAGGGTTGAGGAGTGCAAACAACTGAGTGAGAAGGCCATCCTACCTCTGACTGCTTGTTCTGGGCTGAGTTGGGTTGCCCCAAAATTCATAGGTTGAAGTCCTAATCCCCAGTACCTCAAAGTATGACAGTATTTGGAGGTGGGGCCTTTAAAGAAATAATTAAGGTAAAATGAGATCTTTAGGGTGGACCCTCATCCAAGACCAGGATCCTTATAGAAAGAGGAGATGAACATACAGAAAACTCAAGAAGGGTGACCACGTGAGGACCCAGGGAGCAGAGGGGGTCTGCAAGTCAGCGGGAGAAGCCCCCAACAACACCAAGCTGGCCGACACCTTGATGTCAGACGTGTAGCAGCCAGAATTATAAAAACAAACAAACAAACAACAACAACAACAACAACAACAAATCCAAATTTCTGGTGAAGCCACTCAGTCTGTGATATTTTGTTAGGGCAGCCAGAGCAAGCTACCCCACTACCTTACCCCTCCCCCCAGCCCTGGCCATAATCCAGTCATTGAAGTCCTTCGAGCTCACCATGCTTTTTCCTCCTCCAAACATTTGCACCTGCTGTTTTCTCTGCCCGGAATGCCCTTCCCTCCCCTTTCTTCAGCTGGCTTGCAACAACCAGTACCTTAAGATCCAGCTAAAATATCACCTCCTCCGGGAAACCTTTAAAGAATACCCTCTCATTCTTGCCCTGCCAGCTTCCCCACTGCCCCCACACCACCTACATCCCCTTGCCACGTGTGTCATCTTCTGCCCTAGCGTCTGTCCCATTGTGGAGGGCACTCACTGCCCTTCTTCCTGAGTAGCCTCTGATCAGCATCTTTCATCTCTGTATTTCAGCCCCTAGAGGAGCTGGGCCCAGAAGGGTCAGTAACTACTGGTCAGAGAACAAATTAGTGAGGACACAAGAAGCGACCCTTCCCCGCTTGAGCTGTCCAACAGCTATAGGACAGGACAAAATGGCAGGAGCCCATAAGCACTGGGAGCAAAGAGACAGGGAACATGACAGTGACAATAGCTGTAAAACCACACCTAGCAAGGCAGGAAGTGAGAGTCTTTCTGGGCTGCCTTCAGGAAACGCAAGCAGCAGGAACTTCCCAGAGCCTCTGCACTCAAAGTATGGTCTGACGACCAGCAGCACCAGTGTCCCCGGGGAGCTTGCTAGAAATACAGATGCTCAGACCACAACCTGGATGTTCTGAACCACAGTTTAAATTTTAACAAGATCCCTAGGCAGTTCATATGCACGTTAAGATTTGAGAAGAAGAGGGGCACCTGGGTGGCTCAGTTGGTTAAGCATCTGACTCCGGCTCAGGTCATGATCTCACAGTTCATGGGTTTGAGCCCTGTGTCGGGCTCTGTGCTGCCAGCTGAGAGCCTGAAGCCTGCTTCTGATTCTGTGTCTCCCTTTCTCTCTGCCCTTACCCTGCCAGTGTTCTATCTCTCTCTGTCTCTCAAATGAATAAAAACGTTAAAAAGAATTTTTTTAAAGAAAAAAAAAAGGATTTGAGAAGAAGAGAAATGGTCTAGGATGCTAGCAAAGGTAGCTTGGAGTTAAGCAATTTCCTACAGCATTTTAGCATTTCTGTGTCTTCCCCGCTTCCTGTATTTGGGGCTTCAGAAGGGAGGACTACGATGAAGAACTGGCTCTAAAGAAGACACTGGCTATCACCCTTTCCTGAACCATCACACCATGGAGTCCCACAGAGCATGGGTGACTGACGGGGCCAGGGCAAAGAGAGAGGAGTCCGCCTGTGGTGACATTTTATGTCTGATTCTTGTTCCAACAACACGTCTGAACCTCAGAACACAAGCTGGGACTTCAGGGTCCTGAAGGCCGCCTGAACTTCCTTCTCCCAGCTCCCCTTAAAATATCCAGGAAAATCCAAAAGGTCTGCCAGGACTTAATCGGGCAGAAGCCCAGGATCCCAAATATAGATTGTCCAGTTTCAAATGGGATGATCAAGGAAGAGTGCCTCCTTCCTCCACAGGGAGAAAGGACAAGAGGGCTCTGCATCGAGGACCTGGGCTGATTCCCCGGTTGGAAAGCCAGAGGGTCATATTTTGGCTGCCCAAGGCCACTGAGCTCAGTGCAGTCAGCTTGCTAACTCTATGCAGCAGTAAGTCCCAGAAAAGCACCATGGGTCTCGGTGAAAGGGGTGGGTGGCTGCAGAGTATGTCCTGGAATCTCAAGTATAGAGTAACACAGGTGGGGTGGGGATGGGAAAAACATTTTCAGTTATCTAATGCCGTGTGACAAGCCACCTCAAAACTTAGTGGATTAAGCAACAATATTCATGGATTCATTTTGCTCCACAATCTAGGCAGTGCTTAGTGGGGAGAAGTGGACTCTTCTATCAGCCTGGGCAGCTGTAGGGCTGACGGCTGGAAGCATTGGAGGTCTCGCTCATTTGCATGCCTGTGACCTGGACTAGAAAGGTTCAAACAGCTGGGGGGTGGAACATCTGTGCCTTCCTGGGGTTCCTGGCATCTCTGCTTGTGGTCTTTCTACATGATCTCTCCAGAATGGCAGTCCTGGGGGTGCCAGACCATGGGTCTTTTGTGATGTAGCCTTGAGTCATGCAGCGTCATTTCTACCGCATTCTATTGATAGAAGCGGCCACAAGGCTCCACCTAGACTCAGGGGAAGAGATCACAGAAGTCACCTCTTGAGGCAGGTGGGTTAGAACCACATTGTTAGAAGAACCTATGAGAGAGGACAAATATTGCTGTGGCCGTCCTTGGAAACACAATCTGCCAAAGACATTAAGAGCACTACCTTCTTGGAATTAAAGCCCCTCACGCACTGTTTCAGGCCACAAAAAGACTATGAGATGTTTCAAGTTATTTAATAATTAATTCACCACCCATTTATGTGGGAAGCTGGGTCTCTCTGAACTCATAAGTAGAGGAAAAATCTCCTTGTGAGGCAAGGTGGGTTTGCAAGGCCTCCCACCCTCAGATGGTGACCCGCGTCTGCACCCACTCAACCCCCGCTCAATTCCTGCTTGAGCACCAACCCCCAAGGCGCCTGACTGACTGATATCAGGAGTGACTTGCCTTCTTATGCTGGAAATATGTGAATTGTACCTTGTGAAAAACTTGTTATAGGAGTTTCTTGGTTTATGATTATAGGAGCAAATCTTACATTTCCTGAGAAACCCTGTTTTTCTTCCCCTTGAGAAAACAGGCTATTGACCCCTGCTCACAAAGGCCTAACTCTTGCCTTTGCTCTGCTAAAAACTTTGCCTTGTATTTGAATGCTAAAGATCCCTTCCTTCCCCATATGATAAACATCTAGTCACCTACTTCAATCTCTATTGGTAAAGATTATGCAGGAGTCTTCCACCAATCTATGTTCTAGGAAATTTGTACATACCAAAGAATTTGTCATTGGAAATCATTGTGTAAGGCAATTGCCACTTCTGTTTTGTACCCCATACATTTTTTCAATAAAAAAGCTGACTCTTGGGTCAGTGCAGAGATGCCTGCTGGAGAGCAGAAAGAACCTCCTGGCTCTCCTGCTCTCTTTCACTGACACGTCCATCCTTCAGGGGAGCCCTGGACCTGCTGGAGCTGGACTCCAGCACATTTACAAAGGGATAGTCAGAGAATCAGTAGAAATTTCTGCCATGATCTAATAGTTCACATTGCTAGCTAGGCACTGGAAATTAGGGTGGAGAGTATGCACCATAACTTGCTTTCCAATTTAATATTTAAGAGGAAGATTCTAGCAGATCCAGAGTACTCCAACTTGGTATAGATACCCCTTCCTTCAAGAAGCAATGAGTGTGCCTGTATTGGAATGTGGGATAAGGATACACTGAATCTACGAAAAATATTCTGTAACACAAAACAGACTCCCCAGACCAAAGAGGCAAAGAAAAAGTCTGCTTGCTACAAAAAAAAAAAAAAATTTGACCAGATAAGACAAGAAAAAATTTAATCCTGCTGTTTTGTGTTTTTGGAAAATACTATACAAATGTACTTTATGAAATAATAAAGCATTAGATGGCAAATATGATGCTTGAGAGTCCAACTGAATTTGGGGATTTAAAAAAAATTTTTTTAAACTTATTTGTTTTTGAGAGACAGATCATGAACAGGAGAGGGGCAGAGAAAGAGACAGAGCCCAATGCAGGGCTTGAACCCACAAACTGTGAGACCATGACCTGAGCTGAAGTCAGCTGCTCAACCGACTGAGCCACCCAGGCACCCCGAGATCCCAACTGAATTTGAAGAGGAAGCTAGAAGATAAGAATAGGACTCTGGTTAGCTAAAAATAAAATTATGGCATTGAAATCTGATCTCGAGGCAGTAAAGATCAGAATCAAAATTGCGGAAAACACAATAACTGATAAAGAAAACAAGCTGAGTTAGTTTACTATCATCGTAGACAAGAGAAACAAAGATAAAAATGATGATAGAAAAGATGGATGAGGGGGCGCCTGGGTGGCTCAGTCAGTTAAGCGTCCGGCTTCAGCTCAGGTCATGATCTCGTGGTTCATGGGTTTAAGCCCTGCGTCAGGCTCTGTGCAACAGCTAGCTCAGAACCTGGAGCCTGCTTCAGATTCTGTATTTCCCTCTCTCTCTGACCCTCTCCTGCTCACACTGTCTCTCTCTCTGTCTCTCAAAAATAAATAAAAAGCATAAAAAATTAAAAGAAAAGATGGATGATTTGGTAGATCACAAATTAAGACTTACGACATGGATAGGAAGGACTCCTTGCCCGCACAGTAAATATAACCAGAACAATTGATGTTGCTACAACACTGAAGGCAAACAATGAAAGAAAACGTTTCAAGCTGAAAAAAAGAATGGAATGTACACTTTAAAATAGTGCACCATCCCCAGGCAAAATTAATGAAGAAAGATTCACAGTTAGACATAATATAGCAAATTTGTTTAAATATATGTTTTTTTAAATTCTGCAAACATCCAGACAAAACATTAAAGTTACTTACTGTCGAGTGAAAACAGTCTAAATCAACTGTGCATCACAAGACTGGATGCCAAATAATAATGGAGCAAAGTCTAAATGGTACTCAGAGAAAATGCTCTCGACTCAAGCTAAAATTTGCTAATTTGCAAAGAAAACGAAAAAAAAAAGACATTCTTAGATATTCTAATCAAGGGCTAAAAAAGATACCACCCCTGCACTTTTCTTGAAAAATTTACCTAAAGATACATTCAAATGGAACAACATATTAATTAAAGACAAAAACTCAAAAATAGCAGAAGTAGGTTCAAAAACATTGTGACAGTCCCTGCTAAACATACAGAATTAAGTTTTTAAAAATGCTATAAAGTAGAAGTGCAAATAGAAAGTTTTTGTCGTTGTTTCTTAAAATAGAATAACTAAAAATAAGACCAAGAATAAATAGGTCCATAATTCCAAATGATATTGGTGAAGATGGGGGAAAGGAGTCTGTGGGGACACAGAAGGGTACCCCATTCTTCATCTTATATGAGAAGGAATCAAGTTATGAATTATGCTCATGAATTTGATAATGAGAGAAGGTGTGCATTCAAGTGTGATTTTTGAAAAAGCTAATTTGAATAATTCAAGAGAATATATGCTTATAAAAATTGGGACAATGAAAAACAAGAACAATTATAATAATAATATATAATCATGGGAAGAAAACAGTATAACGTAATGGTCAAAATCATGGGCTTTTGAGTTAGGGATATTTGTTTTTTGAAAGCGGTTCTGGCATTGACTCACTTTGGTCTAAAAAATGTAGAGCCTCTTTTCCTGTTTGTAAAAGTAGAATAACATGAGGGAGTTGTGGGGATTAAAGAGAATCTTTATTGAAAGAACTCCAATGTCAATAAATAAGTTGTTGTAAATCGTTGTGGCCATCACTATATTTTTTCATTATCATTTATAGTAAAAGACTGAAAATGCTTGGGTCTCCCCAGGCTTCCCCAGGAAGTTTTCCTGGCTCTGTTTTCTGAACCCACTCCTCATTTGTGTTTGCTTTCTGAAACCTCTTTGATTTGGAAGCTGTTCTAGATTTCTGACCAATTCCACAGACTCAAGATTTAGAATGTTCCTCTCTTTGCAAGATGGACTTGGCCATGACCAAGTTTGAGCTTTCCCTTGTTTTCATGCCTGTAGTTGTTTCTCCTGTCAGTGTTCAGGCTTAGTTCCCCTGACCTCTGCCTGAGCAAACCCCAGATATCCCAATTAATTATTCAGGATGAGAAAATGGGACAATTATAATAATAGATCTAAATGATTAATCCTCCTACATCAAAATGTTAAAACATCAGGATTGGGCAAAGAAAATCCAACTGTGACGTACTCATGAAAAATGTGTCCAAAACAAAAATACAAAATGATACAAACAGAAATATAAAGTGAATAAAGACTAGAAAAACATAAACAATGAAAAAATTGAAGATATTAATATTAAATTCATACAAGACTAGATACAGGGCCAAAAATATTAAATGAGTCAAATTGCGTGTAAAAATGTGTAGTCTTCATTAAAGATATAAAAGGTAGAGGGGCACCTGGGTGGCTCAGTCGGTTAAGCATCTGACTTCCACTCAGGTCATGATCTTGCCATTCCCAAGTTCGATCCCTGCATCGGGCTCAGAGCCTGAAGCCTACTTCAGATTTGGTGTCTCCTTCACTCTCTGCCCCTCCCCCACTCATGTTGTGTCTTTCTTTGTCTCTCAAAAATGAGTAAGTGTTTTAAAAAAATATAAAGAAAAGAAAATTTTCTGTACTGGTGTAAGTTTGATGAAAAGGGTCACTAGTGAAGTGATGGCAGAGGTGTAAATTTGTGCCACTCATTGGAAAGTGGTTTGGTGATGCCTATCAAGGAACTCAAATTGTTCACTTCCATTAGCTCAATAATTCTCTTCTAATGAATCTGTCTGAAGAAAATAATCAGAGACACAAGCAAAAATACAAGTACAATGCTTTATCGTTTGTTGCTTAATGTGTATTGAATAATTATTTATAATACTGAAAATTGGGAATATGTATATGTTCATTAATAAGGAACTGGCAAATTACATTTACATTTTCAATAAAAGACAGTAGTCACCCACTTTTCTTTGTTATATTTTGAAGTAGGCTCCACACCCAATATGGGGCTTGAACTCACAACCCTGAGATCAAAAGTCACATGTTCTACCAATTGAGCCAGGCAGGCGTTCCAAGTAGTTACCCTTTTTTTACATGTTTGTTTGTTTGTTTGTTTATTTATTTATTTTGAGAGACAGAGAGAAAGAGCTGAAGTGAGCAGGGGAAAGGGGCAGAGAGGAGAGAGAGAGAATCCCGAGCAGGCTTCCCGCCAACAGCCCAGAGCCTGATGCAGAGCTCAATCTCACACGGATCATGAGATCACAACCTGAGCCCAATCCAAGGGTCAAATGCTTAAATGACTGAGCCAACCAGGTGCTCCAGCTGTCACCCATTTTTTAAACTATGTTTTATAAAACATTATAAGAAAGGGGAGGGGAGCCTGGGTGGCTCAGTCGGTTAAGCATCTGGCTTCGGTTCAGGTCATGATCTCACAGTCCGTGGGTTCGAGCCCCACATCAGGCTCTATGTTGACAGCTCAGAGCCTGGAGCCTGCTTCGGATTCTGTGTCTCCCTCTCTCTCTGACCCTCCCCTGCTCACGCTGTCTCTCTCAGTCTCTCAAAAATAAATAAAAAAGATTTTTAAAAAGTTTAAAAAAATATGAAAGGGGAAATGCTCTTAATAAACTAATAAGTGAAAAAAAACCCAAGGAGGAGTCCAGATTTGAAGTGTGATATGGTCTAATTTTTGTTATACACACACACACACACACACACACACACACACACACACACTCAGCATGTTTAGGACCATGGGTCCTGGAGTCAGAGTCAGACTACATGAATTTGAATCACCTAAATTTGAATTTACCACACAGTAGATTATGACTATGAATAATTTACTTAACCTTCCTAAATGTCAATTTACCTATCTTTCAAGTGGGACTAAAATTAGAAACTGTCCTAGCACATTGCTCTGAGTATTGGAAGATGTATGTAACATCCAGTGCCTGGCACAGAGCCTGGCTCACTTATAGCAGGTTTGATGTTCATACACATTTCCAAGTTACCATTAAAAAAATAAATATGCATTAGGATTTCAATTATATATAAAAAGATTGACACATACTCCATCATTTCTGGACCACAATTGTCTTGTTAAATGGGAAGCCTTCAGCAAACTAACATTTCTCATTGCCCTGCCCCAGCTCAAAGGCATAAAATGAAACTCAGGTTGCTGTCAAATTCAAACTCCATCCTGCTAAGGTTATTTTGAATAGGAGATCAGATAGATGTCCCTTTGTATTCTCTTACTTTCTATCTCTTATCTCTTTAAGCAAGTGTTCTCTGTTTTCCTTGTCCAGAGTCCTCTCCCTAAGTGTAAAGGTAACAGGGTATCTTTGGCACATCTCCAAAAGTAATGTTGGCTCCCATCCCCCACCCAACTGGTGAATGGAAGCTAAACATGTAGTAGCCAGAGCAAACCCTGGTGGAATTCCAGATCCCTTCAACAAAGGGATTGGTAACTCTAGAGTTACCAGTCATGAAAGATACTCATTAAAAATGTAAGAAAACAAGGACTTCTAAAGGGAAATATATTAACCAAGCTGAGACAGGGCAAATATGCTCTATGATCTTTTTAATGTTGTCCCTGAGAATATCAAGAGATCACATCTTTCTTCCTTCATATTCCTATAGTCAAATATGTTGGAAGTCAATGACTAAAATCTATATGGGCAGATATAGAGCCAGTGGCGGAGGACATATGGACAAAGGGGAAAACGAGGTTCTCCAAAGCTGAATCCCAAACAGATAAAATTCTTCAGATTCAGTGAAGCCGAGCCTTTCTTACAATTGAAGAACATCAACATGTGGCCACCCATAAAAATTATTCCTCAGGGGCAAGAAACACTTAGGTACATTGCCCAGGGGCTGAGAGAATTCATTTGGGATGAGACTGAAAATCAGTGACCACATGGCTACAATGAGGTGGTGGGAGAAAGACCAATGGCTCAGAGTCCTTGAATGTAAGTGTGATGTGATGACAAACACAAAAGCCAATACCATGGGTAAAACTATAAAAGAAAGAAGGTTCAAGCTGAGGTCATGTATTGCATAATATATTAGAAAGTCTTAGAGGTCAATAAAACCTCATGCTACAAGGTGAGTAAAGTATGGAGACTTAATTAAGTTAACAATAGTAGAAAAAAATCAATGTGAACACATGACGTTAAAAAGCAATCATTTTCCTGCTAGAAGTGTGTAAACAGCAGCAACATTCTCTTCACTGCCTATTCTCACATGACGCCCTCAACACACAGATTTGGATCTCTGATTCTCCGGTGTTTAGAACGAACGTGTCCGCTACGTGCACACACCTGCGCAGATACACAAAGACTAGAATCGTCCCGGTATACCCTATGGTTGCCAAAAGGCAGAGATGCTTTCAAAGGTGGCAGGAACAATGCTGAAGGAACAAAAGAGGTGACTTAGAGGCCCCCCATCAGCCAGATTGGAATTTAAGATTCAGAATGGGTATAATAATCGTGGTTAATTGAAATACATTGAGTTTGTGAAAGGCCATAATTTCATAATGATATTAAGAGAAAAAGTTTGTATAAAGTACACTAAACGTAATTAGGATGAGCAGAGAAGTTGGCTATAAAGGGACTTGTTTAATTTTTTATTAATTTTAATGAGGAGGTTAACATAAATTGGTATTTTATGTTGTCTGTTAATGGTTTGTTTTAAAACAGACATGAAACTGACATCTATCCGAGTGAATACAGGAAAAAAACCACAGGGACCCGAGTTAGCCAAATCAGCCCCAGAAAATATACAGGACCAAGAGGAGGGATTTACTGGCACCAGTGCGCACACACAAGAACGCGACAGAAAGAAGGCTCAAAACTGTGTTCCAAGATGACGAATAGGCCAATGTCTTATAAAAGAGCTCTCATTGCGTAACCGTGTTCTCCGGCTCCTGGGAGATGAAACTATGACTTATAATGAGACACTGGTCTGGCATCCATACGCTTTAAATAATGCCAATAGACCAAGTTATCACAATGACCCAGTTATCACAATGACGGGACAATAGGCTATGTCATGCCGGCCAAGAAAGACTTCAACATTTTCTTTTTTTTTTCTTTTCTTTCTTTTTCTTAATATTTCAGAGAGAGAGAGAGAGAGAGAGAGAGAGAGAGAGTGCATGCGAGCAAGTGAGCATGTGTGCAAGCAGGGAAGAGGGGCAGAGGGAAAGAGAGAGAGAATCTCAAGCAGGCTCCGTGCTCAGCATGGAGCCCAACACTGTTCGATCCCATGACCCTGGGATCATGACCTGAGCCAAAATCAGAGTTGGGAACACTCAACCCATGAGCCACTCAGGCAATTCAAGATTTCAACATTTGATGGGAGAAATACCAGGTAACTAAAAATAATCCATGGGAAAACCTTGGACTTACATTTTTTCTTACTTGATATAGAAAGAAAAGATTAGCTTAAAAAGTAAGTTTCAGCCTGCTGTCCTGGCTTGGATTTGAAAAGCATTGGGAAAAATAACCTGGGATTGTGCCATAACCAAGAATCAATTGATCAACCAGATCCTGTAACCTTGGCTCTCTGAATTAATACTCATTTTCTCTCTGGTCTGGTAAGAATACTACTCCTTTGGGAAGGTTTCTAATTAAGTACCGCTGTAATTTTAGGAAGTACAGAAGTGACATTAAAGTAGTAAAGAAATTGGGGGAAAGAGAGCGGGAAAGAGTGAGGGACACAGATCAAGGGAGACTACTGAATACTGGAGAGGAACCATGGACTGAAGGGGGAGGGGGAGGGGGAGGGGGGATGGTCATGGTGGGGGGGCACTTGTGGGGAGAAGTACTGGGTATTATATGGAAACTAATTTGACAATAAACTAGTATAAAAAATAAAGTAGTAAGGAAATTGGGAAGGAAACAAGATGTTGACATTTTAGGTACAGGTTTAGGTATAAGTATAGTATTGGGGTTTTTTTTTTGTAATCATTATATTTGTGTATGTTTTATTTGTTGTTTGAAGTGTTTGAAAGACTCAAAAGAATGTCAACTAAAACAGAGAGTGGGAAAAAAGTATTCTCTTTTAAATATTTATTTTTGGGAGAGCCCAAGCGATGGAGGGACAGAGGGAGGGGGACAGAGAATCCGAAGTGAGCTCTGTGCTGACAGGCTGACAGCAGTGAGCCTGATGTGGACTTAAACTCATGAACCATGAGATTATGACCTGAGCTAAAGTCAGACATTCAACAGACTGAGCCCCAGGTGCCCCCCCCCCAAAATGTATTTAAAACAATAACACATCAAGGATTTTTTATGCACCTTTAAAGGTTAGTTTCCATGTCATTTGGGGAAGTAGAAGCCAGATCCTAATGGATTGAGGCATAAACAATGGGGCAGGGACTCTGGGAAGGTAAGTGAGGTGAACATTCACCTTGGGAGCAAAATCTAAGGGGGCACTAAAAAAACAAAACCATCAAGATTAATAATATTTTAAGGCACTGTTTTTAAAATATCAAAGATAATGCAAAAAACAAGTCTATGATAATCAAAATACCAGCATGTTTTAAATACTGACAAGGTAGCCATTAAGAGAATATGGACAGTAAGTGCACACAATGCGTTTTTTTCTGAAGCCAGCTGGGTGCAAGGAAGGAGAGAGGTTTTGCTGGGGGAACCCCAAGTCTATGGAGGTGAGTTGGTGTGTTTGTTGGTTTAAAGATGGGAGAGGGTTGAGCGTATGTATATGCTAAGGAGGGATGTGAGCGGTAGTCCTGGTCCAGGAGTGTCTTTATAAGGAGGCAGAGGGTTTGGGGCAGTCCAGGTGGAGGTACAGGGCAAACGATCCTTCCCAGGTTCATGCTATTATGGTGAGAGGAGGAAGGGAAGGTCTGTCATGGCAGAGCAGACGTCCTGCCTCAAATGGTAAGCAAGTGTCTCTCCCTTGCTATGCATTAGAGACACAGGGGTCTTCAAAACATGCTAATTCCTAGTCTCAACCACCTACCACTAGAGCTGATTTAAGGGGTCACCCTCAGACCCCTCTCTAGCATGGTTTGAGTGTCAAAAGTTTTAAAAGCTCCCAGCTAGGGGCGCCTGGGTGGCTCAGTCAGTTTAGAGTCTGACTTTGGCTCAGGTCATGATCTGGTGGTTTGGTTTGTGGGTTTGAGACCGGCATGGGACTTTGCACTGATGGCATGGAGCCTGCTTGAGATTCTCTCTCTCTCTCTCTCTCTCTCTCTCAAAAATAAATGAACTTAAAAAAACTAAAAGCTTCCAGGTAAAATTTCCAGTCCTCTACATCTCCCGTGGATCCACCTTATAATCTAGATCCGCCTTGTGAACCCCAATCCTAGCCTCTAGGTGGCCATTTCCAGGAGGAGGGCAGAAGAGAGAGCAGAGAAGTCCTTTTTTTGGCCTTTTGACTCAGAATCATAGGCAGGCAGGATTGGATGATTTTCCCTTCAAGGGTTCTGTGCCTTCAACTTTTCCACATCGAAGCCAGTCAGTTATCTGGTGGGTATATTAGCAGCAGGTCCCGCCTGGTCCTCAGTGCTGGGTTCCCAGAGCTCACACACACAGGAGAGCACTCACCTCTAATCATTTCCGTTTGAAATTCCTACTAGCACGTTAGGTTGGGGCAGCCCTAGAGTCCTGGGCCACACGCCTTTAGCTTTTATTTTTCAAATTTCAAAGTTTAGCTTTGAAATAAAAGGTTTATTTTACCACGTACACCGACAGTTTTTCCCAGGTGCAAGAAATTTTAGTTTAATCAACTTTTTTGGAATTTTATTGCTGTCACTCTTTCCTCTGAAAGTGCCTCAGATCTACAATAGTTGAATATTTGCTTTATTTCTATCTTTGAAGTAATACAGCAGCTTTGTTCTACACCCCCCTGAAATTAACAACTCAAGTTGGGACTAAACCATTCTGCGCTTCCTCTCTTTTTTTCTTCAAATCAAATGCCATTATTTGATCTAATCAAACAATTATATAAGCCTCAAAGTAAGAAGGAGGAGAAGAAGAAAAGGAAGAAGATGAAGATACCCCACACAACAGTATCAGTGAAAGAGACTTGGAAACATGGGTCTCATACACAGAGCAGCACGGAGCACTGAGTAGGTGCCTGTTAATTGCTGTTTGAATGAATGAATGGCCAGTTCACCTGCCAACACTGCTCTTCATGCAAACCAGTCTCTTCTCTGCATGAAATGATCATGATACCATGAAATAGAGAGAGAGAAGGTAGGGAGATTTCTTTTGTTCATCACGATCAACCTGGGATCTTGAATGAAATAGAGTTAGAAGCCAGCTGGTAAGTTCCACCTCTCCCACCTAACTTAAGGTTAGGCTGTCTCACCTCCTATTGCTGGGGACCACTTCTCTTGTTTTGACTTGAGGAGGGCAGACCACTAGTGAGCAAAGGAGCAACTCGCAGCAGTTTCTCCAACTCCTTGGATAAATGTGCCCTTACCCTGAAGGAGGGACCTGCCAAGGCATTTCCTGAGCCCCACATTCTAGACTAGGAATTACGAAGGGACATTTAGGTCCACATACCGAACCACCCAAGTACAGAGCAGGGCAAAAGCTGAACACACTCCTAGGAATTCACACGCGTGTTTTGGTCACTCAGAATCAGAGCACTTGCTTGCAAAAGAATCGAGCATTCCATCTGGATGAGCTGTACTCTAACTGGCACTTCTACAATGTAGGGAATCGTTGGCTCCCGTCAAGAAGCTCTTGTAGCAGATCTCTGAAAATATAAGGATGCCCTTAATGTCTAATCTTATAACAAATTGGGATTGCAAATCTCTGAGTTTTGAGATGGCCCAGTAAAAGTGGAACAATTCTCAGGTCCTGTTTACTATAGACCCATACATGGGGGGTGGAGGAAGAAATCGGACTTTCCCACTATCCCTTTTTTATTCCCGTATAATTAACGTATTAAATTAGTGGGGGTTAAATTAGTTTTAGGTGTACAATATAATGATTCCATAAATCTACATATTTCTCAGTGCTCATCAGGGTAAGTATATTTCACCCATCCCCCACCCCACACCTCCTCTTTGGCAATCCCCAGTTTGTTCTCTGTATTTAAGACTCTGGTTTTTGTTTATCCCGTTTTTTCTTTGTCTGTTTCTTTCTCTCATTTTTTAAATACTTATTTTTTGGGGGGAATAATGCAAGTGGGGGAGGGGCAAAGAGGGAGGAGCAGAGGATCTAAAGCTGGTTTTGCACTGACAGGTTGGCAGCACAGATCCTGATCTGGGATTTGAACTCACAAACTGTGAGATCATGACCTGAGCCGAAGTTGGATGTTCAACTGACTGAGCCACCCAGGTGCCCCTGTTTGTTTCTTAAACTGTACATATGAGTGACATCATATGGTATTTGTCTTTCTCTGACTTATCTCACTTAGCATAATACTCTCTAGATCCATGCATATTGTTGCAAATGGCAAAATCTATTTTTTGTGACTGACGAATATTTCATTATATACATATATACACACATATATACATACACTACAACTTCTTTGTCCATTCATGTACAGGTGGATACTTGGGTTGCTTCCATTTCTCAGCTATTGGAAACAATGCTGCAGTAAACATAGGGGTAAATATATCTTTTCCAATTAGTGATTTCCTTTTCTGTGGGTAAATACCTAGCAGTGGAATTACTGGACTATATGACAACTCTATTTTTAGTTTTTTGAGGAACTGTCACACTGTTTTTCACAGGGGAGGCACCAATTTGCATGCTCCTCAACAGAGCATGAGGGTTCCTTTTTTCCACATCCTCGCCAGCACTTATTTCTTGTGTTTTTGATTTTAGCCATCTGACAGGTGTAAAGCAATATCTCATTGTGATTTTTAATTTGAATTTCCCCAAAGACTAGTAACATCGAGCATACAGAGAGCCAGCAGTCATTATCACCTTTTTGAAGTCCCACAAAACAGCCTTGAAGGAATGCCAGGAGGGGCCTGAGATTCTACACTGATGTAAAGAGGATGGGGCAAGAGGAATGGATTCCTCTGTGCACCAGATGGAGTGCATCCTTCTATGAGCCTGCTACAAATCATAATTTATCCTCTAAGGCCGCAAGCTGTTTGCCCTGTCTGGAATGCTCAGCCCCTGGAAATGAGGCTATTCAAAAAAAAAGCAATGAGAAGAAATGGTTTTAATACCTCCCCGTATATGTATGTAATGGTGGTAATTTATCGTGTTGCAAATCTGCATGTCAATTCACAGTACATTTAGCCCAGCAACAAAGAACAAAGTCAAATTCAGATTGAGGAAATCGTGGGTGATCATTATAATCAAAGAGCATAACCCTATTTACTTTTAAGAGTCTGATTTTTAAGAGTAATTTCTAAGTAGGAATCCATCATATTTCTTTTTTTTTTTTTGGTATAACTTTCCTATTTATTGCTAATAAATTTGTAACATATATATATGTAGTACACACGCATAGCACATAATATAAGCAATATAGTAGACTTGTCTATTCAGGATTTTTGTTCAAATAGCCTAAACATAAATTTTTTTTTCCATAATATTTTATTGTCAAATTGTTTTCCATACAACACCCAGTGCTCTTCCCCTCAAGTGCCCTCCACCATCCCCACCACCTGTCTTCCCCGCTACCCCCTCCCCACCAACCCTCAGTTCATTCTCAGCTTTCAATAGTCTCTCAAGTTTTGCATCCCTCTCTCTCCCCAACTCTCTCTCCCTCCTCCATTCCCCCTGGTTCTCCATTAGGTCTCTCTTGTTTTCCTGCTAGACCTATGAGTGCAAACATATGGTTTCTGTCCTTCTCTGCCTGGCTTACTTCTCTAAGCATGACACCCTCAAGGTCCATCCACTTTCCTACAAAGGGCCATATGTCATTCCCTCTCATT
>NC_043708.1:130101452-130217094 GCF_006229205.1 Suricata suricatta
CCTGGGAAGCCATCTGGCCCTGGGCTTTTATTCGTTGGGAGATTTTTGATAACGGATTCGATTTCTTCACTGGTTATTGGTCTGTTCATGCTTTCTATCTCTTCCCGTTTGAATTTTGGCAGTGCATGCGCATTTAGGAATCCATCATATTTCTATTAAAGATTTCCAGAGAAACTGATTCACCAAAATGACGTTCTTTCCCTTTGGAGATTTCTCACTAAAGGAATTTAAAATTAACTCTGGTTTCTTTATCTCAGCGGTCTTTGCACTGGCTATTCGCCCTGCATGGAATGCTTAGCTCCTGGGCTATTGGTCCCAATCCCCAACCCTCAGTTTATGTTAAGGGCTGGGTCGCATGTCCCCAAAATTAACATGCTGAAGTCTTAACCCTAAGTACTTCAGAGCGCAGCTGTATTTGGAGATAGCGTCTTTAAAGAGCTTATTAAGGTCAAATGAGGTCATGTGGGTGGGTCCTAATCTGATGGCCCTTCTTCTAAAAAGAGGAGATAAGGACACGGGTACACAAAGAGCAGACCAAGTGAAGACACAGAGAAGATGGCCATCTACAAGCCACGGAGAGAGGGCTCAGGAGGGGCTAACCTTGCTGACACCTTGATCTGGGACTTCCAGCCTGAAGAACTATATGAGGGAATACATTTATGTTGTTTAAGCCGCCTAGTCTGTGCCTCTTTGTTATGGCAACTCTCACAAACTAATACACTTTACTGATCACTTATTTACAGAGGCCTTCCATCTAAATCAGGCCAGCCCAGGGGTGCCTGGGTGGCTCAGTCGGTTAAGTGTCCGACTTTGGCTCAGGTCATGATCTCATAGCTGGTGAGTTTGAGTCCCTCGTCAGGCTCTGTGCTGACAGTTCAGAGCCTGGAGCCTGATTTAGATTCTGTGTCTCCTTTTCTCTCTGCCCCTCCCTTACTCATGCTCTGTCTCTTTCTTCTTCAAAAATAAATAGATATTAAAAAAATTTAAATCAGGTCAGACTATATGTCTTCTTGTATATGCCATCCTGCATTATTCTTTCACAACTCTTACTACAATTTGCAGCCATTAAATAGGTAGAACTTAAGATGCTATTGATTATACAATGCACCACTATAGTATGGACCTGTAGGGACATTTTTTAAAAAATTCAACCTTAGCCCCTGATGGAAGGAGGTAGAAAAATCTCTCCTGGAAGTTTGAACCAGAAGCTGATCATCATACAGGTTCGTGGTCTGAAGTCTGACCACAAAGGTAGTCCAGGAAACCTTGGAGCAGAGAATGTAGTTTACAGGCTGTGTGTGTGTGTGTGTGTGTATGTGTCCCATGTTGGGAGTAGCCCCAGGTAAAAGAGCAAGTGCTAATGCTCTCTGAAAAAACTTGACTCCCAGGCCACCTCAATGGTAAGAATGGCATTAGGAGTCTTGATATTGGATCTGCTGAGATGTTTAAATAAATAGTTGCATCTTAAAATAAATGAGATGTGCTATAATCAATTTGCAAGGATACTTGCTTCTGTCTAAGACTCATAGATGGTGTTGGCATCTGTGCTCACACCCTTACCTCCTTGTCCTGGTAGAGTGCTGGTCGGGGCGCTCTATAAGTGGGAATGGAATAAATGAGCAAAGCAAATTCTTCTGAGCTTCACCACTGAGGTCCAATTCTATTTACTATTTACTTATGTTTGTTAAAAGAGCTTCTAATGCAGTGGCAAGAATAGTATACTTGGAATTCTGGAAACTTCCATTTTGGCCTTAGCACCTTTATTAATTAGCCCTAAGATTCTGGATAAAGGCCTTAAACTTTGGTTCACTTTTTATCTTTCTGTAAAGTGGTAGTGTTGTGTCCTATCATCTCCAACGTCTCCCTCCCCCAATTCTAACAGATTGTGCTTAAATTATAATATAAAAATAATAATGAGGTGGTTATTTATCATCATTATCGTTACCACCTGACTTCTCTTGGGTAATCAGATAGACAGTTGTCATGGTGCTGAGAACTTGGTCATCCAGGAAATCCTCATATGCTTCTCTCTTCATCCTTACTAACACAAAGTTGATACCTTTTTTGATTTTTTCAGATATTTTTATGCAGTGATGTAAATGGCAGTGCATTGCCGATAAAGGGTAGGAAATGGAGCCTGAGGAAAATAAAACATGATTGAAAGAGTCAGGTATTTGTCATGGAAAGAAAAAGGAAAGAGAAAGTCGGAGGCTTTGAATCAAGGCAAAGACAAATTACCGGGATCAAGGCAAATTGTGTGTAAGAAGTAAACTGGATTTATAAGAAATAGGCCAGCAAAAACCCTGAAGCTTTGAGCCATGCCAAAGACAATTTATGGGCAATCAGGAACTAAAGGATTCTTTTTTTAAGTTTATTTATTTATTTTGAGAGAGAGGAAGAGGGAGAGAGAGAGTGAAAGAGAGTGCAGAAGAAGGGCAGAGAGAGAACCACAAGTGGGCTCCATGAGGGCTCCATCTCACGACATGTGAGAAAATTACTTGGGCCTAAATCAAGAGTTGGATGCTCAACTGACGGAGCCATCCAGGTTCCCCAGAACCAAAGGATTCTTAAAAGCTGAAGGCAGAGAGAAAAGCAAGGAAGAGTACAAGGGAGAGACAGAATAGCAGGGGCAGCATGTCCCATGGCTGCCCAGTCTCAGGAGAACTTCTGGGTCATTCTCAGTCCCACTGGTCTCCCCTCCTCTCATCAAAGTTCAAGACTCTGTTCAGGGGCTACCAAGTTTCTAGTGCGTTGTCCATAGGCAGTAGGTCAGCCAAAGAGAGGACTCCAGTATAGCCTCTAGGCACAGAATTCTACCAATGGATAGAAGACCAATGACGGCAGTGGGTGACTCTGGTCTGCCAGAGTCCAGCTCCAGCAGGACCAGGGCTCCCTGAAGGATGGACAGTATCGGTGAAAGGGAGTGAGAGAGCCTCGGCTTCTTTCTGGTCACCAGGCAGGCATCTCTGCATGGACCACAGAGTCAGCTTTATTTATTGAAAAAATGTATGGGGTACAAAACAGAAGTGGCAATTGCCTTACACAATGATTTCCAATGACAAATTCTTTGGTATGTACAAATTTCCCAGAACATAGATTGCTAGAAGACTCCTGCATAATCTTTACCAATAGGGATTGAAGGAAGTGACTAGATGTTTATCATATGGGGAAGGAAGGGATCTTTAGCATTCAAATACAAGGCGATGTTTTTTAGCAGAGCAAAGGCAAAAGTTAGTTCTTTTGTGAACAGGGGTCAATTAGCTTCTTTTCCAGGGGAAGAAAAACAGGTTTTCTCAGGAAATGTAACATTTGCTCCTATAATCACAAAAGAAGAAACTCCTATACAAGTTTTTTCACAAGGTACAATTCACATATTTCCAGCATAAGAAGGCAAGTCATTCCTGATATCAGTCAGTCAGGTGCCTTGGGGGTTGGTGCTCAAGCAGGAGTTGAGTGGGGGTTGAGTGGGTGCAGACGCGGGTCGCCATCTGAGGGTGAGAGGCCTTGCAAACCTGACTTACTTCAGAAATGGCTCCAAGCACTGGTCAGCAGCCACCAGGGCTGGCCTGCTTCCGCTGTTTCTTTCTTCTCTTACAAAAGAAGTCCCTCTCCTCATGCTGTGAGGACAGGGATATGGTCACTCCTTTTACTGATTAAGACACTCTGAGCTTTCTGCTGGCCTTGGACTCATCCTATAGATGACCCACTCTTCAGCAGCTCTGCACACTCAGATTGCTTCCCCTCAATCTTCCTTATGGCCAGGCAATGGCCTCCAATCTCCCTCTCTACAGCATGACCAGACCAAATTTGTCGCAGGCCCTTTGTTGTTGACCTAAGATTATGCCCTGGAGATGGGTTTTCGTTCTTCTCTGAGAAGGGACTTCTTTAAAAGACTAAGAATCCATGAAGGGGCATTAGAGATAAAGATCTGTGACCCTTCCTGTCCTCCTGCTGAGAATCTTGCAGTCTGGAACCATGCCTGCCTGTCTTCTCTCAGGGCTTTTGGCCTAGGCCTTCCTGTCTCTCCTAATTTTTAACAGATCCACCCTGTGAAGTACAGATGCTGATGATATACAAATGATTAAATGTCCAAGGAAAGACCTCTCCACGGGGTTTGGGGGAGGAGCAGCACGAATGCTCCCGGGAAACCAGGAAGCGGAACAATGCTTAGGCAGCACCTGTTTCTTGCACCACACTTTGGAGGCAACAGGCAGGATCAGGCAGATGGTGTTGGATGGAGAGCTAGTCTGTGCAGAGGAAAGCTTTGCCTGATTGTGTGGTCAGATCCTGCTGAAGAGAGAGAGCCAGTGTTAGGAAAGTCAAGTTTTTTGAGAAGGAAAAAGGATCTTCATTGATGAGAAGTGAGACTTTCAGCCAGTAATGAGGTTCATCTGACCTGACTTTGGGGGCTTGGAAGATGGACAAAGACACAAGTACAGGACAAGATCGAGTCCCGTCTTTCTTGAAAGGAGTTAGATTCCTGGACAAAAGGAAATGTCCTTAGCATAGGGGGAAGGTATAAAAGTTTATTAGGGGGAGAATATATTGCATATAATAAAAATGACACAATTGTGTGATTAAGCAAAGATACTGATATAATCCCAGGGAAGACAGGGAGGCATAGAGTACCTCTGGATGAGGAGGGCATTTGTACAAGTAAGCTCCAGAGAAGAGGAAGGAGGGAGACACCTGTTCATCTGCCATGATGGGCTATGGGAACCTAAGAGGAAGGAGGAAGGGAAAGCAGGAAATCAGACCTACATGTACTGACATCCTTGCTCCAGGGTGACAATTATGCGGCATCTTTTGTTTTTTTCAACGTTTATTTCTTTTTGAGAGAGAACATGAGCAGGGGAGGAGCAGAGGTAGAGGGGGACAGAGGATCCAAAGCGGGCTCCGCACTGACAGCTGCAAGCCCAATGCAGGGCTCAACCTCATGAACCTTGAGATCATGACCTCATCCAAAGTTGGTTGCTCAATGGACAGAGCCAGCCCGGTGCCCCAATTGTGTAGCATCTTATGAAACCCATGTCCAGGCAACCACTCTTCCTGGCCTCATTCACATTCAACCCTTGTTTTTCCTTCTGCATATTTAAGTTAATTTGTTTTTGAAATGTTATTGTGCGTGTTTTGTAATCCATTGCAAAGCTCTATGGAATGAAGAGCAATATGCATTAATTATGGGAATACATAAAAGCGGAGAAATAAGCAGTCCTCGGCCAGGCCCAGATAATTGAAAAGTTTTCAACTTTAGGAAAAAACTGAGGACTTTGAGGAGTTTATTTTGAAAATTTAGCAAGTAAAGTAGAATCCTAGATTTCTTTTTATTTTCCATGAGAAATCATGTGGCCTGCGCACACACACATTCATGTGTGAATGCACGTGTGTTAGGGGAATGGAGGCATGAAGTTGGTGCCAAGAGTGGTGAATATTGTAAGTAACTAAAAAAGACAATTATATAGTCTTTATATGTTTGTAAAGAATTGGAACACACAGACACTCACACACACACACATATGCCACATGTCAGTTTTCAGAGACTTAGAACACAAATTCATTTAGTACTAAAATGTGCTGAATGTAATTGTAACCTTTCTTTGATGATTCAGAAGCTATTTTAAGCTCCTTGTGCTTCTGGGTTATTACCATCAACATAAGTTTTTATCGTGCAATTCTTCACAATCTAGGTTGTTCACATTTTTCTGGTTATTTTATCATGAATGAATGGGAGCCTTCTATAGTACCTTAATTACTATGCAGAACTAGTAATGAATGTGTAGGTCATTATAGGGTATGACTGGGTCACCTTACAGGAAAACAATTAAACTCATCTTAAAATGGAAATATATATGAAAACTTTGCTAGTTACACCTTTGGAGTGATTGATTTCCCTTATCAAACATACAAGAATTCCAAGAGGAATGAGTTCGTATTTACTTCAGGAGACAAAAAAACATTTTAGTGAGAAGGTTGCATTTGAGCTTGGCTTTGGGGGACTAATCAATTAATTAATCAAGATGTGAGATCATTCCAAGTAGAAGGAAAAGGCACTGAGGTGGTTTGGATTGAGTCCCTTGCTACTCAAAAACTGTGGTCTGTGGATCAGAGGCATTGACAATTACCTGGCCCTTGGTAGAAATGAGTCTTGGATCCTCACTCTAGTCCTACTGAATCAGAATCTACATTTGGAGCAAGATCCCCCAAATAAAGCCTAAGCATATTAAGTTCTGTGGTATACTGGTATAGGATATCATACATATTATTTGTAAATTAGGCTGAAAATTGTATCTAATTATGAAGGCCCTGAGACCATGACAAAGAATTTTGACTTTATATGATAGGTCATGTCAACCATTGACAACTTTGTAAGTGGACATTGAAGTATAGGCTAAACATCAACCAAGTGGGATCAAGGCTGGCCTCTTTCTGGAGGCAAAGTCTTAGAAATCCCCTAATGTGCCAAGTTCCTCCAACCCAAAGTCTTAGAGGAAGACTGTTGGTGGCTAGGCTGGCAAGACATCGCTGGGGGACTGAATCACTGGCTATTTACCAACTGCTGATATGCAAATAATACTTTAGGACCCTTGCTCTGACTTCTGTGCTTTGGATGAATGTTACAGAGGAGACAGAGAGCACAAAGGAGAATAATTAAAAGCTTCTGTGACAGTCTAAGTAAGAGATTTAACCGTCTTGTTCGGGACACTACAGATAAAATATAAATGAGGATAAAGACAATTGAGAAATTACAGAGGTAAGCCAACAGAACTTCATTTACCCAACAAAATTTGATTATCCCCCATGATTAGCCAGGCATTTTGCTAAACCTTGGGGCGTCCAGAGGAAGTATGTTCTTCTCATAAAGTAACTCAAAGCAAAAGAAGGAGACAAGCGTACAACAGTTTTGAGGCCAAGTTGATGTTAAGCCCAGGAATTTTGCTGGAGTCCAGCTCCAGCAGGTCCAGGGCTCCCTGAAGGATGGACGGTGTCGGTGAAAGAGAGTGAGAGAGCCTTGGCTTCCTTCTGTTCACCAGGCAGGTGTCCCTATCGTGACGTGAGTGTCAGCTTTGTTGAAAAAGATATATGAGGTATGAAACAGAAGTGGCAATTGCCTTAGACAATAATTTCTTTTTTTAATGTTTTTTATTTATTTTTGAGAGACAGAGAGACAGCGTGAGCAGGGGAGGGTCAGAGAGAGAGGGAGACACAGAATCCGAAGCAGGTTCCAGGCTCTGAGCTAGCTGTCAGCACAGAGCCCAACGCGGGGCTAGAACCCACAGACCGTGTGATCATGGCAAAGCCGGACGCTTACCCGACTGAGCCACCCAGGCACCCTGACAATAATTTCTGATTATTCTGAAAATTCTTTGGTATGTAAAAATTTCCCAGAACATAGATTGGTGGAAGACTCTTGCATAACCTTTATCAGTAGGTGACTAGATGTTTATCATATGGGATAGGAAGAAATCTTAGCATTCAAATACAAGGCAAAGTTTTTAGCAGAGCAAAGGCAAGAGTTAGGCCTTTGTGAGCAGGGGTCAATAGTCTGTTTTCTCAAGGGGAAGAAAAACAAGTTTTCTCAGAAAATGTAACATTTGCTCCTATAATCACGAGAGGAAACTCCTATAACAAGTTTTTTTACAAGGTACAATTCACATATTTTTAGCATAAGAAGACAAGTCACTCCTGAGATCAGTCAGTCAGGTGCCTTGGGGATTGGTGCTCAAGCAGAAACTGAGTGGGGGTTGAGTGGGGGTAGATGCCGGTAGCCATCGGGCCTTGCAAACCCACCTTGCCTGGGAAAAACAAGATTTTTCCTCTACTTATGAGTTCAGAGAGACCCAACTTCCTGCAGAATTTTCTACCCCATGTGAGTAAGCCCGTGGAAGCAGAATGGAGGCTTGGAAGAACATGACTAACTTGAAAAAAAAGTCATTTCACATCACTGGAAGTAAGATTTTTAAGAGGACTACCAGAAGACAGGCCAGAGCAAGGTCCAAAGGGCCTTTCTAGATAGAATTAGGGAAATTTTACTTTATCCCACAGGCCATAAGAAAATGCCAAAGGATTCTACACAGGAGAATAGAGGCAGAATTAGATTTTCAATAGATTACTTGGTCAACAATGAAGGTAATGAAGCAAAGTGAAGCAACCAAGTGAACCTGGAGAGAGATTCAAGAAAGGAGCAGTGAACTGTGTAGAAACCAGGGAGAAACTGAGTTGGGTAAGAGCTGGATTGAGGGGAGGGGCATCTGGGTGGCTCAGTTGGTTGAACAACTGACTTCACCTCAGGTCATGATTTCAGGGGTCGTGAGTTCGAGTCCCGCATCTCTGCTGTCAGTACAGAACCTGCTTCAGATCTTCTGTCCCCTTCTCTCTCTGCCCCTTCCCTGCTCATTGTTTTGGCAATTAAAGGGTTGGTGGTATCCTTTGAGAAAATGGATTCAGGGGAGAGCAGGTACCCAATAAACAGCTAAGGGATGTTAAGGATATTAAGGGAATAGAGGACACCTGTGTGCAGTATTTGCAGGCAACGGACTATGGACTATGGAGTGCTGTAAAGAGAGATCACAGATGTAGGTTTGATTTTATCTACCAGATTCTCTCTTGCCTTACATTTTTTTCTAGGATAGGGCTATGCATGTATTTCATAGTTGCTGAAGGAGTAACAATCTGCGTAAAAAGATGAATAAAACATTTGAATCCTTTTGCTTGACCTTGGAGTATCTTAATCCTTCAATTCAATCTTCCAATTCAACCCTTTTTTATTCAGACTACTGGGTCATGGTAATGAATGGAGCCCAGTCAATCTGACCAACTTTGTTTTCCTTTCTTCAGTTGTCACTATTGTCTGATTATGCTAAAAATGAGTAGGTGTGAACCCTCCCCTCAAAACATAAGTAATTAGTTCAGCTGGGCTACAACTTTAAAAGCATCTGAAAGGCCTATTTACTCTACCTCTGAATGAATATGGAAAGAGATTGAGGGCGTGTTGGCACTAAGTGACAGTCATAAAAGTCTGTGTGTAAATACAGTCAATCCATCGTTTTTAATGAAAAAGGAAAAAAAACAACATGTATTGAGTGCGTGCCAAGTTTTGGTTACTGCACTAGTGACCTTGATTTCATCGCCATGACAGACCCATGAGGTAGCTATATTTTTACTCTAAGGCAAACACAGAAGGACGGGGCTGGCTCAGTTCTTTGCTTAACATTCCTGGGCCCTGAGCCACAGGATTCAGACTCAGGGCTGCCTGACTCCATGGGCTGTGCCTTTGCTCAGTCATCCCGAGGAAGTAGGATTTAGGAATTCTTTGAGTTACGATAGCAACAAAAATTTTCAGAAAGAGGAAAAGGAAATATGAAAAAGGAAGGCAGGAAGTCAGGACTCTGAGGGTCTCCAGTGGAGATCTTTGGACTGGTTTTGGATTTGCCATGTGGTAGGGGGCTACCTCAGGGTCTTCAGAAGAGCCCACAGACATGGGGGAGGCTAAAAGCTTTAAAAAAAATGGCCTTGTCAGACAGGAGTTGGGTATTGTACCTTATGGACACTTTTGTAAGAGAACAAGGGCAGGTTTTGACGAAAGATTGGATTTTCAAAGCATACAAACTCTAGGTTAGTGGTTATGACCAGTTCAGGGTTAGTGAGACGACTATGAACTCAGGGATCTATATCTTCAAAAGCTTATTGGCTTCTTCTGAGCTCCCATTCTGCCCTCTGTGATAACAGCCAATGGTGGCCATTTATTGAGTGGTTAGGAATGAGGTTTTGGGGTGATAGTGGAGTTCATGGGGTCTGTAGCCAATGGCCAAGAAAGAATTCTTGCACGTCTTTGGTGCAAAAATGGGATTTTATTAAAGCATAGGGACAGGACCCTTGGGCAGAGAGAGCTGCCCCAGGATCATGAGGAGAGATTGGTTATATACTATGGAGTTGGAGGAGGTAAAGTCCAGGGGAAGTTTCCAGTGAGATTTTCATACACGCCAAAGAAGACTCCCAGGATACTGGAGGCCTGGCTATTGTCAAGCTAGGGTTGTTTTTCCCTCTAGCAAAGCATCAAAAAGACAGTAGGGAGTTCCTGGAAAAACATGTTACTCTGCCTCCCTCAAGTTTGCCAATGGGCTGCAGGTTATAAGGAAATTGAGTTCTGCCATTTCCTTCTGCCTTTGTTTGCCACATCACTAAGGAAGCATGATGGAGACCTAGGTCCTCCAGGACTATGACCTCTATCAGTTAACCCTTTGTTTTTTTCCTCTTTCCTCTGTTCTTGGGCAGCCAGGAGTGTCTCAGGAATATCACATATATCTGCCCTGGGAGGGGAAATGTTGGCTTGCCATCAGTTAGGTTACTATAGCCAGATCTGAGCTGACTGCTTCACATTCATAGGATTTTCATTTGTTCCTTATGACTGTCCTGTGAGCTGGGTTTTTCTATCTTCACTGGCACATGAGGACATTGGAGCTTGGAGAAGTTGCTTAAGGTCACATTCTTAAATGCAAATGATTCGTACTCAGATCTGTGTTACTACTTATCAGGGTAAATTCTCAGAACCACTATACTATGCTGCCTTTTATAAATCTAGTTTCTTCCTTTTGTTTATTTCAGGGACTTTCTCACTAGACTGTGAGCCACCTGAGGGTGGAATTGAACGTTATCTCTGGACACCTGAAGCCTAAGATGGTGCCCAACTCTAAGTAGACATGCAAAAGTCACCGGAAGGAAAGAATGGGTGGACAGAGAGAAGAAGAGAGAAAGGTTATTTTTAATATTTCATGTCTATTCTTTTGTATATATATAAACATACATTTTTCTATATATTTAATATGAGCATATCATAATATACATACTGTTTCTTTTTCATTTGTAGCAGTAGTGAGCTTCTTTCTATGTTACTAAATAATCTTCTAAAAATTATTTTGACATAAAAAAATAAAACGTGTTCCCTATTTCCCACCAGAAAAATAAGCTGCATATTGGGAAAATATCAAGATGCATTATCTCATGATTCTCTAGGGAGTCACAAAAGCTTCTGGAACTCTATTCAAAAATTAATGTCACACACAAAAAATTAGCCATCCTAAAGGAAGGACTAAAGATATTAAAGCAAAAATAGGTAAGATTAATCCAAAGTTGAAATATCTTATCCCCAAACCACGGCATTTCATGAAATGCGCAATAAGTCAGGGTGCAGACAAAGGTCACTTCTCAAGCTCTTCCTAACTTACATCGGCATTCCAGATTTTTCTGTTTCAAAAGGAAAAAGTAGGTTACTACAAAGATACTGTGTATTTAGACAGGAACATATCTGGTTAGTGTTCACTGTAAGTAGATTGTTGATTGGATTTGGTAGGCTAATCTCTTTTAACCTTGTTTTCAACAACTCAACATTTTTCCATCAAGGCTTAGAGAGGGGCCATTTAGAGACTCGGAGCCTTAGAAAATCTCTGGAGTGTACTGTGTTCGGAGAATCCAGGAGACTCTTGTGGATCTTGCCTAGATCTGGGCACTTTGCACCTACGGTTCTGAACCAGCGTGAAGTCTTGCTGCCACTGCTAGAGATTTTAAAATGAATAACGTAATACCAGTCAATGTAAGTAAATTCTTACCATTCATTTAACCAATGACTATATATTGAGCACTGACATGGGGCCAGTGTGTGAGGTTCCAATGGTAAGACACATGCATGATTCTTTTATTTTAAGGAGATTATATCCTACTAAATTTTGAAGGGCTTACTATTATTATATGACATATTAGTCCTCTATTGCTATGTAACAAATTATCCCCATAGAGGCTTAACACAGCAAACCTTTGTTATCTTTTGTTTTTATGGACCAGGAATGGAGGGGCCAGGAACTGCCTTTATTTTCATTTTTTATGGGCCAGGAACTGCCTTTATCTGCAAGCTTGACTGGGGCTGGAGGATTCACCTCCAAGATGGCACACTCATGTGGCTATTGGTGGGAAGTCTTTATTCCTCACATGTAGGCCTCTCCATAAGTCTGCTTGAGTGTCTACACAACATGGCAGCTGGCTTCCCACAGAGTGAGCCTTCTAAGAAAGAAAGGAAGGACGTGGTGGGTGGCTTCAGCTTAGATCATGATCTCATGGTTCGTGAGTTCAAGCCCTGCGTTGGGCTCTGTGCTGACAGCTCAGAGCCTGGAACCTGCTTCAGATTCTGTGTGTCCCTCTCCTTCTCTCCTCCTCCCTTGCATATGCTCTGTGTCTCTCTCTCAAAAATAAATAAACATAAAACAAATAAGCAAGAATTTTTTAAATGAAAAGAAAGAAAGGAAGGGTGACGCTGTGATATCTTATATGACCTATTTTCAGGGGCCACATCATACCACTTTTACTATCTTCTATCTTTTGGGAGTGAGTGGAGACGTCTAGCCCAAAAGTAGGGTAAATAATTAGCCCCACCTTTTGGAAGGAGGAATTTGAACTTGTGGACATACTTTTAAAAATTTTCTCCTTTATATTTGAGAGAGAGAGGGGACAGGGGAGGAGCAGAGAGAGAGGGAGACAGAGGATCCAAAGCAGGCTCTGTGCTGATGGCAGAGAGCCTGAAGTGGGGCTCGAACTCACTAAAGGGAAGATCATGACCTGAGCTGAAGTTGGACACTTAAATGACTGAGCCACCCAGCCGCGCCATGGACAAATTTTAAAACCACCACATAAAGCACAGGAGAGAGATCAGAGCAGAGTGGAGACACTGGTGGAGGCCAGACTCGGAAGCCTCGTGCCGGGCTTGCTGAAGAGTGATTCAGTGCCAGGCGGAGGCAGAAGGGACTATCTGCTATTTTGCAGAAATTAATATGTGAATGTCAACTCTGTGAACAGGACACACTGAGATGATGGAAAGACATTATTTGAGTACCCTTGGCTGTCTACGATTCCCCACCCCCACAAATGAAAGACCTGTTTTCTAGAATGTTCTTGGTTTCCCTTCGATTTCTGCTTCTTTCAAGATCTTTTATATAGCCTTGTACTTCCTGAAGGATGGGGAACTGAACTTGAGATTCTTTCCCTTTTTAATCTATAAAGGAACTTCTTCAAGTTCAAAAACTTAATGTTCACAAATACAAAGTAAGCACAAAACTTCTGATTTTCCTAGAAATTGTTGAGCATCTTTGGTGCTCAAGCCCTTCCTCTTATGCCACACTTCTCTCTCAGAGCTGATAACAATATGCTCATTTGAATAAAATAAATGAAATCAGTTGTGACTTGGCTGTTTATTTCTTTTAGGAGAATCCTGTGTATCTAACAGGGGTGGGGTCCTTGAACAGAGAGAGAAAACCACCCAAACGTCACTCAAAAACACCAGCAATAACTCAAAATGCAGGACATCTGTAGTTATTTATTGGTGTGTTTGATTTATGTGCCTGTTTAGTCTTTTTAACTCACACAGGGTTAGTAGTCACCTTAAATCTGTTGGTTTCTAGACAAAGCAAATAAAACTCATCTGTTTCTCATGTAACTGTGTTTTAAGGGTAACTGAACACTGGGCAAGGTTTCCATTGTCAAAGCATTTTAGAAGCCAAGTTGGGCCCTCTGTGGGTTTTCATGTAATGGGTATCACTGTAGACTATCACCCTGGTACTAATGATCTCTGCCTAGGCCAATACCCTCAAGGACAAAAAGCATAAAACACTGTCCCCTTGTTTCTTCTGTTCCTTCTCTCTCCATAAGGTGGGTGTTTACTTGACCTCATTTCCACTGGCAAAGGAAGGAAGAAAATCTGTATCTCATGCAGTAGCTCCATATTTTCCCTGCTCAGAAATTGCAGCGCGATTCCATTGCTTTTAGAAAGAAAATGCTTCACTTTGGCCCATGCGGCTCTGCATGGCCTGGTCCTGTCTTGCTCTCCAGCTGTACTCTGTACCACTTACCTTTGCTCTTTCTGTGTCAGTCACATAGTCTTTCTCTTAGTCCCTCATAGTCGCCATCATCTTTCCTGCCACAGGACTTTTGCACATGCTCTTTATGCTATTCTTTCTGCCCATAATGATCTTCAAACCTCAGCTCTGAACACATCAGGGAGATCTTCCCAACCTTCCTGACTAGGTCAAATCCCTCGATTATAGTGGCTCTCCAAGCTCCATGTAACTCTTCTTTCTAGTCTTTGTATTTGTTGCTATTTTAACACATGGAGTTTTTGTTTGTTTGTTATTGTTGTTTGCACAGCTCACTCCTATTTCTCTTCCTTGGTAGATAGAGGTTAAAGACTATATCTGTTTTTAATCAGTCAGGCACCAAAGTTCTTAGCACAATACCTGGAACATCATAGGTGCTTAATCAATATTTATTGAGTCAGTGTGTGAAGGCACCAGGGTTTGCCCCCATACCATGCCATTTTCTAGCAGTGTGAACGTGGGCACATTGCTTAAGTTTTCCAGCATAGAGTTGATTATATATAATGACCTCATGAGATGGTCATGAAGATTGAGTGAAATAATTAATGTAAAAATGCTAAATGCAGTGCCTGGCATGTAGCAGAAAATAAGTGGTAGTTGTCTGTATTCACCTTCAACCATCACATAACCCCCCCCCCACACACACACACACCCAAATGGATTTCTGATCCTTGAAAGTCAGTATGTCAGTATGGAGTATGGTATGGGGAATGTGTGAAGATGGCACCTGGAAGTCTCCGTCCTTGGAGAGTGTCCCGGCAGCCTTCTAGAAGGCTATGTTAAATTAGAAGCCTGCTCTTGGGGCCGAGGTTCTAATAGAAGCAACTGCTTCCTTTACTTTTTGTTTGGAGCATTGAGTTTTGTGGCTGCCCACCCCCCTGCCCCAGGAGATACCTCATGATCTCCTGGCTCTGAAGGCCAAGGGTGCTTGAGTTCCTGACTGCAGTCATCTGTGTCACCAAAAAAGGAGTTTACACACCCCAGTTTTTGCAACTCCTGCCAGAAGGCACCTCTGTCTGCATCGCTTTGCTCCTGTGGCCAGCGGCACTTATGATGGCAGGTCCCCCAGGACTGTAACCAACTGAGAAAGAATTCTTAAACAGCTACTACCCCCAGGGCACAGCAATAAGCTACAGACCCAAGAGCTCAAGTTTCTGTGGTGAAGGCCTATTAGCTAACGGGATGGCTGGGGCCTGAGGGGCAGGCTTCTAATTAAACATGAATTTAGAAGCTGACTATAATCCTTTCCAGACACCGGAGGGCAGGTGCTATCTTTGCACCCACCCTCTGCCACATTCGAGAGCACCAATATCTCCTAGAGAAAAGCTTTACCTACACCTGGTGTCCTGCTTTTACATCTGGTGCCCCAGTTTTTGTGGTGGCTGTCCAGGGAACACCTCCAGATTGCCTGGCTCTCACAGCTACCGGGGCTTATGATGGAGGTCCCATGGAACAGTATATATTTGTATATTTTTGAAAGCCAGTGCCTGCGGCTCTGGCTTTCAGTCAGCCCGAATCTAGGTGCTGAGATTCTCCCCTTTGGGACACCGACAGATCTTGGCACATCCTTAACTACTGGGAATTATTAGAATGTAAGAGGCTGCTTGGACAAGCACCAAGGTTTGAAAGACCACCAAGAACCAGGACAGGGTTGAATAGTAAGGTTCACCTCCTACACGAAGCCACTCCTACAAGACTTGGAGACATGACTGTACAGAAAGAGAGAGGGGCACCTGGGTGGTTCAGTAGGTTAAGTGTCTGACTCTTGATTTCGGCTCAGGTCATGATCTCATGGTTAGTGAGTTGAAGCCCTGCATCGGGCTCTCTGCTGACAGTGTAGAACCTGCTTGGGCTTCTCTCTCACTCTCTCTGTCTGCCCCTCCCCAACTCATGCTCTCTCTGTCTCTCTGTCTCTGTCTCTCTTTCTCTCAAAAATAAATAAACTTAGAAAAAGAAAAGAAACGTAGAGAATGAAGCAAAACGAATAAACAGGGGTGCCTGGATGGCTCATTTGGTCCGTGAGGGTCGAGCCCCGCATCAGGCTCTGTGCTGACAGACATTTCAATTCAATGTCTCCCTCTCTCTCTGCCCCTCCTCCACTCACACTCTGTCTCTTTCTGTCTCTCAAAAATGAATAAATGTTCAAAAAAATTTTTAATAGAAAATAAATTAAAAAAAGAAACAGGAATATGTTCCAAATGAAAGAACCAGATGAAACCTCAGAAAAAAACCTTAATAAAATGGAGATAAGTAACTTATCTGATAAAAAAAAAATATCCAAGTCATGGCCATAAAGGTGCTCAGTGAATTGGGGAGAAGAACAGTTGATCACAGGGAGAACTCCAAAAGAGAGACAGAAAATATAATAACTAACATGATTAACATTGTAGAAATGTCCCTATTTCCCAAAGTAAGATATAGAATCCATGCAATCCCTCTCAAATGTCCAGTGGTATTTTTCAAGGAAATAGAGTAAACAATCCTAACACTTGTGTGGAACCACAGAAGACCCCAAACAACCAAAGCAGTCTTGAGAAAGATAAACAAAGCTAAAGGCCTCACCTTTCCTGATTTCAAATTATATTACAAAGCTATAATAATTGAAACAGTTATGGTATTGACATAAAAACAGACACATAGATCAATAGAACAGAATAGGGAGTTCAGACATAAACCCACATATATGTGGCCAACTAATTTCCAACAAAAAGGCCAAGAATATACCATAAGGAAAGGACAGTGTCTTCAATAAATGGTGTCGCCATAAGCAAAAGAATGAAACTGGATTGTCATGAAATTAACTCAAAATGTACTGAAGACTTTAATATAACACCAAAACTCCTAAAAGAAAACATAGGTGGTAAGCTCCTTGACATAGGTCTTGCTGATATTTTGATCTGATGTCAAAAGCAAAAGCAGCAAGATAAAAATAAACAAGTGGGACCAAATCAATCTAAGAACCTTCTGCACAGCAAAGGAAACCAACAACAAAATGAAAGGCAACCCACTGAATGGCAGAAAATGTTTGCAGATAGTATATCTGATAAGGGGTTAATATCCAAACCATATACAGAGCACTTACCACTCAATAGCAATAAGACAAACAATCTGATATAAAAATAAGCAGAAAATATGAATAGGAATTTTTCCAAAGAGGACATATAGATAGTCAATAGGTACATGAAAAGATGCTCACCATCACTCATCATTAGGGAAATGCAAATCAAAACCACAATGAAATATCACTTCACACCTGTTAGAATGGCCACCATCAAAACAATAAAAAAGAACATGTGTTGGTGAGGATGTAGAGAAAAGGGAACCCGTGTACATTATTGGTGGGAATTCAAATTGTTCAGCCACTGTGGAAAGAGTATGGGAGGCTCCTCAAAACATTAAAAGTAGAACTCCCATATGATCCAGAAATCCTACCTCTGGGTATGCTTACCCCAAAAAATGAAAGCCTTAATTTGAAAAGATACATGCACCCTATGTTTATTGCAGAATTATTTACAATAACAAGATACGGAAATACCCTAAGTGTCCACTGATGGAAGAAGAGATGAACTGTTGTAGATATACACAATGGAGTATGATTCAGCCATTAAAAAAGGATGAAATCTTGCCATTTGCTACAACATGGATGGACCTCAAGGACGTTATGCTAAGTGTAGTTAAGTCAGAGAAAGAGAAGTAGTGTAGGATTTGTATTTTATGTGGAATCTAAAAAACCAAAACCAAAACCAAAAAATACTCCTAAGCACATAGATACAGAGAACAAATTGTTGGTTGCCAGAGTCAGGGCTGGGGTTGGGAAAAATGGGTGAACTTTTTTTTAAGTTTTAATAAATTGGATTAGAATCATGAAAAAAGACAATTAATTCTCGAAGACTCCCTATCAGCCATGTGTCTGGCAGGTCAAGTTTTCCTATGGGTTTTATTCCCACCATTGCTTAGAAACCAATTCAGTTGAATTAAGAAGACTAGCATGTTTTTGGTCATCATATTGTGTTCTCAATGCTATGAGATAACATACAATGTTAGAAAAACAAGCTCAGCAACAGGAAGTTCTTCCTAACCTCTTTATTTCTCTGGGGGAAATATGAACAGAAGAAGCAAAAATGTTTTCTTTCGATATTATTAATGCATGCAATCCAAAATCTCCTGAATTTGGAATTCATTTGGCTGAGCACTTCTGGGTGGGGACTTTGGGAAGATGGTGTAAAACATATCTTGATCTCTATTTCTTTCTTTCTTTTTTAAGTTTATTTTTGAGAGATAAAGAGTGAGAGTACACAGGCAGGGGAAAGGAAGAGGGAAGGAGAGACAGAATCCCAAGCAGGCTCCACATCATCAGTGCAGAGCCCAATGGGGGGCTTCAGCTCACAAACAGAGAAATCATGACCTGAGCTGAGCTCAAGAGTCAGATGCTTAACCAACTCTGCCACCCAGGCACCCCTTTATTTCTGTTTCTTATACAACCAGTTATAGCTATTAATAAGTACATACCACCAGGGTGTAAGACAAAAAAAAACTCGATATGATTTTTAATGGAATCTAGTCATACTTTCCCATTTTATAGATGAGGAAATGGAGAAATAGAAGGGTTTACTTTCTTGCCTAATGTTGGTGGTTACCTAAAGTCCATTTTTAATTTTAGCAATGAGGACATTATCTTCTTAAGTCCAGAATTCACTCATAAGGACTGCATGTAAGAAACAGTAACCTCTTTCTTTGTTTTTTCCGTCCTGGATGCCTTTTTCTCCCTAGCAGAGGCTCTTCCCTTATTTTCCCTGGAGATCCTCTCTTTTCTCATAGTTATGCCTGAAGCAAGAAACTAATATGAACACTTCTTCCAAACAACTGAATTTGGGTTTGTTGCAGACAGAATGTGTTCCATTGCTTCCTTTGTCATCACACACACAGAAGCCCAGCCCCGGTAGAGGGGAGAGAAAAGTTGGAGTCTCCATGGATGGACTATGTCCAGCAGCTCCTGTCGGATAAGCTGTATCCTGGAGTTGGGAACAGGAGAGGAGCTTCAAATTCACCCACTAAAAGAGAGTGTTGACCCACCCTATACATTTAAACAAGCCTAACCCATTCACATACCATGTGACTCGAGACCAATGTGGATAGGCTATAGGCATTTCAGCTTTCTTGACACACTGTCCCCAAATCACTTCACTCCCATTCAGATTCTTGACTTTGGTCTACTATTTTTGGTGCCTATACCTCCCCTTTGGATTTACCAACTGAATTTGGTATCTTCAACATGGTCCTCGGCCCTCATGATGATATTGATGTGGGAATAATAACTCATAGTCATCACATACCTACCATGTGCCAGACACAACATATATTTCTTGCAATCCTTATAATAAGCCTTTATGATACTCAGTTTCCAGAAAAGGAAGTTGAAGATCATAGGTATGAAATGACTTTCTTAAGGCCACACAATTTATAAAGGACAGAGTTGAAATTAACACCCAGGCCTTTCTGACACTCAAGCTTTGCTCTTTCTACCACATCACAGTGTTTCTCTCCAGGCTTTAACTTAGGCACACCTTCTGTCTTTTTCTGTTCTTGATTTCTTTGAGAGGCTTCCGCTCTCAGAAGCCAAACCCTGGATTCTGCTGCCTTCATTTGGACCATACCAGTCCCTAGTACAATGGATTGTAGTTTCTTCAGTTCTGCCAAGTATAGAAAACACCAACTCACTACTGAGTTTAAGTTCTTTCATATCTGCTGCTTATGGGCAGATCAGAGAATGAGAAGGGAGGTAGGAAGGAGGAGGTATTTTGTAAAGTCATGTAGCAGGAGTGTGGGGCATGAGGAAGGAGGATAGAGAGATGAGAGATGACAGAAGAAGCCTGTGTAGAGACAGAATGACATTCAGTAGTCAATCAAATATTCTTTTATGGCACGATAACCCATTAAACTTTGGGACCCATTTATAATGGGAACTCATCCAAAGGTACACTTATTTCATCATTGTCCCTCCCCTGTCCCATCCCCATTGGGCCCTTGGGTATCCTTAACACTGAGATGTATGATCTTATTTCATAATTGACTGGTCCCAGAAGGCCTGAATGCTAGCAAAAGAGCCAGCTCACTGAAAGAGGGATGAAGACTAAGAAGTTTGTGGTTACCTTAATGCCTCTACTGAATGGGTTGACCAAGGCATTGGGGACCTAGGGTGATGGCACTTAAAGCAATAAACCATATGAAAATTTCAAAGATAATGTTACAGCTCAGGATCATTAGAGCTTAGGGCCATTTTCACCAAGCTTAGGTCAACCATGTTCTCAAAATACTTGTCTTTTACACTTTTTAAAAAATGTTTATTTTTGAGAGAGAGAGAGAGAGAGAGAGAGAGAGAGAGAGAGAGAGAGCGTGTGTGAGTGGGGTGGGGGCAGAGAGAGAGGGAGACACAGAGCCTGAAACAGGCTCCAGGCTCTGAGCTGTCAGCACAGAGCCCAACACAAGGCTCGAAATCATAAACTGTGAGATCATGACCTGAGTTGAAGTCGGAGGCTTAACCCACTGAGTCACCCAGGTATCCCACTGTTGTCTTTTTAATGTCTCCAGGGGACAACAGCCACATCTTTTCCAATCAATGGGCCATCCCAAATCTCACGGAAATATATTGGCTTCTTTTGTCTTAGGCCATGTCTCCCTTGGACAAGGGATGAGACCAAAATGATCTCTTTGTCTTAACCTAGTTACAACAATAAGCCCTATAGCAGGATCCCTCAGATTTGACCTATTGCTCTCTAGGAGCATCCTGACAGTACAAGAGCAGCTCAACCTTTTGATTCAGCCAACTCTGATGATCTAATCTTCTAAAGACCCTTGACTTTGAAGTCACAATATTCAATTTAGAACTCTGTGGTAAATTTATGGAAAATGTGTTAGGAAACGGAAATCTCTTTTGATATGGACAAGGCCTTAGATAATGTCAATTCCCCTCTGGCCAATAAAGAAGTCCATGTTGTGTCTGTTGTGAATTAGCAACATGTGGAGGAAGTAATTCTGATGATGATAATAGAGCATTACATTTCCAGTATAATTGCTACTTTCCAATAGGCTTTTAGTGACATGAGGATCATACCAATAGCAAAACCCAGAGTAATTGCCAGGATGTGGTCTTTCCATTGCTTGTTAAAGTTATTTCCTTTCCATAATAAGAACAAAACAGTGCAAGCAGTACAGGCTTTGGTGGATTTCATCACGCAAGCCCTTGACTTTTATTTAATAATGACTAAAAAAATTCTATAAATGTGATACCTCTGTAATTAATATCTTGTCTTTTTTTTTAGGATTTATAGGAGCTAAATATTTGTGACTCATTCATAATTCTCCAGCCTCATTCCTCACTTCCCCTCACCTTTCATTCATTAGCAACCCTGGATTGCTTATTATACCTTTTATGTTATACCTGTCACCAATTTTATGGATCTGGATCATTTCTTCACCCCTCTTTGCTTTTCTCAGGAACTATTTAATGAAGAAGACTCCTAATGGTCCTTCAAAGCCTAACTAAACACAAAGAAAGCAGTGGCAGTGACAAAGTTACTGTCACTTTGAACATGGAGCTAAAAACTGTAGGAGGGAAAATTCTCAACTAACTTCTCAGCTGCCTCTTCATGTATACCTGGTATGGAAGTAAGAGTTCAACAAATATTTGACCTTAAAAAATTAAATGTCAGTTACACTTCAGTCAAAAAACTTTTTAAAAAATTCAGCCACCACCTTCTTTGAGAAGTTCTTTAAAACACCTGGCATTCACAAATGTGAATCAAGGGAGCTTGATATTGAAAGAGCATATGGCCACCATAATGAGAATGCTATGGCGGCCATAGCATATCAATTTTCATAACCCAGAAAAGGGCCTTAGTTGCTAGTCTGAAGATGTTTGGAGAAGCACTGAGAAAAGCTAAAGGGACTGTAGGTAATGTTTTTTAAACTCTTATACTCTAATGTCCTTATTTTATGCCCACTTAGTTTCCAACATATGCAGATATATATGGCTTCTTCTGACCCTGCCTGCTTGCAACTGGAGGAGCGATTATGTCCCATGTTTTAAGTTAAGTGATGAACACATTGCTGGAGGCCATTTTGGGGACACTCTTCCATATCTGTAGAAAGTATGAAACTGAATCAAATACATATAAACAAAACCATCCTGGATGGTCTCCAGGCCAATTTCTGCACAGCATAACATCCAAAAGACATAAGTCAGACTCAAAATAGCCTTGAGAAGTAATGTAAGCATTTGGAGAAGATTTTAGGAGGAAGCAAAGATGAGGAAAAAAGATTAAAAAATACTTTGAATCACAACATTCTTTTTTTCTTTTTTTAAGTTTTTTTAATGTTTTATTTATTTTATTACAGAGAGAGACAGAGCATGAGCAGGGGAGGGTCAGAGAGAGAAGGAGACACAGAACTGGAAGGAGGCTCTAGGCTCTGAGCTAGCTGTCAGCACAGAGCCCGACGCGGGGCTTGAACCCACGAATGTGAGATCTGACCTGAGCCGAAGTCGGAGGCTTAGCCGACTGAGCCACCCAGGCGCCCCGAATCACAACATTCTTAAACCTCAAAAGGATGATCCACTAAATTTGGCTCATTAGTAAAATAAGTTTCTCTCATAGCATGCTTTTGTTTCCAATTTCTTAAACTCAAAGCTGCATATATAGACTGTAAATAGAGATATCTGGCCAATAAGAGAGAGACAAGTTCAAGGAGTGATGCTGGCCTCTGGGTGCTTGGGTGGCTGCCTATTACACATGACTGGCATTTCTGGAACAATCTATTTGCTACCCTGTATAAAGCAGGACACCCAACTAGCACATTTCATGTTTATGTCATTTTAACCTTATAACCAGGGGACTTAAGCTTGGGAGAAAAAAGCCTTCAGGACAAAAGTTTATCCTATGGAAATGTCCCCTCTTCTTACAAAGAAATGACTCTGTAATACGTTTTTTAAAATATATCTTCTGATGACATTAAATTGTACTTCTAAATAAGAAAAAAATAAAGAACAAAAGACAATGTCTCCTTTTGCTCTCTTCAGTACTGAGAAAAACCCAAACCTATATAAGAATTTCACTGATGACCTTATCCTATCAGTAGCTGGACTACTGAATGCCATTCAACTAATATTTTTTTTCAAAACTTAGATTTGCATATCAGTAAATCAAATGTATTGCCACTGATTTAATAATGTCTAATAATGAGACCATGTTGCAGCTCTTTAAATTTTACTTAAACTTGATTTTTTTGAGAAACAATAGTGAATTAGGCATTTTTCTCTGTTTTCATGGTTTTCCCTTTATCATTCTTTAATATATCCTTGGGGTCAAAATGGATTTGTGTCTGTGCTTCAGGTATTCAATGTTAGCATTAAGGTAATGGGTTCAGTCTGGGAGACATATTCAGTGTGAGATGGATGGAAGAGCCACCCAAGGAGATCAGGTTGGGGGTCCTAGAAATGAGGTCAACCTGGAAGGTCCTACTGTGGTCCCAGAGTCTGTTGCCAAAATGTAATGTCGTTAATCCAATTGAAAGGAGCTGGGGTAATAATGAAGAAAGGTAAAGAAAGAGGATAAACAGGAAGACAGGCTGAGTTGACAGTGATGGCCAGGTGAGGCAGATGTACATAGGAAAAGTGTAAAGTCAGGATGAGCAACTCTGGGCTTTGTCCAAGAGAGAAGTATGGGTTAGAATTCTATATATCAGTGTGGTAGAGGTAAAAGTCAAGAGTAGAAGATGGGAAGGGTCCCTCTCCATCAATGAATTGTGTGGCAGAAACTGTTAATTATGCACTAGCATCTCTTCTCCACTTCTTGCTACCGTAAGTATTAGCCGCATAGTTGAATGCCAAGAAACAGAGTCTACATGTCTCAGATTCCTTTGCAGCTAGGAACAACAATGACCATGTTCTATCAGGATGTAAGCAGAAATAGGAGCGCCCTGAAAAAAGGAATTCCTGCTCTTCACCAATTTTCTCTTGGGAATGCAGACTTGATGGTCAGAAAGGAGCAGTCATGTTGGGCCACCCATTGAAAGCTGCCAATTGACAGCTGGACAGTGACAGATTGTCACATTCCCACTTCTTTTGCTTCCTGCCTTCTCCAAGGGTGAAGAAGTGAAAACAAGATGAGAAACCTTGCACGGGCCTGGCAAGAAAGGGCTGAACCAGAGATTCTTGGAGTTTGCAGACTTGAAGGTCATCCTGGCATGGAATTGGTGCTGTGCCAGCCTATGGTGCTAAAGGACCATCAGATTTAACAGAAAGATGAAGTTCTTTTGGCCCACCAGTGCCACCTCATTCCTTGACTAGACTTCAAGGGACACACATTTTTCCCCAGGTCTTCTCTACCTTTTCTCAAACCTGATTCCTAGGTTCCTTTAGCACTATTGTCTCCAAAGTGGAGGGAAGTAGAGCATAGTGAGTCATCAGTTGACCCAAGGGCCAAATCCAGGCCATTGTTTGTTTTTTCTTTTTCTTCTTTGCTTTCTTTCTTTTCTTTTCTTTTTTTAATGATAAAACAGAGGTGCCTGGGTGGCTCAGTTCATTAAGGGTCCAACTCTTTAATTTCAGCTCAGGTCCTGATCACATGATTTGTGAGTTTGAGCCCACATTGGGCTCTGCACTGACAGTGTGGGCCCTGCTTGGGATTCTCTCTCTTCCTCTCTCTCTGTCCCTCCCCCTGCTCTCTCTCTCTTCCCCAAAATAAATAAACTATAAAAAATGTTAAAGATAAAACAATCATTCTTTATGAAATTGTATCAAGAACTATAGTTTGGCTAACTGTTAACATAAATGATAGATGAAGGAAATCAATTATCTCCATGTGGAAATACCGAATCTTAAATAGTAATTATGATAAAAGTAATGATCATATATGATTTTCTATTAGAAAAACATATGAAAAGTGAGAATACATTTAATTGAAATAAAAACTGAAGTATTTTACATTCACATGCAAACAAAACTGCATTGATGATAAGTCAGGCTAAAGTAGGACTCAAATGAAGGAGAGTAGTTCAATAAGGTCATAGGATGGGTATTTTATATATATTTTATATTATTTTTATATATACAAAAAAGTAAATATATATGTAGAGCTTGCAGCTAAAAATTTAACAAAAAATTTTTAATGTTTATTTATTTTAGGGAGAGAGAATGCATGCAGATAAGGGAGGGGTGGAGAGAGAGGCAGGAAGAGAATACCAAGCAGGCTCTGCACTGACAGCAGAGAGCTCGACATGGGGCTCCAGCCTGCAAACTGTGAGATCATGACCTGAACCCAAGTGTGACACTTAACCGACTGAACCACCCAGGCATCCTTAAAAGTTGTTTCTAGGGGTGGCTGGGTGGCTCAGTCGGTTTAGTGTCTGATTTCAGCTCAGGTCATGATCTCGCAATTCATGAGTTGGAGCCCTGCGTAGGGCTCTGTGCTGACAACTCAGAGATTGGAGCCTGCTTTGGATCCAGTGTCTCCCTCTTTCTCTGCCCCTCCCCTGCTCCCACTTGGTCTCTCTGTCTCTCTCAAAAATAAACAAGAGGTTTCTATATTTTTTAATTAATAAAAAAATGAGAATATTTTTGACACGTGAGAATGATATGTAATTCATATTTTGAAGTCCATAAATGAAGCTTTGTTGGCACACAGTCATGTTCAAGGGCTTAATTATTGTTGGGCTGTTTTCACATTTCATCTGCAGAGTTGAAAATTCAGGCCAGAGATTGTATGGCTTGCAAAACCTAAAATTATTTACTATCTGACCCTTTCTAGAAGAATGTTGCCAACCCCGGTGGTAGGTAAAAACAGCATATTTGGTTTAAGTCCTGATCCTATCACTGGTTGGCTGAGTTGAACTTGGACTCTGTCCTTCACTTCTCTTATCTTCAATTTCTTTCTATGTAAAACTTAGATAATAATACTCTTTTTGATAGAGATTTGGAAGAAGAAAATGAGATCAACATTTAGTAGATTGCCTAGCTTAGAGATATGTACTTAAATATGATAGCTGTGGTATGATTATCTCAAATGCCCTACTTCACGAAAGCCTAGGTCTTCTATTAAGATAACCTCTCTCCACACACCCGTGAACAGATTTTATTTCAGGTATCAGTCTGAGCAGTTAGTATTGATTATATGATTACAGCAAATGGCACTACTGTGTAACTAATATACTTGCGTCTCCAAGAGAGTTTTTAAATCTCAACAAGAGCTCTAGACCCACATAGATCTTCATTTGATGAATGATACTAGTGATATAGCTGTTAAGCTGTGGGCTCTTAGATATTTCCCGTCTACTGTGATAAAGGCCATGACTGCGCTGGTCCTCAGTAACATGGTGGAGCCTGACTTTTGTTTTGGTTTTTGGTTGTTTTTGTTTTTTTTTTTTTTGTGCCCAGAAAAATTGATGACATTGTTTATTCATTCATTAAAAAACAAAATTCAATGGCATAAATTTGAAGATCTAGTTGGCTTTGTTCAACGATTCATGGGCAGCGTCCCATCTAACAAAGAGAACAGGGCTCTGAGTAGCTACACAAAATGTAGACATTTTTATAGGCAGAAACAGGTTTGGTGGGAGGAGAAAAGATTGTTTTCAGCAAGGTCATCTTCCCTTAGGGGGTCTTATATTGCAGATTACCTCACTTAGTGGTGATCAGGAAATTCCAGACTGATTGGTTTAAAATTCCACTCCTGGGAGAAGCTGACACTGCAATTCTGGGAGGTATTAAGCTTTGGCGAGGCTTCCCAAAAGGGACTCCATTTGGGGCCTGTTGTTACTTCTTAACACTACTATGTTCTCCCATTCTCTGCCTGACAAATCCCAGCCTCCTTCAGGACTCACATCAAATATTAGCTCCTTTATAAAACTTTTCTAGTTTCACTTCTTCCCCTGGAAGAAAGAAGTGTGCATGCTCTATGATTCTCCTTTTTTTAATTAAAAAATTATTTTTAAAATGTTCATTTATTTTTGAGAGAGAGAGTGAGAGAGCATAAGCATGGGAGGGGCAGAGAGAGGGAGACACAGAATCTGAAGCAGGCTCCAGGCTCTGAGCTGTCAGCACAGAGCTCTACGTGGGGCTCAAACTCAGGAACAGGGAGATCATGACCTGAACTAAAGTCAGATGCTCAACTGACTGAGCCATCCAGGCTACCCTACATGCTCTGTGATTCTGTAAGCACTTCATTATAGTGCTTCTCAGACTGCACTGTAATTATGATGTTTACACATCTGTTTCTCCCATTAGACCCTATGATTCCCCAAAGATATATAGTGTATATTATTCATCTTTGGATCCTCTGCATCTGAAACATCACCTGACACTTCTCAGGATGCAGTAAGTGTTGGATAAACAAATTAATAAAGAAAGGACCTGATAGGAAATCAAAGCTAAAGCAAGTCTTCCCAGGGTTCTGTTAGTCATGATAAAGATCAGGGATCTTCACAGCTGTTCCTTGGATGGGGCAAGGTCCCAGAGTCCCTCCAAAAATTCCCACTCAAAAATTAAATCTCTGGCTAGTAGGGTTTAATTCTGACTCCTGCTTTCTCCACATGGTTCCTTTTATCAAAAGCTCCCATTGGCTTTTGCCTTCTGGAAAGTATTAGAAGTTTCTCATTAGCCAATAATTGTGTTGCTCTTAATTCCTACTCTCCCCACTCTATTTCTTTACTGTTAGTGGTTTAACCTTTTTTATACTTCTATTTTAATAAGGTCTCGAGAATGAAAGGAGACAAAAAAATTTGCTCTGTATACCCATATAAATTAGAAACTCTTAATTTTTAAAAAGGTAAATGGAGGGTAGAAAGAATGAAAGACCTCTTTTCAGAGTATTTCACTTGAAAATGGAGGTCTAGGGGCATGTGGATGGCTCAGTCAGTTAAGCGGCCAACTTTGGCTCAGGTCATGATCTCGCAGTTCGTGAGTTTGAGCCTCGCGTTGGGCTCTGTGCTGACAGCACAGAGCCTAAAGCCTGCTTTGGATTCTGTGTCTTCCTCTCTCTCTGCCCTGCCCCACTCATGCTCTGTCTCTCTGTCTCTCAAAAATAAATGTTAAAAAAATTAAAAAGAAAATGAAGGTCTAAAGTAATCTTTTGTATCATATTTGCAAATTACGTGATGTAGTAGTTAAAAAAAATCAGTACAGGGACACCCAGCTGGCTCAGTTGGCAGAGCATTGGACTTTTGATATTGGGGTCGTGAGTTCAAGTCCCACATTGGGCATAAAGATTACTTAAAAACAAATCAATATGAACATCATGTGCTAATAGAAGTCCAGTAACCATATGAGGGAGGTGGGTTGGACTCGCTCCACATCTCCCTTGCCTAATGGTTCACTTCAGTAGGCGTGCATCCAAATGGAAATACGCAGCCTTCCTTGTCCTCTGGAAGGTCACAGCCTGGTATCCCATAAGAGCAAGTCAACAACAGGCTCTACTCAGGAAGACTGGGACCGCACGGTGCTCCAGGAGTGCTGTCTGTTGGCTCGAAGTCCTCCAAGTCTTCAGTACTCAAACCACTTCCCAGAAGTGTTCTTGTTCCCAGAAGTAAGGGAGAGAATCCAGGAAGGGCCAAGGATATTTTTCACCTCAAGGCCCTGGAGACATCCCTTCTCCCTGCAAGATGAGAATCTGAGCATATATGGATGAGGATGGTAATGAGGCCCTGATAGCACGTCCACACCGGCACCACAGGGCGCTGATGAAGACAGACTCCAGCCTCTCTGCTCTCCCTCCTTCCTGAAACTTCGGCGGACACATGGCCCAAGCTGCTGCCTCCCCGAAGGGGGCATCCATGCTTGCCTGCAGAGATCAGGGAGGTGAGGCCTCACTACAGTTCTACCTCCCTTTCCCAAAGCTCAGCTTTTGTTTTAGTTTATTTCCTTATTTTTAAACATTTACTTTTTTTTTTAATTTTTTAATGTTTTATTTATTTTTGATACAGAGAGAGACAGAGCTTGAGAGGGGGAGGGGCAGAGAGAGAAGGAGACACAGAACCAGAAGCAGGCTCCAGGCTCTGAGCTAGCTGTCAGCACAGAGCCCGACTTGGGGCTGGAACCCAGGAATCTGAGATCTGACCTGAGCCGAAGTCGGAGGCTTAACCGACTGAGTCACCCAGGCACCCCATTTACTTATTTTTTTGAGAGACAGAGAGTCTGTGGAGAAGGACAGAGAGAGAGAGAGAGAGAGAGAGAGAGAGAGAGAGAGAGAGGGAGGGAGAGGGAGACACAGACTCTGAAGCAGGCTCCAAGCTCTGAGCCGTCAGCACAGAGCCCGACGGGGGGCTTGAACTCACAAACCACTAAACCATGACCTGAGCCCATGTCAGACACTTAATCGACTGAGCCACCCAGGCGCCCCATCGAAGATCAGCTTTTAAAACGCAGACATACAAAACTGGGTAATTATGTGCATTGTGAAATTGTCTATCAAGATCACATAGGGCATGATTTGGGCTTCTGAAGATTTGGTCAGAACCAAACTTGACACCGAAATACGACCTATTAAATAAAAGATAGCTCAGTCTCACCTACTGGGGCGGAAGCTCACAGTGAGAGGGCACTGCATAAACGTAAAATATTGGAAATATTTGCAACCGAGGTGCAAAGACTAAAATACACGTCTGATTGCTATCCTGCGCACGGAGTTGACGAGGTTTCTAAATCTGCCTTGGCATCCTCACCTGGCCAAGGACAGTGACATTTTTACCTTCTGCCATCTCACCCTCCAAAATCTAGGACAGCCTGAAATACTATCTCTGACCTGGACAGTGGAGAAGCGGGCACCCGCCATGGGGCACAACTAGGTTATCGCCTGAAACTTTCTCAGATAGCCGTTTAGTTTTTCAGATCCGCACTTAACCCTTGGGCCCCTGGCCTGCCCTGGTTCAAAGTGAGGGCACAGGGGAACAATCCAAGCTGTTTGTGTTGCTGCTACTTCGGGAGGATCAGATGAACGGATCACACCATGCACCACACTGGTCATACAATCTCAGCAGGAATTTATTCTGGGCTCTGTTTCACAGATACTAACACTCACCACTTGGTTTTGGGACTGGAAATAGCACGCCCTTTTTAGAACCCACAAAGGGCTCCCAAGAAGCTCACCTCCAATAAAAACCCGAGCCTCATTTTGTAGATTTGTCTATGTCTGATCTGAAAAGCTGCTCATCCATCCTGATAAGTAAGATATTCTACCCATATCCTGCTTTCACGCATTTATTCCTCAGACCTAGAAGACACTGCCAGTTTCTCCTTTGAAATTAAGCTCTTCTTCCTCCACGATCTTACTAGGATTTGACACTCATGAGAACAATGACATCGTCTGTCTATTTTTACTCACAGTTGTATCTCCAGGACATAGCCTACTGCTTGAATCATGCTTCCCACAATTGTATCACCAAACGGTAAGACAGACTCTAAAGTCCCAGTATTTAAACCAGTGTGGGACCAAGGCACAAATAAACATTCCTGGGGCTGAAGGACAGCCCAGGAACACACAGAAGGACATGTAAAAATGTAGTTCTGTAATTTATTCATTCTACAGGTATGTGCTGGGGAAATGTACGCATCATGCATGATAGTGGGGAAGATGGGTGAGTAAGTCAGGTATGGTCCCTGCCCTGAGGGAGCCACCCGTGGGTGGTGGAGCAGGCAGACTTTAGACAAATACTTTTATTTGCCTGTTCCCCTGCCCCCCAACTCCCTCTCTCCTTTTTTAAAAGTAGGCTCCATGCCCAGCACGGAGCCCAACACAGGGCTTGAACTCATTACCCTGGGATCAAGATCTGAGCTGCAATCAAGAGTCAGACATTTAAAAGACTGAGCGACCCGGGCACCCAAAAATCATTTTATTTCTAATAAGTGCTTGAAAGGGATGGGATGCTCCCATCTCAGGAACTTGGCACCCACTGCTCCTTCCTTCTCTCTCTTCCTCCAAGATATTAGCCTGTTCCTTCACCCCTTTCCGGTCTCCACTGAATGTTACTTACATAGAACAGCCTTCTCCAACCACTCTTTCCCATATTGCAGTCCCGGTGGCCCTTTATATTGACCCGTTTAATTTTTTGTTGTTGTTATTACACTTATCTACCTAATAGTATGTTATATAATCTAGAGCTTGTTTATCGCCTGTCCCTGCCACCTCCATGAAAGTCCCCTGAGAATAGGAGCATTGATCGCCTTTGTACTCCCAGTTCCTGGAACGGTGCCTACCTGGGGGTAGGCACCCATCAAATATTTAGTGAGTAAGTATTAGTGTGATGCCTTTCCAATCAGCAGGAAAAGCATACCTTAATCAATAAACAACTTGGGGATAGTTCATTTTCTGTATATCCCTACATTATTCTACATTTGTCAATAGATAGGTTGAACAGCTTAAATATATTAATGAGTCATGTATGAAAAAAGAGATAACAAATCATAAATGTATCACCAGAGAGCCTATCATAAAGTGATTGCCATGTAATCATAAAGAGAACCTCACCGGCCCAGCAGAGACGACTCTTGGGACGCTGCTGGTTAGGGTAACTGACCATTCTGGTATGCTTGGGATTAACCCTGTTTTAACACTGAAATCCTGTGTTAAAGGATTAAAACTTAAGCTTAAAACTAGTCCTCTGCATTATCTTTTTTTATATATTCTTGGTCTCGGTTTGTTGTTTAATATTTTTTTAATCTATGTTGATGAGAGAAATTTACCTGTAATTTTAATTATCTAGAATATCTTGTTAGCTTTGGGAATCAATGTTTTACTGGTCTCATAATATTCATTAGAAAGTGTTCACTACAGGGGTGCCTGGGTGGCTCCGTCGGTTAAGTGTCTGACTTCAGCTCAGGTCATGATCTCGTGGTCTGTGAGTTCGAGCCCTGCATCAAGTTCTGTGCTGACAGCTTGGAGCCTAGACATTGCTTCAGAATCTGTGTCTCTGTCTCTCTCTGCTTCTCCCCTGCTCATGCTGTGTCTCTCTCTCTTTCTCAAAAATAAATAATAAACACTAAAAAATTTAAAAAAGAAAATGTTCACTATTCTCTGAAAATTTTTGTTGAAGATCATTGTGGTCTTTCCTTTAGTATTTGGAAATATTTATCAGAGAAGACATCTGGTCTTTGTGCTTTCGTCTGAAGGAAGTGAGTGTGCATGTATGTGTGATCAACCATTTTATTAACTTCATAATTTTGTGGGTCAAAAATTCAGGCAAGGCACAGGAAAAACAGCTCTTCTCTATTCTATGAAGCATAAGAAAAAATGCATTTATTATTTATAGGTAGAATTTTAGGACTAGGATTATCATTGAAGATAATCTAGTCTGTATGGTCTGGGAGTCATCTTACCTTGGAATTTTCTTTGAGGGAAAGGTGTTTTTTCTCCTACTCTGCTGAGGATTCAAATAGCTCTTGGAGTCTTTGATTTGATGTCTTTCTTCAGTTTGCTAGTGTTTTTTTCAGTTAGCTTCTCTTCAAATATTGCTTCTGTCCCATATTTTTCTACCTTTTATTCTGTTACACTAATTGACAAAATGTTAAATTTAATTAATGTAGCATGTATGTTAATAAAACCTTTTATGTACCCTGATGCATTTTTGTCTCTATTATTTAGTCTGAATATTTTCTATCTACCTATCTTCCAGTTCACTAATCTTCTTTTCTGATGTGTCTAATTTACTGCTTAGCTCATCTAATAAGTCCTTGGTTTTTACATTTTCAGTGTGAGAACTTCACTGGTCTCTTTAAAAAAAGCTCTAATGAAATCTTCCAGCTTGTCATTTTATTCTGTCTTCCTGTTTTGATTTTTAATTAGCTTTTCTAACTACTAGCATGTCCAGTCATTTTTTTATTGAGGGTCAAATATTGTGTGGAATGTTATCAGGATCATATGAATCTCTGGCTAATATCTTCTTCCATAGAGGATTTATTCTTTTTCTTTGTAGCACTCAATTAAACTTAAGTCAGATCTCTTTAATCCAGTTTAGGATTCAGTGGTTGGAAAGGGTTTCAGTTTTTGTGGGGGATCATCCATTTCCAGCTTACCTTTACTCCTAGGGTTTATCCCTCTTATGGTTCTAACTGAAAGTCTGGGGTGTTTACCAAGGTTCCTTCTATTTGGTGGTGAGCTCTGACCTTCAATGTCTGTCTTTCAAGCTCCATGAGGTTACCAAAATCTCTGCATAGCCTTTCAATCTCTTACATACTGCTTCATACTCTATTTTTTAGTCTCTTGGCTCTAAGCTGCTTTAGAATTAGCAAATTCCTCAAAGGGAAAATATCTAGAATGTCAAGCTCACAGTAATGTGTTTCTCTTCTCTGCTGCTTTGATAGCTCTCCAGTGCCTTCAAATGGCACTTTTTTTGAATTGTGACCAGATTTTCTAGTTATTCTTAGTGGCAAAATTGGTCTGCAACAAGCCACTCTACCAGCAATGGATGACACGTTACCCCTTATCTTTTATTCAGAAAAGGGGGATTCTAGCGACTAGATGATGTCACCTCAGTGACAGGTATTTCAGTGAAGAGAATGAAAAATCAATGTCATAAAAATAGTTAAAGGAAAACTATCATCAAGATTCTAAATTCTAATGAATTTTTAATCAGTTAAAACTAAACTTAATTCAATTACCTTTCCAGACCTCAGAGATAAATGCTATTTAATCCTGAGCACTCTATATCATTTGAGGGGAGGGGTAGTCCTTACGTTGGGAATAAAACTAAGGATTGACAATTTATGGAATCTATGTCACTTACATGAATGGGACAACAAATGGCAAATTCAATGTGAATATTTGTTGAAATGTGAACCCAGTGGCAAGAACTCAGGTAAAATTCTTGAACTGGGTATAATACGCAATCAAGGTGGTACCCGAAATAAAAGTTTGGTGGATTCCTTACTAAAAATTTAAACTCACGGCTCAATCCACATATTAGGATGGCATACATGTTTCCTTTCATGTACCAACCACAATGAACTATCAGTGAAATACTGAAGGACTATTCTGAGAAGAATTTTGAGGCTGCCTCGGAGCTCAGGGGAAAAGAGAACTATGATCAATTAGTGACTATCTCTTCTTGACAGCACATTTGTTAAGTGTCTGTCATCTATGATGTAGATATCACACACAAATATTTATGAGCATAACAATGGTGAATAATCAAAATTATCTTGAGATAATCCCATTGGAAATATGCTGTTATATTTTCTGGCTATGTTTTAGTTATATTAACTATCTAGATCTAGTATTCCCTGTGCCATTTAAGTGTTGAGGCTCATCGCTTTCCTGTACTGTATTCATCCCTGTACTTCACCGTGTAGGTCTGCATGTGAACACACTGTAGGTCTGCATGCCTCCACACTGCTGCTTCTTCTGGCTTCAGATCTTTGTACTCATTCTCCCATGTTGAGTCTCAATTCATCCTTAAGCCCCGATGTTTGAGTCTGTTTCCCCGGCCAAGACCATGCTTCCCTCCTTGACTAAAATTCCCAACTGATTCTCTTTCTGGTGAAACTGCCTCAGGTTAGTCAGTAATAATGATGAGCAGAACAGACAGGACAACATGGAATTTTGGAAATGGATAGTTTGGCAGAAATGCTCATTGTCTCACATGCTCTTGTTCACAAGAGCTCAGGCTTCTTTCTTGATGTTCCAGTCAGGGTCTCCACTATTCACTCTGTTCTTTGTCCGACTCTACTATCATCCTTCATGGTCCCTGAGTTTCTCTGTACTTCATTTTCATATGGTTTTGCTTTCTATATGTCATTGGCATGTGCTTGAGGTTCCATAAGAAGACACATGGGTACAGTCTTCATGGTGACTTCTGCTCTACTGGCCAGATTCTAAACATTTCCCTTTCTCACTTTATTGTATGGGTTTCAAGAATATGGAATGTTTATGGAATTTTATTCTACAGCACCATACCAATTCTTCAGTTTTCCTAAATCCACAATACTAAAATAGCATAGTTCTACACTAAATCATAAAGAATATTTATAAGCAAACTCAAACACATAATTTTACCTTTAAAATCTTATAACCACATGTACTTTATGTGTATAATTTTTAACCTAGTAAATATCTCTTCTTTAATACAAAAAAAAAATCTCTTTGGTTAATATTACCCTTCAAAAGGAGCAATGACATTTAAAGCATATTTTCCAAAAGCCAAATCTGTCCTGTTTTTTTCTAGTTAAATCATGCAGCCTTGGTACTGTCCTGCTCTCTACCCCTCTAAGCCAGAGGTTCACAAACTATAGCCTATGAGCTAAATGTAGCCCTGCTTTTGTTTTTGTAAGGCCTCTGAGTTAAGAATGATTTTTACATTTTTAGATGATTCCATTATAAATAGTTCTATAAGTTCCTACATCATGTCTTTGATTTCACCTCTGGCCCTGCAAAACCTAAATTATTTATTATCTGGTCCCATAGGAATGGGCTTGCTGACCCCTGTGCGGGCTCCCCAGGAAACCAATGCCCTTTAGGCATTAAGCAAGGGGAAAAAGGAAATAATTCAAGGTCATTGGTTCCCCATGTTACAAGTTGTAAAAACTACAGCCTGTCTGTGTCAGAGGCTGCCCAGGATGGGCTTGGCTCATTTTGAAACAGAAACGAAATGATTTTCTAGAATATGCCAATTTTAAAATAATTTAAATTGCATATTAGAAAATTTCAGACAAAAATGTACCCTTCACCAGAGTGATCCTTGCAGTTTCTTTTCTCCTAGTCACGCAATGTCACATGAAAACTCCTAATGAGAGCGCAACTGCACATTCCAGTGTAGGATTGTTTTAGTTTCCATAGTTAATATTCTGCCATTCTTGCTTCTCTAGGCTGAGGCAAGGGTAAGGAGCAGGCCAGGGAATGCCATACTTTGTGAGATGTGACATTTTGGAATCTGGTCCTCAGTTCTGTAGGCACAGGAACATGACTTCTCTTTTCAATCAGGTCTGATCAGGCTCATGGGCAATGACTCACAGTAATTCCGCTCACAACCAGATGCCAGTTTGTTAATCTGCACTGGGAGAACGTGTCATGTGACCCAGGGCTGGCTGTTTTTGTGGTTGGAAGAACTCTCTCCCTGTGAGGGTGGATTGATACAGGAGGCCAAACTGAGGTTGTTAGCAAGCTCTACAGTGGACTCCAAGCCCCAGATGGTCTTTAAGGTTATTTGCATTATAATCTTATAGTCCTTTAGTACATTTCTACCCAAAGGACTTGAGTTCATCTAGACCTGGGGTCAGCAAACTGTGGCCAGTGGGGTGGCCACCTGTTTTTGTAAATGAAGTTTTACTGAGACACAGTCATGCCCATTCATTTATGCACTGCCTGTGACTGCCTCCTGCAACAGAAATTCTATGACCTGAAAACCCTAAAAGATTTACCATCCAGCCCTTTACAGGGATCTACTGACTCCTGATCTATTAGTCTGGAGTTTTTTGAGCAGCAGTTGTGTGTGACCTAGTAGTGGTTTATAAATTAATTTAAGGAATTATGACCAGCATTTTATTTCACGTAGAGTAAGAAAGAATGGAAAATATCAGAGCCCATTTTTGTTTTGTAGGTAAGCATTATTTTGTGAAGCCTTTGTTTTTATACGTTATGATGGTTCTTTTAATGGGTCTACATCACTGGGCCAAGGGATGCCCAGATATTTGGTCAATATATGAGGATGTATCTTGAAAGTGTTGCCTGAAGAGATTAACATTTATAAAAAAAAATTTTAATATTTATTTATTTTGAGAGACAGAGACAGATCATGAGCAGGGGAAGGTCAGAGAGAGAGGGAGACACAGAATCTGAAACAGGCTCCAGGCTCTGAGCTGTCAGCACAGAGTCTGACATGGGCTTGAACCCACAAACCATGAGATCAGGACCTGAGCCGAAGCTGGACGCTTAACCAACTGAGCATCCCAGGCGCCCCAATGTTTTTTCTTCTTGAGGGTCATGTTAAATAATGTTTCAAAAAAAAAACCTAGAAAAAGTCCTCTTTTCCTAGACGATTCTGAAAAGGACTGAAGAACTCCAACCTTCAGACTCCCCTTCTTACTATTATTATTATTAATAATTTATAATAATAGTGCTGTGTGGCATATCATCATTTTCAAATGTCTTCCAACAAATCCCTACAAGGTCTATTCCAAACATGAGAAAAAGAAGTTATTACCCCTAATTGAGAGTTGAGGAAGTCATGGCCCCAGAAATTAGCTGCCTTGATCAAGGCCACAATTCTTTTTTTTTAATGTTTATTTATTTTTGAGAGAGAGAGAGAGAGAGAGAGAGAGAGAGAGCGAGCATGAATGGGGGAGGAAGAGAGAGAGTGGGAGAGACAGAATCTGAAGCAAGCCCAGGCTCTGAGCTGTTAGTGGAGAGCCCAATGCAAGGCTCAAACTCACAAACCACGAGACCATTATCTGAGCCAAAGTCAGATGCTTGACCAACTGAGCCATGCAAGTGCTCCCAAGAGCACACTTCTTAAGGTCAGGGTGTGTCTTCAAATCTATGTCTTCTGACTCCTTGTCCAGGCCCTTCCCTAGTCTTCACTGTCTTTCTAGAGGCTAAGAAACTCTTTCCATCCTGGTAACTCATCAAAAATGTTTCAGATTTTCAGGATTCTCTTCTTTATATCCCTTTTCTGCTGATGGCCTTGGGAGAATATATCTTGGAGATGTCTCTTTCCAAATCCGACAGCTCTGTCTCTGGAAGGCCAGAATGTGGCAGCTTCATAGTCCCCCTCATGTCGCTGTATGGGGTCACCAAGGACTTATAAAAATAAGAATCCTCTACAACATGGAAAAGCAGAGTGAATACGGCCCACCCAGAGACTATTTTGCCTCTACCCTGCTGTCCCTTTCCAGAGAGGGAGCAGACAAATTATAAAACTATCAGAGATGGAGGGGCCGAGTGTTCTTGATGTGCTGGGAGTTGGGAAGCATCATTTGGGAGATGGCATTGCCGCTGACACTGAGGGTTCACACTGCATGGGAGCCCTTAACCCAGAGGAACTCTGTCTGGCTCCCCGCAGCTCTCTGTGACAAGGCCTGTTGAGAGAAGCTTGTGACCCATGCCAGGCCTCCTAGTGGCAGTGACAGACCTGGGCCTCCGACTCACTGTGGGCACTGCTCCTTTATGAAGAAAAGGGGTAAAAAGGCTCTGGAAGCTCTCTCCTTCTAGATAGTACAGTGTAATCTACCCAAACAGGAAACTGGCTCCCAGGAGAAGCTTACCAGCAATCCTGCACACACGTGGCTGGACCCTCCACTGGACACTCCTGCATTTTTGGACACTCCAAGCCTCTGGACTTGACCACAAAAAATGAAATGCACCAAGGGCAGCCGGCAAGTGGGAACTCTGGCACTTCCTGAAGATAGTGAGACTGATTAAAACAAAAGACCAACAGCATGGAAACAAAGCCCCTCCTCCAACTTTTGGAAAATGGGTGTGAGGATGAAACTCTTCCTGTTGTCACTTGCATACTCATCGGAAGACATTCATTTGAAGATGACAGTCAAGTCAACATTATCCCTCCTCCCCACCCCTGAGGCTGCCCCCACTCCCTCTTCTTGCTGTAGATCAACAGAAATATGGAGGAGAAAGAATCCAAAACACCAATTCATTTTCTACATTAGAGCTCATCTAATGACAAGGCAGATGGGAGGGGTCCAGGGACACAAGCATATTCCGAGGGTACTAGCTTCTGTCTTAAGCTCTGAGGATCTGCCCAGGCAGGCAAGGCCAGTGGCTGCAAACATGTAGGAGACCACAGAGATGCCAGATGCCGCCAGGTACTGCCCAGTGCCCTTCAGCAGACACAGTTGAAGACGTTCTCTGAAGAACCTTCCAGGTCCAGAAGGTGGCTAATGCTCAGACAATGAGAGGCCATCCCCCAGACATTAATTTCAGGTGCTGGAACTTCCTTACCTAATACCTTGGTGACCATTATAAACAAGAAGGTATTTTTAAAAAGGCTAATCAAAGATTAAGACTTTCAGCAGTCATGTTGGTTTGGAGGGTTTGGGACATGAAATAACCTAAATCAGGGTGAATGACTTTTGAGGAGGAAATCTACCTTCCAGTGCCTTCTGGGTTACAGTTTATTCTGAGCCCCAGTGGTCGAAAATCAGGCCAGGAGAGAGGCAAAGAAGGGCATGAGAGAGCAATACCTTTTCCTCCACCCTCTTACCTTCTGCTCCTGAGATCTGCAAATTAAACAGGGAACGGGGAAGAGGCATACACGTTTTATTTGATATTGATTTTTACATGTCCAGAGAGAGATTCATGGAAAAAAAGTGAAGCTCCCCAAAGGCCGTTAGACCCGGGGCTCATGGACCGTTCTAACAGAGGATGATACATTGTGCAGATAGGACTAGACAGAGAAAAGGAGGTTGGGCTTCTATGTGCTGTAGTTACATTTTGAGGAGGTAAATATTTGGGGGAAATGAATGGAGGATAAGGGTTATTTGGTGAGGTTTTGTTTGTGCAGACTCATCTCCGTGCTGTCTCTATTTTTGATGATAAAGGATGTTCTTCACTTCCTGGTGTGAGGGAGGGGAAGCCTTCACAAAGGGAAATGTATGCCCTCTTTCTAAGCAGATTGGGGGAGGGTGGGGACCTTTTCCTGTATTTGCTACTTCTCAGTTATTGTTGGCTCAAAATAACCCTTATGTCAACGTGGTATACTTAGGGGGTGGCATAGTCTAATCCTCTTCAAGGGGAAACTCTGGGTGGGGGTGGTAGCAGTGTTAGGGAGCCAGAAGACCGTTTGCAGCACAGCCTTGAGACAGAAGCTGATATTTACAAGGACGTGGTGCAGGGTAGTGTAACCACCTGCTACTGATCGTCAAGGGACTCAGCTTGTCATAATCGACAAGGAGGGGCCAACCCCCAGGCATTGATTTCAGGTGCTGGGTAAAAACAAAGGGTAAATTAGTATTTTTAAAAACTTCTCCTGTGTCTCTCATCAAGGTTGATACAGGTAGTTAAATAGCAAAAGTGCCACCCACCCACCCATCTATCCATCCATCATCCATCCAACAAATCAAGCATGGTGCCAGGAGCTACATAAGGCACACTGGACCCTGGGACACACAAATGAATACCACATACTCCATGTACACACAAAAAACTCCTAGTCCTGCACAGGACAGAGAGAGCTGCATGAATAATTACACTGAAACTCGATTAGTGATATGATCTAGTTAACAACCAAATATGTCAGGAGAGCGGGGTGTGGGTGTCACCGCTGAGGTGTGGCAGATGTTTCTCACCCCCCACCCGCCTCCCCCGCGCCGGAGTCACCACACTGGGTGTGGCGCCCCATCTCTTCTTTGAGAGCAGGTGCAAATCCTAAAGGGGCTTATTAGCTCTGTCAAAGGACCGGGCTCGGTTTCTCTCCATGGCAACCAGGTGAACTGGGGCTGCTGGTCCGACCCAGCCAGTGTCAGGTTTGGGGACCGGTAACTAAGGAGCCCAGGGGAAATCCTTGCCAGTAAGTGTGTTTACAATAACAAGACAGTGATATTAATTCAGTGTAGCAATGTTAATTCCTCAGTGAGGACGGATTGGAAATGAATGTTGGAACCAAAACCTCCTTACATCTGCAATTAATTTGGGGTGTGGTGCCTGTGTGTGCGTGTGCGTGTGTGTATGTGTGTGTGACCACCGACCCACCTCAGGTATGTGGTATCTGGAGACATAATAAGTATATGTGCATAAACATATTTTAAAGAGATATGTTTTAACTTGTCAGCCTTTTAGCAAGCCAAATATGATTTGGTGCACTTGAAATAGTTTTTTTAAAAGGGCGTGGATTCAGTTTTTTTTCTTTTTTCTTTTTTTAATGTTTATCTTTGAGAGAGAGAGAGAGAGAGAGAGAGAGAGAGAGAGAGAGAGAGAGACAGAGTGCAAGTGTGGGAGGGACAGAAGGAGAGGGAGACACAGAATCCCAAGCAGGCTCCAGGCTCTGAGCCGTCAGCACAGAGCCCGATGTGGGACTTGAACCCACAAACTGAAATCATGACCTGAGCCAAAATCAAATGCTTAACTGACTGAGCCACTCAGGTGCCCCTGGATTCAGTTTTTCTTAAAAACCATTTTCATTAAAATTTTGAAATTCAAAGAAGGAATGTGTGACTCAGCTCTCACTTGCCAAGGGCCTCCTCCATCCAGACCCATTTCCTGTTCACAAGTTTCTGAAGTAGGTACTATTGATCTCATCAGAGAAATAAACAGTCTTCGGAGAGGTTACCTTTAGGCCTTTGCCCACACATAATTACCTTCGACGATGCGGTCTGAGCCCAGCCTGCCCGACTGGAGGGTCATTTCTCTATCATTTGACACTGCTTTATCCTTTTGAGGAGAGACAAGTTCCACCAAAGGATGTAACTCTCTAGGGCTCTAGGATTCTGGTACCTCAGATGGGTAGATCACAGAGGCCTTGAAGAACAAGACCTGAACCAAGTTGCCCCCCTAGAAGGGCCAGCTTCCACGCAGCATCCTTAGGTGCAGCCAGAGGAGAGCACCCCCATAGGGTGAGCCACTTGTGCACCCCCCCACATTGTCCCTGAGCCAGCTGAGACCTTCATGGAGCCAGCCAGTCCAGCAGCCAAGCCTTATGCAGAGTCACTGTTCAAGACCCTTGGGGAAAATGAGTTTAAAAAATGAATTCTTCAATCTGAAGATTCTCCTACAGTTCTAAAGGAAAGACAATTCTAACTTACGTCTAGCTTCCGTGGTTACACATACCCAGAGAACCCACAGATGGGCAAGAAAACCTGTCCTCTGCAGAATTCATTTTTAGAAATTAGACACAAAGGATAGGATTGTTCATATTCTGAATGATCGTTTTGTTTAATAAAGATTTCCTACTGGATAATAGCAAGCTGCTTTATGCATATTTCGGATTTGATCTGGGGGAACAAGTTGGCTTTCTCCCCACCTCTTTCCGGAGGTGTACTTTGATCAAGAAGGACCTGCTAACTAACTTTAGCCACATGGTCCTATATCCTCAAGGGAAGGGGGATTCCACATTGAAGTCAAGCCAGAGGGGTCTGACCTTGGACGGCTTTGTGGTAGAAGATTGTCACCAATCTTTTTCTTAATGTTTCCTTATTTTGGAAAGACACACACACACACACACACACACACACACACACACACACACAGAACATGAGTAGGAGTGGCAGAGAGAGACTCCACGCCGTCAGCATAGAGCCCAATGCGGGGCTCAAACTCCAAAACCCTGAGATCATGAAACCAAGTCAGATGCTTAACCAACTGAACCACCCAGGTGCCCCTGTTTGTCAGTGATCTTTAGGAAGAGATCATATTTCAAACCCTGGAAAAACAGGAGCATGGGTTATGGTGGTGTGAAGTCAGGTGTGGGCGCAGTGGATGAGGAGGAGCTTTGCCTCCATCACCTACAGGAGGATCGCCCCAGACCTGGAGCTCAGTCTCGTGGCCCATATCTCCTTAGCCCACACCTTCCATGTACTCCTTAGAGCAAAGCTCCTGTGTTCCTGACAATGGCCCCAGCTCCCTCCCTTCCTCCCCCTGCCCTGGAAGTCCTCGTTCTTGCCTTGCTGTGGGTAAGCTGCTGCTTCACTCCTCCGCTGGGACCCTTATCACACGTGACCTGATGCTACAACCAGGTGAGTCTCATCTTCTCTACTGGATTATAAACTCCGTTAGGGAGGGTCTGGGTCTTTCTTGCTTACTAGGCTCCTGTGATACCTAGCACAGAACCTGGCTTTTATCTCTCTCCTTCTCTCTCTCTTTTAAGAATATTTATTTATTTTTGAGGGATGGGAAGAGAAAGAGGCAGTGAAAGAGGGAGAGAGAGAGAGAGAGAGAGAGAGAGAGAGAGAGAGAGAGAGAGAGAATCCAAAGCAGACTCCATGCTGTCAGTGCAGAGCCTCATGTAGAGCTTAATCTTGGGAATCACGTGATCATGACCTGAACCAAAATCAAGAGTTAGATGCTTAACCAACTGAGCCACCCAGGCACCCCATAGCTTTGATCTCTTTCTACCTAGAGCAGAACATGGCCTCCTGCACAATGGTGAGGTGGCACCAACTTTCAGAGGAACAAAAGAATCAAAAGGCCCAAAGGAGCACTTGGGTGGTGGTGATGTGCCAGGCGATGTGCTGACGGACTGAAGGTGGAGGCAGCCATAATCCTGTTGGCTTCTGTGAAACATGATCATATTTGGGCTCTGCCTGAGGCCTTCATAGGTCAAGGAGACTTACATCTGCACAACTTTGTGGATCTCTCAGCCTGGTGACCTAGGATAACAGAGACCTTCCTGAGGGCTCAGCGTCATTCCTGATCCATGCATACAGGGGTCCTGGGCTATTCTCTTAGCACTTCAGCATCGGGCCAAGCTTAGCTTAAGTCCGAGGCTCTGGTCTAGTGACTGAGTGTGGGATTCTCTATCCATTCTGTGTCCTGCACTGGCCCTGAACATCACTCTCCTTGCCTGTTTGTACCCCCCTGGAAACTCTTTCCTGCTTCCTTGTGTCTTGCCAAGTGCATCAGGTGTATGTACTGGCCATTTGGCTCTTCTCTGTTACCACCTTGCCCTTGCTTGGGCACAGCCCCTAATCTAGGCATTGGATTTGGCCCAAAGTACCATGCAGCCTTCTCTTGTCCTGATTCCATGTGCAGATTCTACACCTTCATGTGGCCTGGGCCAATACTCGGTCTCCCAATATAGGATTGAGGGAAAATAAGTCACCTGACCAGGGTTCAAGTTAGCACTTAGGTATGTGACCTTGGAAGAGTTAGTTGACCTCTTGAGTCTCAGTGTTCTCATCTGTAAGAATGTGGATCTTTAAAATTTTATTTTACAGAGAGAGAGGGAGAGAGAGAGCGAGGGAGCAGGTGAGGGGCAGAAAGAGAGAGGGAATTTTAAGCAGGTTCCATGCTCAGCAAAGAGCCCAATATGGTGCTTGATCCCATGACCCTGGGATCATGACCTGAGCTGAAACCAAGAGTCAGATGCTTAACCAACTGAGCCACCCAGGTGCCCCGAGAAGGTGGATTTTCACAGGTACCCAATGGACAGTTGGGATATTCTGAGTTCTGAATCTAATGCCATGCCCAGCATGGACAGCACTCAGCTAATGCTTCTTTCCCTTTGCTTGCTCATCTAATTATTTCTCCCAGCACCAGTTATATGATGTAGTCAAATCCAAGATTTTCTAAAAAGCTTTCAGCTGCCTTAAAATATATTCTTGACTACTCCAGAATGCTTCCACTACAGTGATTTTTGGATTAGACTTACAAGAGCAGGGGCATTATCAACAAAAGTTGAATTTTCTGCCTTAAAGGAATTGTTTGTGGGGAGCATGTTCCCATGTTTAATTTTGGGAGGTAGCTGATTGGTACCTTTCATCCCTAAATTGTAAACTTTGGGCCAGGTCATGTTCAGGGCTGAGGGAGCCTTAAGCATGAGGATGAGGTGGATGAAGTGGGTGACACGGTCAGGGTTTCAGAGTGAGGAGCAAGCCTGGAGCTGAACGGACACCCCATCTGTCTGGACCCGTACCACTACCACAGGGCCTGGATGTAAGGGCAGGAGGAAAATGAAACATTTTACCAGATGCCAACCCCGGCAGCTGGTAAGAAGAAGGCAGGGTGCAGCGAAGATCCTTGGCGTGCTTTCCAGGCAGGGGGATGGTGTCAGCATTAAGCATGAATAATAAAAGGCCAGAATCTTCCATGGGCTTGAGGGAGAGAGAGTCTGGAAATTTGGTCTATTTTTAATACCAATTTTCTCTCAGCCTTGTCCCCCTCTCATATATAAAGATGACCTCAAGTGCAAAAATATGATTCTACTCAAGAGGAAGAGAGCCAAAGAATTTCTAGTTGATTAGACTTGGAAGTTTTTCCTGTTACCGCTGCAGTTAAATAGATATTGGCAAATAGTGTGACCTGCAGGGAAGCAAAGTGTGGAAGAGCCTGGTCTGTTATAATTAGAAATATACATCATTCCCCTTTCCCCAAAGAGCAAGAGAGTCATATTTAAAGGGACAGTGACACACGGTACATGCACAGCCTTGACTTAGCAACAGTTGAGAGCGCCTTATAAATTACCATACAGCTTGCAAATGTAGTTAAAGCTCTTTCTCCCTGTTTTACTCATGCACGTTGGCCTAGTCGATGTGAGTCTAGAGGTGCAGAAGTGTAAGATGGTTACATGCCAACAACAGATTGCATTTGCAAATATATAACCCCTTTATCTGCAGTGTGCATTGTGCTTGCACATATTGATGAGAAAGATGATTTCCTAGTCACTTAGGGGAAAAAATGAGATAAATATATTTGAAATCCATTCACATAAAAAGACCTGGGCATTCCTCCTGGCTCTGATGAAAGCTGTATGAATGTAATTTCCTTATCTCCAAACTGGGTCCAATTCAGTTGTATTAGCCAGCCACTGAGTGCCAACACCATACAAGGCACCCTGTTCAGAATGGAGGGCTGAGGCAAGGTGTTGGGTTGGAAAGTGAGTAAGACTCTCTAGCTGAATGGTTAAGTTCGTGGGCTTTGGGGTTTGACACACTGGATTTGAAACCTCCCTCTCTTCCTTTCTAATCTCATGACCTTGAGCAAATGACTTCACCTTTCCAAACCTTGCTCTCCTTATTTGCAAGGTGGGGATAAAAATAATGCATAGGCTTTTAGGGTGGTGGATTAGAGATAATGTACAATAACTTCTAGCCAATAACGGTGGCTTTGGGTCCCCCTTGGAAAAAGCCCCCGGGGTGGAGGGGAGCCTGAGAACAAGGTATTTCAATATAATCCAGTAAGGGCTGTGGTAGTGCTATACTCTGTCATGTAGGGACCACCCTGGGGCTTAGGAATTAATGCCCAGTTTCCTGGAACGAGCACCTGAGCTGTGATCTCCAGGAGGATGAAGCAACAATCAGACCAAAAAAAAAAAAAAAAGACACATTAGATGCAGCAGATATCTTGCACAAAAACAAGAGGCAAAATAACCAAGGAGACAACCAGCAGTGCAGACCCACGGCTCTCCTGGGTGCTGGGGAGCAGACAGCAGAGAAGAGCTGTGGGTGGGGAGCAATAGATGGGGGCAGAGCAGGGCTAGCTACGCAGGAAGCGACAAAGCCACAACAATCTAAGCTACTTGACATTTGCTCATCAAATACCTTCAAAGCCCCAAAGGTTTTAATAGAGAACAAAGCTGTATGTAAAGACAAGAAGAAAGACGCTTTGGTTTTCTTGAATTTCTTATGTAAAGCTGTGCTCAAGGTGCTTGGTATGATCATGACATTATTCTGGAGTAGATCAGAACTTGGCAAAGGTAGAGCTACAGCTGATGGCTCAGCAGAACCACAGGGACCAGGGGCAGAACACAGGAGGGAACAGCCTCTTTGACCTGGGCTGCAGCAACTTCTTACTTGACATGTCTCAGGAGGCAAGGGAAATAAAAACAAAAATGAACTATTGGGACCTCATCAAGATAAAAACTTCTGCACGGCAAAGGAAACTATCAACAAAACGAAAAAGCAACCAATGGAATGGGAGAAGATATTTGCAAATGACATATTGGACAAAGGGCTAGTATCCAAAATCTATAAAGAACTTACCAGATTCAACACCTGAGAAATAAATAATCTGGTGAAGAAATGGGCAGAAGACATGAATAGACACTTTTCCAAAGAAGACATCCAGATGACCAAAAGACATATGAAAAGATGCTCAACTCTGTTCATCATCAGGGAAATACAAATCAAAACTACACTGAGATACCACCTCACACTGGTCAGAGTAGCTAAAATTAACAACTTAAAAAATAACAGATGCTGGCGGGAATGTGTAGGAATTGGCACTCTCCTACACTGTAGGTGGGAATGTAAACTGGTGCAGCCGTTCTGCAAAACAGTGTGGAGGTTCCTCAAAAAACTAGAAATAGAATTACCCTACAATCCATCAATAACATTAGTAGGAATTTATCCAAAGGATACAAGAGTGCTGATTCATAGAGGCACATGTACCCCAAAATCAACTCTATCCACAGCACTATCAACAATAGCCAAATTATGGAAAGAGCCCAAATATCCATCAACTGATGAATGGATAAAGAAGATGTGTTTTATATAAACAACGAATACTACTCAGTGATGAAAAAGAATGAAATCTTGCCATTTGCACAGTGTGGATGAAACTGGAGAGTGTTATGCTAAGTGAAATAAGCCAGAGAAAGAGAGATATCATATATTTTAACTCATATGTGGAATTTGAGAAGCTTAACAGAAGACCATAGAGGAAAGGAAGGAAAAATAAGTTGCAAACAGAGAGGAAGGCAAACTAAGAGCCTCTTAGATACAGAGAACAAGCTGAGGATTGATGGGGGTGGGGATTGGGGGGCCAGGGAAAATGTGTGATGGACATTGAGGAGGGCACTTGTTGGGATGAGCACTGGGTGTCGTAAGCATTGAATTGTGGAATCTACTCCTGAAGCTAAGACTACATTGTATACACTGGATGTTAGCTAATGTGACAATAAATTATTTAAAATTTATAAAAAATAATAAAAAATTAAAAACCTTCTCTTACAAAAGAAGGAACACAGGAGGGAAGCACAGATTGCTCCCTCCTGCTCAGGAGAGGATGCACAGGCAGAGGGCAAGGCGGAAGCCCGACTTCAGTCTTGCTGGCAGGGCGGGAGAGGCTCAGCCCAGCTCTTTCTAGGATTTGGCTCTGGTGGTGATTCTGGTGTAGTAGAGGAAACAAAGCAGCTAAAGAAACAAATGCAGACTTCTTTTTTTTAAATGTTTATTTATTTTTGAGAGAGAGACAAAATGTGAGTGGGGGTGGGGCAGAGAGAGAGAGACACTATCTGAAGCTCCAGGCTCTAAACTGTCAGCACAGAGCCTGATGTGGGGCTTGAACCCACAGACTGCGAGATCATGGCCTGAGCCGAGGTCAGATGCTTAACCGACTGAGCCATGTAGGCGCCCCATGCAGGGTTTTTAATGGCACAGTAGGATGCTGTCGGGGGCACTAGACTCTGATAGGCTTCTACCTGGAAAATTTAGTCTTAGATGGTTACAGGCATTGCCTCAGAAGACATGCTGCCTCAGACGGAACCTTCCAGTGAAGGCAGCTCATGGTCTGCTTATGCTTCAATATCAGGAATATTTCAAACACAGATGCATAAATAAATAAATAAATAATAATAATAATAATAGAAGTTATAAAATGTATCACCCTAACCTTTGCTTAATTGTACTGTTTTTCCATATTTGCTTCAGGGTTTTAAAACAAAAACATTTCAGGGGCACTTGAGTGGCTCAGTCGGTTAAGCGTCCGACTTCAGCTCAGGACATGCATGATCTTGCAGTTTGTGAGTTCAAGCCCCGCGTCGGGCTCTGTGCTGACAGCTCAGAGCCTGCAGCCTGCTTCAGATTCTGTGTCTCCCTCTCTCTCTGCCCCTCTTGTTCTCACTCTGTCTCTCAAAAATAAATCAATGGTAAAAAAAAATTAAAAAGAAAATATTTCAAATAAAGCCATAGCTCCCTTCAAAAGTGCTCTAATGTTCATTCCTTACCCGACCCTGTGGAATAACCAGTACCCTGACATTGGTAGAACCATTTCCGTGCACGTGTTGATACTTTTACCACATATTATGTAATAAACAATGTATTAGTTATTTTGCATGATTTTAAAGTTTCTATGAGGACTATCATAGGATCAGTAATCTTTTTTACTTTTGTATTGGGAATTTGTGTTGAGATTTGTCTGTATTGGAACGTGTTTCTTGTTCATTCATTTTAGTCGCTGTTTACTTCCCATTCTGTGAATATTTTACATGTTTTTTGGAAGCTGTTCTTCTGTTGATAAATATAAAGGTAGTTGCCTTTTTCCTCTCCTCCTCTGCCTCCCCTTCCTCCTCCCCTTCTTCCTCCCCTTCTCCTTTCTCCTCCTCCTCCCCCTCCTCCTCTTCCTCCTCCTCCTCCTTTTTCCTCTTTTCCTCCTCTTCTTCTTTCTCCTCATCTTCCTCCTTCTCCTTGTTTTTTTTTCCTTTTTATTTCTGCCATTATCCACAATGCTCAAATGCAGTTCTCTACGTGACTCATTGTACACGTGGTGAGAATCTCTCCACGAACAGGTAGAGTTGCTGAGTTGTAGAGTAGCCATGCTTTTAGATTATTACATATTGCCATGTGTGCAATTTACACACCTACTCTCAGTGTCCGAGAGTTTCTTCCAACTGTTCTGTGCATCATGTGGTCTCCCGATGCAATGCACTGCAGCCGTTCCCCTCTGGTTACTCCCGAGCCAGTCAAGGTCCTTCCTAGCTATGGCGCCCAAGACCAAGTGGGATGCACTTGCATATGACCTGATCCATGCATTGGTTACATTCTTTCATCTTTTCAGCTCGTCAGTAAATTTCTTTTAAGATACTCCATTTCAAACAGCTGCTTTCTCTATGGCTTATATTGTCCATTCTCTCAATGGTCTGTTAAAGCACCAGTGGTTAGGAGGCTAATCACAATTCCGGAATCTATCCCATTAATTCCTAACTTTCTTTGAAATTGAGACTTTCCTAAAATTGAAAGCTACACACACATATGCACACACACACACACACACAATTTTACACACAATTCCAGAAGGCTCATTGACACTGTACTGTTGTGTTGAGAGATTCAAGAAGAAAGATTGGAGAAAATTTTTCCCTTTTGAAATATGTCTAAACTTGGGACTATGGGGAAAATGTCCCATTGCTCTAAATATTTGTAATAATTTTAATGAAACTTAATGTTTTTAGGGTTGTTATTTTTTTATATATAAAATTCAAACTATACTCCATGACGCAGCAGAGTAGAATGGAACGTGTTCATACTCAAGAGGCTACCGTGCCCAGTTCAACTCCAGCACTTTTCATTTAGTTGAGATACATAACCTCTGCTAGCCTCAGTTTACTTATCTGTGAAACAGACTCATATTTCAAAGGATTCTTGTGAGGGTTAATCAAATCTATCACAATGTTTGGAATGATAAATATTGAATAAATGCTGTTTTTTCCTGCCCTCCCTTAGCCATTGAACTTCGCCTAACAGATCTACAAATGGTGGCTGACATAAGCATTTCCCTGGGCAGTCGTGGGCTTTGATTGTATTTGTAACATTTCCTGTGTGGAGCTGACCACCAACCTGTGTTTATTTCCTCAAGGAATATTTTGGTGGGGGCTCTGTTTTAGGGAGATAGCAAAAATTTAATTAATTTATTTTCTCGATTTACCCAAAGTGATACTAATAGGAACTCTCTTCTCCTTCATCACTGGCCCTTCAACATCGTTCTAAAATCCTTTGCCTTCTCTTCCCCATCCCAGGGCGGCCGCTGCTTCTGGTGATCACAAAAGAATGCCTGGCATTGCCTAGTCAGTCAGACCACAGAAGAATTATTACCTAGGGGTCTTCTGGAGGTTTGGGGAAAGCTCTTGATTTCCTCACATGTCTTTCAAAGGCATACATTGTTTTAGGCACCTGTAAAAATAATAGCCACAGATTATTTGCAGATAAATATTAATGCTGTCTCTATATTGAAGCAAAGCAAAAATTGAATGGCTTTATCTACATAAGGCCCCAAATAGATTTAATAGAAACTTCCTCCCAGTTCATATATTATTTACTCTTGATCTTCAATACAAATTCACACCAGTGGATATAGTGCTTTTGACATATTTCACTCACAAACATTAGAAGAAAGGTCTTGAGAGAGATTTAAATTATGATTCCTAAACCTGTTCCAATTCTGTCTCTGTCAGCTATGAATTGCAAGCAAGAATTTCTTTTCTTGAGATGAGAATTGCCATTTTGAAAGCATATATTGATGATGAGGAATTCCCTGCCCCCAATCACCCCAAAGCATCCCCGAATCAGGGCTGAAAGGGTCCTCAGAGGTTAACTGCCCCATGGCCCTTATTTCCCAGATGCCCAGAAAGGTGAAGTGATACACCCGAGATCACTCAGAGTTCATGGTAACTGAGGAGCAAGATGGTCCAAGTCAACAGGTGCTATGATTACTGGTGTGATGGGTTGGAGAGCAAGGAATGAACTCCAAGCTGCTTCCTTTATGCGCTGTAGTGTCAAGCAAGATTTACCCGTAATGGAAACTGGGAACTGTGCCGAGTAGAGAATTTGGGGTAAATTATTTCAAAATAACAAACATATAAAAGATACTCTGCCCTTCCTCTGTATTGAATTCAGTCAAGCTACCCATCCTCTGCATGAATATGCATATATGATACATACACTATCTCTATGCCTATATCTAGATGGATAGATCTAGTGCTATTTCTCTCTATCTCTCTATATTTATAAAGATATATGTAAATTATATCTTTATCAAGTATATAATATATATTTTAATATATAATGTATAATTATATATTTCTCTTTCTCTCTATATATTTATAAATATATGTAATGCACAATGATATATTATATATATGGTGGGGGGTGGGCAAAACCTCTACCAAAAGAAAGAAAGAAGGCAGGTGGAGACGCAGGCTAAGGTGTTGGTTTTTAGATGCTTCTATTTTTTTTTTAACAAAATTATAATAAGATTGTGACTCCTTTATTGTATTACCACCAAGACATTTTAATGGAAGGAGACATGATTTTCCATCTTGCTGATGTGAGTTGGCCTATGGGAAATCTGCCATTCACATAAACATGTCAGTGACATCAATAATAAAGCCAGTATTATCCATGCAGGCAAGCGGAATGCATATCTTCCTGTGAGGCCGATGTCATTCTAAGCCCCACTGAGCCACACCGTGAACCCCACAAGAAGGAAGACATAGTCCTTACCCCCCGAGGAACTCAATGTACAGTTTGCAGATCATAGAAACCTGGAAGGGAAGCAAATGCAATCTAGTATAACAGAAGCCAAAGTCCTAGTGATATTGATGGCACACATTCTGAATGAAACTTATACAAAATATATATGAAGTTTTGGCCCTGGATATAAAAAAGACAAGAAAAATTGCACAGTACAGGAGCCGGAAGACTTGACTTGTAGACAAGACTTTGGAGGGGCTTGGATTCATTTGCTAAGGCAGCTGTGACAAAGTGCCATGTACTGGGTGGGTGGCTTCAGAAATTTATTGTCTCAGGGTTCTGGAGGCCAGAAGTCTGAAATCAGGCATCAGTAGGTTGGATCTTTCTGAAACCTATAAAGAAGAGCCTATTACATGTCTTTCTCCTAGGTTTGGGTATTTTGCCAGTGATCTTTGGCATTTCTTGCCTTCTAGAATCTCTGCCTTCAGCTTCACATGGGTTTTCCCTGTGTATGTCTCCAAATTTCTCCTCTTTATAAAGACACTGTTCATACTAGATTAGGGCCCACCCTAATGACATCTTGACTATTATATCTTCAGTGGCCCTAATAAGGTCACATTCTGAAGTACTGGGGTTAGGACTTACAATATATGAATTTGGTATGGAAGACACAATCCAATCCATAACAGGGGGCTTTCAAAATCTAAGTCACAGCTTTGGTAATATTTATAGTCCAATTAATACAGACTAAATTGAGCATAATCCTTGACTATATTAAAGTATGGTTTACAAATTATAGCAGGAATGGCCTCAATGGACTCCTATTAAGTACATTCACATTGTAGTGTAACCAATCTCTGGAACTCTTCAACTTGTAAAAATGAAACTCATTACCCATTAAAAATAACTCCCCATTTATCCCTCCCCTGAGTCCCTGGTAACCACCATCCTCCTTTCCGTTTCTATGAATTTTACTATTCTAGGTACCTCATATAGAACCATATAGTTTTTGTTGTCCTGTGACTGGCTTATTTATTTCCTATGATGTCCTCAAGAGTCACCAATGCTGTAGTACAAGGCAGCAGTTCCTTCATTTGGGGGGGCTGCATGATAATGCATTATATGATATGCCAATAGCAGCAAACTGCTAACTATTCATTTGACCTCCTGGGTATCACACAAGTAGCCTGATTCATATGGTGGACAGACCAATGAGGGTATTCGGGTGACCAGAAAAGGAAAGGGGGTCAGAGTTCATTGTAACCTGGGTTTGAGGAAAAAGCTTTTGTGTTATAACCACGTAGGGGATGAGAGTCTGAGGAAATGAGGGAGAAAAGGAGGCAAAGCCAATATAAGGATAACTTGTTGAGTTAACCAGGGCCAAGTGCCACTGCTTACCAAATTCTGAGGGGCTCAGAGTCCAGGGATGAAATGATGGTCCTCTGAGATGCCCTATAAATGATCTCAGGACAGTGGAGGGGAGAAACAGGAAAGGATTTATATCCTGAATCTGCCTCTCCTTGGTCAAAGACTCACTCGGTGATGGGACCTCCCCCACTCTTCAAGGCTGGACACAGGTAGGCACCAAGAAGCAGTCTACAGCCTCCCACACGTCTGAGCCATCAGGCGCGGCCATGATGGAGAGTGGCAGGCATAGGCAAGAGGAAAGCACTTCCAGTCTGTGTCTTCATGGAATTAGCATGCAGAGCTGGCTGCTGTTGTAGTAGCTGGAATGTGAACAGGTGAGGCTGAGAACATCTGAAGACGTTGAAGACAAGAGTCTGGTACAGAAGGCTAGAGAAGACAAGGGACATGTGCTGAGCCCCATAACGCTGTAGGCGCTTTACGGTAATACCTAACGCAACCCTTTTACCAACCATGGGTGTTACTTAGTCTCAACAAATTTAATGAGGTTGCACATAAAATCACACAGTTAAGAAATACAGGGGCCAAGTTGGGCTCCAGATCTGATTCTAACTTAGTACTTTTGCATTGAGAAATTGGGATCCTGTTCTACCTATCAAACACATTGTGAATGTAATTGAGTTGAGCAGAGTCTTCTGAGTCCCCTGGCTAACCTGGGTTTCTGGACCTACAAAGCTGTGGACCAGCATCTGGGGTACAGTGACCTCACTGAGGGTAGCTTCTCTTTATGGGATCTCCATCTTCTCTCTCTCCACCAGTTCTAAAATATTAGCAAGACTCTCAGGATACCTGTTTTGAATTTCTCCAGAGGGTATAGGTTACTGGAAGCAAATTTCATTCTCATGTAAGGCTTCATAGCCATAGGCTGCTTGAGGAGGTGAAACCTTTTGGTGTTAAGTGACCCAGGTGGACCAGGGCTGCACTAGTTTGTGTGAACAGGAAGATCTCCTGAGTGGTAACTCTGTATGTTAAACATGAGAGGGAAACCATATTCTCTGCTCTGGGCATGGAGCTGATTTTACTCAAGGAAGATGTGGGTAGCTACGCCTCATGACCTTTTGATTATTTCACCCCTGCTCCTTTTCCATCCTTCCTTGTGCTCCTTTCTTTCATCAATTCTCATCTCTTTCTTTTTGATTTTCCATCCTCCTTTTCTTCCATACTTCCTCCTCACTTGTAAACATCCTTCTGTCCATCCTTACACTTGATGACTCTTTTCAAACAGGAGAATAAAAATCCTCACTACTTTAAGCAACAGGGAATTCTGGGAAAGGATATTGGGAAGCATTAAGATTAGCAAAACCAGACTTGGGAGTAGGATGTCATGAGATGTGGGATTATCTGAGCTTTTTGGATGAAATGTGGGAAGTCCAGCAATTTTTCTCTGTTGTCATATCATTTTTTAAAATTTATTATTTTGAGAGAGAGAAAGACAGAGAGACAAAAAGAGAGAGAGAGAGAGAGAGAGACAGAGACAGAGACAGAGACAGAGACATAGAGGCAGAGAAAGAGGGAGGGAGAGAATCCCAAGCAGGTTTCATGCTGCCAGTACAGAGCCCAATGTGGGGCTTGATCCCATGAACCCTTGAGATCATGACCTGAGCTGAAATCAAGAGTCAGACTCTTCACCGACCGAGCCGCCCAAGTACACCATCACATCATTATAATAGGAATCACAGCTCCAGGAGAATGCAACCAGTCAGCCAACTGATGTGTGTGCTCTTCCACCTGGAATGTATAGAGTTTGCACAAAAGAGTCTAGGAGGAGGTCTTTGCAGGGAACTCTCAGCTTGTGGTGGGAATGCAGGGCATTATCACAGCACCCCAACATACAGGCCTGGGGAGGTAAATTCCCCAAGGAAATCCAGGTACCATTATGAAGGACAATGGATATCCAGGGGCCAAAACATTTTGTAAATATGGTCTATATGTCTTTTTTCTCATTTAACCCCCCCCACCCTTTTCAATTTTACCTCACAGTAGGGAATCTTGAAGGTGGTTTTCACGAGCCATTACTCCTGCTAGAGATCCAAGGCAGTGTGTTCTGACATTTCCTTCCAAATGGTAAAGCATTATATCATATAACACCTTGCAATCTATCAGGAAATTGAATATCTATTATCTCATTGCATACTTATATTTGCTCTGTGCTAAGGGCTAAATTGTGTCCCCCTGACAAATGCATATGTTGAAGCCCTAAACCCTCATATCTCTGAATATGACTCTATTTGGATATTGGGCTTTTAAAGAGATGATTATGTTAAAATGAGGTCATTAGGGTGGGCTCTAATCCAATCTGACTGGTGTCCATATAAGAGGAAGAAATTTGAAAGCCCAGAGAAACACCAGGGTGCACACAGAGGACAGACCATATGAGGACACATCTGAAACAATATGGTGGCCATCTGTAAGCCAAGGAAAGAGGCCTCAGGAGACACTGACTCTTGAGTTTGGATTCCAGCCTCTAGAACTGTGAGAAAACAAGATTCTGGTATGTCAGCTGCCCAGTCTGTGTTGACTTGTTACTCCAGCCCTGGAAAATATGCACATTCTGTATGTAATGGCCACTATGGCTCAGGGGAAGAAACCACAGCTCAGAGGGGTCATGTTCTTTGTCAAAGCCCCACAGTGAAACCAGTTTTCCTGGTTTCTAATCTAGTTCTGTCTCTGCTACATCAACCTACTTCTTTACTTCTTATTACCATCTTCCTGCTGTTGGATATTATACCTGCCCCAGTGCATCTCTGTCCTTCCCCATTGAGCCCTAGGCTCACAGAAGGAGTAGAAAGAGCCTATGGTCTTTTCATTGGCTGTACACTGTTGAGAACATTGTCATCCATAACTGTCAGCCCAGTCCATTCCTTCCTAAGTGCACTTCCTCTTCGTCAGTCCCCCTAGCTGATGAAATAAGACGAGACTTTAACTCAGTGACTGCTGTCAGCAGCAGAACGGCTGACGTGGTAAGTTACTCTCTCTCAAGTGTTGGCTCACTCACCAAGTGTGCAATATGGAGCTTTAAGTGAATTTGATTTATTGCTGATTTAGTAGAGGGCTTTCATTTCAACAGTGATTAGCCATCTTGTTGAAAATAGTCACAGTGAATTTGATGATGCCCCTACCAAGAGTATACACAACAAATAGTAATATTATATTAAAAGGGGCCCTTGGTCAGCCCAGAGGCTACTGGGTTTATAGTGCGAGTCACATTACCTTTGGTAATCTTATCCTTATAGGCTTAACCTCTTGCTCCCATGTGAACTGTATATTTTGAACTGGGGGGTGGCATATGCATCTATAAACGAAGAACTCTCCTAGAGGGAGTTTGCAGATACCAGCTAATGAAACAAATCCCCTATGTCCTCACCCATTATCCACCTAGATATCGGATGTCTCAATGTCTCTTTGGCTTTGACCTCCACTGTGGCCATTCCTTCTTCCTAATGAGCTACCTCAAAAAAATAAATGTGCATTTCATCCAATTCTGAAACCTTATATTTCAGAGTATAAAGTCGATCCAGATGGATTGCTCCTCAGTTTCACCACGATGTGCGATAACATACACAGCAGGAGAATTTGTCACTCACACACATACAGTCTTGAAATAGCTGGTGAGCGCCTGGCCTTGGAGGGCTCCATGGGTGTTTGCCCAAACGCTTTCCTTAGGACTGCAGCCCCGCCAGAGGGGAAAGTTAGGGAGAAGTACTTTGCAAAGTGCAGACAAATTCCGAGTACAGTCCTCTTTTTCTTTCTCCTAGCACAGTGACTCTCACTTAGCACTCTTAGACCAATAAAGAATGCTCTTTGATTCTGACACGATGGTGAACAAATTGCCCCAATAGGCAGAGGAGCAATACTGTTGCCAAATGAAACATGAGTCTGAACCCCACAAATCATACAAACAAAGGCTGATCTGAAAGAAAGGTGGAAGTTTGCTTTCAAGTCCTCCATTTTCTCAATTTGCACCTGCTACATAAATAACATTTATTGGTATACTTAGCACAACCTTAACAAGAGGAAATTTTTGTGAGGGCAGTTGTGGACTTCCACACTGAAACAGAAGAGCCTGTTTGCAGAGAATTTTGCCTAGCTGCATCTTAGCCAAACCCCCATGACAGATGTTGGAAAAACATACAAGTTTATTCAAAACCTTTAAAAGTGTCAGATTCCAGCTATTAGGATAAGTGAGCCCTTATTTGGAATTTGGTTTAGTGGTGTTCTTCTGTCTTTATAACTTCCCAGAACAAACTGTCAACGTGAGTTTCGTGGCTGGCCCAGGTTCTCGTGAGTTCTGTGTTTATACAAATATAAGCAATTTTATTTTGGTATCTGATTCTATTCCCATGATGGGAGTATACAAAGGGATGGGAATTGACCCTTGGGGTTTGGTGATAATAAGTAACATTTATTGAGATAGGCTTCAGAAGCATGGGGCAGGTAGTGTTGTGCCCGATTTTAAAATCGCCCCAAATCACCCCAAAACAAACATCAGAGACTGCTAGGGAGACCGAGTCACACCTGCAAAAGCAAAGGGCCTTTATTACAAGCTTAAGCTCAGGCTCACAGTCTCCAGCCGACCTGCCAGCCACGTGGAGAGAGAGCCCCGAACAAGGGCCCGGCAGGGCCTTTTATGCCTTTGGGAGGGGGAGTTATAGGAAATGATGACAGGTGTACAGTGATCCAATCCCTGCCCCCCCCCCCATCAACACTGGCAGTTGTGGGAGCCAGTCACACCATTCGGAGCACTGACCAATCAGAGTGGGCCCAGGACGCCCCACGTGGGGCGTGACTAGGCCCACCTCTAGAAAGGTCAAAGGTAACGGCAGGCCTTCCCTGAATGGGCATGGAAGGAGTTGTCCCTCCTTAATGTGCACCCTTTCAGGAGAAGCCGGCACCTTCCCCTTTAAGTACAGGGGAAGGCTGGATTGGACCTGCAGCTGGCGGGGGAACGACCCCCCGCCCCAGGGCTGCCAGCGCATCTCCACCTCGGAGATGCGCAACCGGCTCTGGGAAGGCTGGGACGGCCCGGTGCTGAGGGCTGGATCGGACCTGCATCCTTACAGTAGGAGGTGGAAGAAAGCCTCCTATGCATAGCTCATGGTGCTTGGAACCGTGGAGCTAGTTTAGAATCAGGTGCAAGAGAAAGGGGGTCTAAATTCAAGGTTTTGGGAGGAGGAGTTGCAAGAGGCTTTTGTAGATATTCCTTCTCAAATAACTAGAGAATGAGGTTAGTGGAAGCACAAAGCCATAGGTATGACTTGTCAAGTTTCAGGGTGTTTGCTGGGTGACTACCATATAAAAGAGTGAAGAGCTCTAGCTGAGTAGTTTTGAGATCTATCCAGTGGGGGTTTGGGGGTGAATAGGGACATCGCATAGATGGGTCAATACTAACAGGTCTCCTTCAAAATGCCACACTTCAAATGTTTTCAAAACAGTTTTTTTAGAAGAGCCTGGGGGGTTGAGTCGTTAAGCATCTGACTTCGGCTCAGGTTATGACCTCACAGTTTGTGAGTTTGAGTCCCACATCAGATGAGCTCGAGCCCCACTTCAGGTGAACATGAACCCCACTTTAGGTAAAAAACACGAGCCTTGTTTCAGGTGGGCCCCGCCTCTCTCTTTCTCTCTCCCTCTGCCTCTCCTAGGATTCTCTCTCTCTCTCCCCCTCACTCTCTTGCACCTTTCTCTCTCTCTCAAATAAAACAACAACAGTATTTTTACACAAATATCTTCGCTAGAAAGCCATTTCCAATCATTAAGAGAAGATGAAAAGTCATTGAAGTTGACCTTCATGGAAAGACAGAAAGTGTGTGTGTGTGTGTGTGTGTGTGTGTGTGTGTGTGTGTGTGGTTGTTTTCAAACTTGGAACACAGAACAAAAACTTATGAACAGCTTTTCTTGTCAGTAAATATATTTCCACAATGTAATTTTAATTGTTGGGTAGTGTCCAATAATGTGAAATGATTTATTTCATTCCCTGTTGTTGGGCATCCAGCATGTTTTAAGCCTATAATAAATAATGTTATGCTGAACCACTTTACAACTAAATCTTTGCGCTTACCCCTATGAACAGATTTAGAAATGGAATTGCTGGAGCAAAGTATACACATGATTTTAAATCTCTTGATAGGTATTGCCAAATTGTCCTTCAGAAATATTGTCTCAAAGCTCGCTCTCACCTGTAATGCATGGACATGCCTGCCTTTTTGTGTCTCTGCCAGCAACGAGTATTAAAATTAAGAAAAAAATCTGTCCAATCGTTTCAGTTGAACTTGCTCTTCTTGCATTTGGATGGGGATGAACCTGCCAATCTCCTTCCCCCAACACGTACACACACACACACACACACACACACTCACACAGGGGCATGTCTGAGACTAGAGCAGTGTCAGCAACGGCATGACCCCAACTGTCAGACCCCTTCCCCACTGTATGTGTCTGTATGTGTGTTGTGTGTGTGTGTGTGTGTGTCTGTGTGTGCGTGCGTGTGTGCATGTGTGTGTGTGTGTGTGTGTGTGTGTGTGTGTGTTGACTTGTATGGAGGTTCATTGTGGGAGAGCAAGGACAAAGAGACTGATGACAAGAATTTCAGAAAAAGGTCCAAAGATGTCTTAAAATTAGAAAAAGGATGGAAGTGAGTTGAAAGTCGGAAGTCTGAAGTGACAGAAAAAAAAAAAAGAGAAGCTCTGATGGACATTACAGATAATCCATTCTTCTCTCATTCCCGGGCACTGGGAATTCTGTCCTTCCCAGCCCATTTCACTCGGATGAGGCCGTGTGACCATTCTGGCCAACGGTGACAATAGAAGTAGTATTTATCCTTTCAGGTTGTAGATTTATTTTTGAGAGGGAAGGAAATAGAACATGAGCAGGGGATGGGCAGAGAGAGAGGGAGAAAGAATCTGAAGCAGGCTCCAGGCTCTGAGCTGTCAGCACAGAGCTTGATGCGGGACTCGAACTCACGAGCTGTGGGATCATGACCTGAGCTGAAGTCAGGCACTTAACAGACTGAGCCGCCCAAATCTTTCTTGTTAATAAACAATTTCTTCTAAGAAGAATCATATACATAATTTGATAAATTTTTGGGTTTTTTAGTTTCCAGATCCAATTCCAACATGGTGTGGGGAGATTCCCCTACATACAACACCAAATAATTCTTAGACACCAGCAAGGTGTCTCAACTCAATTCTGATACTCTACCCAGAGAGAGCATCAGATTCCACAGGTTAAGGGTTGGGTCCTACAAGACTGCCCCTGCCCCCGACTTCAGCCATCAGATACAAGCCTCAGGTGACACCTGTGCTTCTGACCCACCACCGGCTACGCATTGGAGGGTCCAATGATCTCCTCAGGTTCAACTGATTTGCTGAAGGAGCTCACAGAACTCACTTAGCTTACACTTAGTAAATACTTAGCTTACCAGTTTATTAAAGGTTATTTTAAAGGATATGAATCAACAGCCAGATGTAAGAGAGGGCAGAATATAGAGAAAGGGCATGACGTTTCCATGCCCTCTCTAGGCACGATGCCATTCTCCCTGCATTCCGAGTGTTCACCAATCCAGAAACGCTCTGAACTTAGCTTTTTGGGGTTTTGTTTTTGTTTTTTATTTTTAGTATTGTTTAATTTATTTTTTGGGAGAGTACAGGCAGGGGAGGGGCAGAGGGAGGGTGACAGAAGATCTCTGCATTGACAGGCTGACAGCAGCGAGCTCGATATGGAGCTCAAACTCATGAACCATGCCTTGAGATCATGACCTGAGCTGAAATCCGATGCTCAATTGACTGAGCCACCCAGGCACCCCAGGATGGTAAGAAGGGGGGTGACTAATGAAGGCTTCATGGAGTGATCTTGATTGACTAAGTCACCGGTCATTGGCTGATTCAACCTCCAGCTCCTCTCCTCTCCCCTCCTGGGAGGTCATGGGAACTGAAAGTTCCACAGGATCCTGCTGGCAAGGAGCTTCACCCTTGGAGGAGGGGTTGTCCAAAAATTGCCTTCATTAATATAACAAAAGACGTCTTTCTGACTTAGGAAATTTCAAGGGTTTTAGGAATTGTGAGCCAGAAAGCTGTGGACAAATACTAAATACATACGAGAAATAGAATCCGGCCACGTGAATGCCCAAATATATATATTTCTTGTAAGTCACAATATTGCAGGGGTCCAGTGCACAAATTTCAGATGCTAGCTCTACACCGTACAAACACTAAGCAGGGCTCACAAATCAGGGGCTCCACAATTTCTAGACTCAAGGCTTTGTGAATTGGCTAAGTTTGTCATGATCTGGAGGTTAGTGAGTTCAAGCACAAGGAGGTGCCAGAATGCAATCTTGTCTCTAAGATATTAAGTGAGGTGCAAATGGGAGTGATCGGGTGGACACTTCAAGGGGAGAAAATTTTTCAGTAAGTCTTGACTCCTTTCCAATTTGGGGAAGAGGGTTTTGTGTGCAGATGGTAAGGTTGACATTTTTTTTTTTTTTTACCTAAAATGAAGCTCCCTGGGGATTTCAAGCAGCAGGACGCTCAGTGCAAAGCTCACCATTAACCAATTAGTGTGATTGATGTGCACAGAAAGGCTGGTAAGGAAGGCCAGGAGAAAAATAACCCCAGCTCCAAATGAACAGGATTGCCTGTTTATATCCATCAGGTCTAAGAAGTGATCACAAGAACATTGTTTCAGTTTGTGCTGTGTGGGCAGTGGTAAAGGTCTGCTCTATCCAGGAGCAGCAGTATAATGATACATATTTTATAAAGAACAGCCACCTGCTGCCTTGGAAACTTAGCAGAGTCAAGTGCTCTGATGTCAGAGCGTTTTTCCCTGTCATTAGGGGAGCCCTCAGATCTTCTTGTTATAAATTACAAATCTTTGGATCCCTTTTGATAATCCTCTGTCACATTATACTTTGCTGAAGAGTCATAGAGATCTGGGTGTTTAAGGAAATGCAAATCAGTTCTTCTGAACTCTGAAGCCTTTCTTGCTTTTAAACCTTATGTATCCAGTTAGGATTAATTTTATGTGTCAACTTGGCTGGACCACAGAAGCCCAGATATTTTCCCAAACAGTAATCTGGGTAAGCTTTATGAGGGTGTTTCTGGATGAGATTAACATTTGAAGTGGGGGACTGAGTAAAAAGGATGGTCTCCGTGCTGTGGGTGATCTTGTCCAATCAGGTGAAGACCTGAATAGCACAAAAAGGGTGATCCTCCTAATTGCCCTCAAGCTGGCATATTGGTTTTCTCCACCTTCAGACTGGAATGGAAACATCGACTCTTCCCGAGTTCATAGCTTGTAGGCTTTTGAGCTAAAACGACATCATTTGCTCTCCTGTTTATCAGGCCTTCTGACTCAGACTGCAATTAACTCACTGGCTCTCTTGGGTCTGGAGCTTGCTGACAGCAGATCTTGGGACTTGTCAGCCTCCATAATTCTGCAAGCCAATTTGCCAATTCCTTATAATAAATGTCTTTATAGAAAGATAGATGGAAATGAATATGATACAGATGCAGATATGGATATCTTATGGTTTTTTTTTCTCGGGGAGAACACTTGACTAATAACAGGAAATGACACCTTGTCTGGTTCAGGGTCATGATGCTTTTTAGTACCTGGAAAACAGGAGACTTAAAATAAAAACATGCTTCCAACTTTAAATTACACATTGGTAACACAGCCTCAGGATCTGTTTCAGACCTTGGGGATTGTTTACTGAATTAGGATAATTTCCAGAGAATATATACAGTGTTATTCCATCACTCTATAACTCAACAATAGCTGGGAGCAGAAACATCTGATGCTTTCCTTTAAACAAGAAGCCTGATAGTATCAACTTCCCCATAGTTAAGAAGTGTGAATTGGTTCCTGCTATCCTGAGTTTTCAAATTTCTGGCAATTAGAAAAATCATATCACTGATTTATTTTACACTTGACTCGTAATGAGCAACCTTAGAGTTCAAGGTCTGAAGTATTTGCATTTCAGCCAACCCATCATTGCCTTGCATCCATGATGACTTTGGGGGGCTAAGGGAGAGGATGGCACAGAGAGAACCTCTTTGGTAGGTGGGGAGGAGAGGGCAGTGAGAGACCCTTGTTCTCAGGGCCAAGTCTCCCACTCCAACTCAACTTCATCTTCTCCTGCAGCATCCCATTGGTCCTCGCTTGGTCTCCATCCCTTGCGTTCCTCTAAGGCTGTGATGGAACATCTCAGGGAAATCCCGACGAGTCCAGGAGGGTATACGTTCCCTCCTGAAAGTGTCTTGATTCTGGTTGGGAGGTTAAACGCTGGAGAGATAGCCCTGTTCTTGCCTTGAGGAGTTGCCAGCCTCCTTAATGACTCTAGGGGAAAACCGGCTTGTCCAAATAGTGTGCCAGCTCACGGAAGGCCTGCTAAAGATTAGATAATGCTCCATCTCCTCTTCCACAAGAGCCACATGTCTGTGGGAAGTCCCTGACCTTAGACGGCCAAGCTCAGTTTGGAGATTCCAGTTTCCACATAATTGAAGCAAAGAAAAACTGGATACTTGTCTGAGGGAAGACACCTTTCTACCTGTCAGCACTTTCCCCCTGGAGTGATCCTTAGATGTATATTATGTATCTCATCATTTCCCTGAGTTCATGGGACTAAATCTCTAGGTAAATGAATGAATCTCTTGGTAAATGAATAAATCTCCCACTAAAACAGCTAAGAGAAGACTGATGGCCCAGAAACAGGATCTCTGAGTGTTCAGCAAATCTTAGAAGCAGCACTGTGACGCTCTCCTTTGATAAAAATGCAAATTATGCTTAGTGTGACTTCTCAGAAGATGCTTCTCTTTGAAACAGGTATAAAGGTGTTTCCACGTGCTTGAGAAAAGAGACAATACATGCCTCTTTAAATTTTTTAAAAATTTGTTTATTTTGAAAGAGAGAGAGAGCAGAGAAGGGGCAGAGAGAGAGGGAGAGAGAGAATCCAGAGCAGGCTCCACACTGTCATTGGGGAGCCCAATGTGGGCCTCAAACCCATGAACTTGTGAGACCGTGACCTGAGCCAAAACCAAGAGTCCGATGCTTAACTGACTGTACCACCCAGGTGCCCCGATAAATGCCTTTTTTAAAGAAGCTCTTTTGCCAGATGTCCCTGTTGTTTTATAGTCCTGCCCATGACCAGGTCAGCGAGAGGTTGGACTAACAGTTAAGCAGCAGCGCATTAAAGAGATTTCCTTTTTCATAGTACATGTGGTCCGTTGCAGACAATGCCCCTAATAGAATATTGAGTCATCACTCAATGATGTCAGTAGTTAGAAATCTTACTTAAACCCAAAGATGGATTCATTCACAATTTTATTCTCCTGTGCCTGCCTGCGGGGTATACCTGCTCAACACAGGTAAGCATCTCCACTGCAGGAAATAAGAAGATACCAGACGTCCAAGGGACCAGCTCTAACCTTCACTTCCTCAGTTGGGATGCCTATACTTCCTTACCAAATCATTTCCACGTGACAGGTCCTTCTCTGTCTGTGAAGAGGAATCCTTGTTAAAATTTTATATACACATATTTTTCTACAAGATAAAGGAAATTGGTCTAGGAGACTAATTGCAGTCAGTGCATTTTGGTGAAAGGAGCCCATGTCCCCAGAAGAATGACTGGAAGTAGGGACCAAGTGGTCCAAGTGGTTCTAGACAAACCATCGTGGATGTTAGCGCCCCAGACATGGGGCGCTCCACTTTATGCCTCCTCTAAGTGACAGGCCTTTCTGCGAAGGTCACCAGTGCCACCACCTCCAGACAGAGCCATGTCATGATCTGCAAGCTGATCCAGGCCACAATGTTCCCGAGGTGGGGATTCAGGGGTATCGATAACTCCCTTACCTAATTAAAAGGGTCACAGACTCACCAAATGACCTCGTAGCACTTAAACTTGATATTCAGCACAGGCTTGGGAGTGTCTCCTTATTATAATTTTATGCACAGCTTTCACTATGACCAGTATAAAATGAGAATTTGTGACAGGGGCTTATTTTAAATGTCCTTGCCAGTCAGTGCAGATTATGGACCATGGGGGACGCAGGGCTGCTATTTTCTTGTAAAATGTAGCTAATAAATATGTAAATCAGACTATCTTTATTCATAACCTGGCAAGGATCAGACACGAGATAACAGCCAAAAAACACTACGTTATCTGTAATATTAAGTGATTTAATATCTCAAAACCTCACACGCAGGGAAAAATGGCATGAAAAAAACACTTTTTCCTGGTCAACTTTTTGGTGAGCAATATTTAACATGCTTGTCTATTCATTCTGTCCACAAGCTTGGAACTTGACATTTTATATTATATATATGTATTTTTTTTCTCCCCCTCTCCTAAACTACCTTGTACTTTGAACCGAACTGTGCAGGCTTTAAAGAAAGAAGCTTTCTCCTTTTTGATAATGACCTCGCTGTCAGAAGCCGCTTCTTCAGCTGTGGTCATCCTTGTTATTTTATTAGGAGGCTTGAACGTGTCACCAGAATCTCTCGCACTTTTATTTTCTTCCTGGGTTCCAGGACCCCACAAGGTGGAGGAAGCCCCTTGCGTCAAGCTTCCGTGCCACCCCCCCATTCATCTTCCCCTGCCAGCCTGCTGACGGCAGCTTCCCCTGAGGTCTAGATGCTGCCAGGATTGTTGAGAAATGACCTTCCTGTTAGAAACTAAGGGACACACTTCCTTCAGAGACGTGTTTTTCTCTGGGTCATCCAATTATCCTCACCCAGAAGAGTAATCACTGAGATGCCGAGCACTCTCAGAATTGGAGGAATTTTAGAGGTCACCCAGCCGGGTTAATGCTTTGGATCCCCTGAGGAAAGAGGCTCGGGAAGACGGAAATGGATCCTCAGCCCAGCTCTGGATTTCCCTCCTGGTTCTGTGACCTGACCTTGGGCAGGTTACTTCGCTTCTGAGCCTTGCTTTTCTAGCCACAAAACTGGGGTAATGAGGCTCAGCTTGGAGATAAGAGGAGATTCTCTGGAGGAGAGAGCAGACACAGCAAATCGCACAAGGTATGTGAATTTCTATCAGGTATCATCTTCTTATCCAAATGAAGAGTTTATTTTAAACCTTGGGTCATGTGGATGAGAAGATTCTTCCACAAATAGTAAACATTCATCTAATGGTTTATGATTGATGTGTCCCTTTCTCCTTCATTGTCTCGCTGCATCCCGGGAAGGCCAGTCAGGGGGTGTCGCCCATATTTACATGTAGCACGTGGAGTGATGGAGAAGTTAACCACTTGTGGTCTTTCCTCATACCGTTGTGTATGTCTTCTTAATCCTGCTCCCTGTTTTTTCTCCCCTAGCATTTGTCATTTCCTAACTTATATGATTACTATGTTCACAATTTGCTATCATTCTGCACCTGCTAGAATCTGAGCTTCATGTGGCCACCTACTCTGCTGATTTCCTGAACTAGCCCGAGGGCCAAGAATGGTACCTGGAGCAGAGTAGACACGCGATATTTGATGAACGAGCTGACCAAGCATAGGCAACTAATGAGTGACAATGAAGGGCTCAGACCCAAGACATCAGTCTCTAAATTCCATTCACCAACTAGCGAGGGTGTGATATTGATTAGTATTAAAGGATGTTTGAGCTGGTCCAGATGGAGAGATGACAGGGAGGAAGGAAGCAGAAACAGAAGGAGGAGGAAAGAAGAGGGAAGGAGAGAGGAAGGACAGGTGAGCTCTGAGGGAAGTGGCACTGAGGGCACGTACAAAGGCTCTCTCCTCCAGTGTGCGAGCGAGTCCTGTCACCCCCAGGTCAGCTCTGCACAGCGGCTCTGCAGAGGAAGGCCTGAAATGGATGATGGGCAATGAGGCATCTGTCGTCGGCCCCCTCAGTGATGAGGCACCACCTCCTTCAGGAATTTCAGCTCAGAGTATCCCCTTCAGAATATCACCACGAGACCAGACACCTCCTACTCAGCTCTAGACGTGACCCCCAGGGGCAAGAGGAGAAACAGGTTTGTTAACTGTGCAAATGCAGGATCTCATCTCTCAGGGTATGGGCAGGCTGAGTATGGCACTAGATGTGGATGTCTGCCATCATCATCTGCCTCGAGAGATAACAAAGCAGTCATCTGTGGGACATTTTTGTATCTCTCTGAGTGGTGCTAGAAGGAAAGAAGATGTGAGGAGGTTGGGCCAGCAAAGGAGCGGAGTCACTTCCCAGAAGCTACCCTACATTTCCAGGGGAGAGGGAAATTAAGATTTAAGCCATTTTAAGCCTACATGGGCAGCTTTCTGGAAAGGAAAGCTCATAAACCCCAATTCTGAAAGTCTGTTCCCAGAAACCTTTGTTTGATTAGTTATGGAGATTTCTTGTGTCCAAACCATCATGGGAATATTTCGTCTCTTTCTGCACGCGCTCCACCAGAAGGTGGCCCCCAAGAGGAGCCTTCACTGTCCCCTGTCCCCTCCTCTCTGACAGCGTGGTTACACACTGTGGGCCTCCCTGGGCCGTTTTCTTCCTTGCTTGGCCAATTCCTATTATTCAAGATCCTTCATATTTGAAAAAGTCACCACAAACATACACATAGCAAATTCTAAACCATCGTTTCTAGAAAATTCAGGGTTAGGTTTCTGCAATTCTCTGGTCACATTTTCATTAACCCACCTATGCATAAGCTGGTTTTAGACGTGTTTCGGTGTAAAGACATCTTATTTAGTAGATGTTGATTCATTAACACTGAGCTCATGGCCAACCGCACTATAACTCATGCCCAAACAAAGCTTAGCCAACATACCTATTTTCTCCGTCAGGTACATCACAGCCTTCTTGCACTTAGGGGCACTAGACAGCACTTTAGAGCTATTCCTGAGGGCCCTTTGGAATAGCAACGTCACCAACAAAAAGCACAGCAATGTGAGAAACATGGCACTAAGTAGACCGTGAAAAGGGCACTTGTTTACAGAATGAGTGCTGGCTGAAACAAGAGGGCAGAATAGCACCTCATTTGAACTCAGCTGGGAAGGCATACGTCACAACTCAGATTTTTCGCTGCTCTGTGCACATCTACAAATGACCATGAAAGTGCCATGAGTATTGACTTTTGAGTTACAAATAAATTTTAGCAAGTAGGTGAATTCACAAATATGGAATCTGTGAATAGTGAGGACCCAACTATATTTGCAGGAACTGGGTGGTGGTGCTGTAAGGTTTCTGGAAGGAGAGACTTAGCTCAATATGTCCTTGACCTTCTTGTCAGGCCAGAAGTTCATTGACCCCTACTCAAGAATTGCCAAGCAGAATAGTCTTTATTGAAACCACTGTGGGTCAACAAAATACTGTACTGTGATATCACAATTGAATGATTCCATATTTATTCCATATTTGGTCCTAGAAGCCAGGATATGGTGGTGGCGGGTGAAGGGCCAAGGGAAGTGGAAATCACCACCACCACCAGTCATCAACATCAATAACAATAAAACAGTAAGCAGTCACCACATGCTAACACTGTGCTAATCACTCTACAAGTCGAGCCTTCGCCACAACCCAGAGAGGCAGGTTCTGTTAGTATCCTTATGTACTCAAAGAAGCGAAGTCTTTGTAAGGTCAAGTGCTGGGCTAGTTTCAGTAAGGCAAAGTGTTTACCTCTCATGTAAACAATAAATGAGTTTCTCTTAAAAACTGCATGGTGAAGGTCAACTCTAGATTTGAATGTACTTAATGGCACTGAATTGCACACTTGAAACTGAGTTTTATGTTGTATATATTCTATCACAATGAACACACATGATGCATAAAATTATCTCTATTTCTTCAAATCCATCATGTGGCTTGGAGCCTCTGTGCCTTTTCTATGCTATTCCTTTTATCTGAATGCCCTTTCTTGCATTTTTTCTGCCTATCTGCCCCTCAAAATATGCCACCGGCAGGGTCATCTCCTTTGTGAATCCTTTTATTTCCTGCATTCCTCACACCTTCCACTCATGGAACTAATCACTCCCTCCTTGGAAGCAGTTCTGAAGCTCCTACATATTTATTATTTATTTTAAAAAGCTTTTTGAAATGTTGATTTATTTTTGGGGGGGAGGGGCAGAGAGACAGGGAGACACAGAATCAGAAGCAGGCTCCAGGCTCTGAGCTGTCAGCACAGAGCTCGACATGGGGCTCGAACCCACGGACTGTGAGATCATGACCTGAGCCAAAGTCTGATGCTTAACCAACTGAGCCACCCAGGTGCCCCTACGTATTTATTATTATTACATGTGAGACAGCTCATTGCAATTATTCACCCAGGTATATTTGTTTCTGTTCTTGTCTGTGTGCCTCATGCCTGGTATAGTCTCCAACACACAGCCAGTGACCCACAGATGTATGTTGAGAGAGGAACTTTTTACTAACCTATTTACAATAACACACAAGGGACCATATCTGGAATAAGGCCTAAGTTATCAAATGAAGGGAGAAATTGTCATCCTGAGCATAGACCCATGTTCCTCTCTAGCCAAGACATTTGTTTGAAAGTGGCAATTGCTTCTGATTACCAGGGTGGCCTGTCTTCTGTGATGTCAATCTAAAAACCATCTTGGAATGTCATCCATGAAATTATCTCAGCTTTTCCATAGCAAAACTGCTATCATATGACATTTTCATTTTGCTCTGAGCTCTCCTGTACGTCTCTTTATGTCAATGTCACATGTGCAGTGTGGCCATCTGAGGTGGTGATGCCTGACATACTGGGGTCCTGGGCTCCCGTACCCCCGTGCCCCCCACTTTCCAGCTCTTGATTATGGGCAGAAACTTAAGAATTCAGGCTCACAGTTTTCCTCTCTGCAACACAGGGCTTATGACTCTGCTTTGTCTTATCAGAATCACCCCAAGTACCAATGAGATAGTATGTGTGAAATGTCTGAAATTTTGACATTTTGAAAGCAGAAGGTCTTCTGTAATCAGGTCTATCAGTGCCACATTTAGCTTCCTTTTTCACAAATATGTCTCTTTTCAAGATCTAAGGACATTCTACTTTTCTAGGACCCCGGCGACCTACCAGAGAGGGTGTAGTGCGGTTTGCTGACTTCCTCCCCCTGCACGCTCACGTGGGCCTCATTAAACAACCACAGCACTCTTGCCTGAGCTTTGGATGCTTCTGAATGATGAGGGAGCATAAGGCAGGCTGAGGACAAAGTACAAGCTGGTAGACACCGCTGCCTCCCTGCCCCCCTCCCTTCCTGCCCCCAGGTGGGATATGTGTGACATTCCTCAGGCACTCCAGCTGCCCAGAAACAAAAGAAAGGAGAGAAAACAAGTGGTTAACTGATAGAGACCACAGTCATAAAGGACATGAGACTCCATCAGTTTACAAATATCTTCATAAATTACAAGAAAAAGGCAAATCTTACCAATAGTGTTATCTCCAGAAACCTGTAGACTCAGTTTCCTGAAGCCGCAACATGACCTTCCCCTCCACAGTGATGTGTGGAACAAAGGCAGAAGGAAATGGCAGATACAATTAAACTCCCTTATAACCTGCAGCTCTTTGACAAATAGTTGAGGCAAATACAGAGTACAACCTTTCTCCAGGAGCTCCCTACAGTCTTATTATTAACGCTTTGCTAGAGGGAAAAACAACCTTAGCTTGACAATAGCTAGGCCTCCAGTATCCTGTGAATCTTTTTTAGCAAATGAAAATCTCTTAAGAAACTTCGCTTTGGCCTTTACCTTCCTAGCTCCATAGTATGTAGCCAGTCCCTCTTCACAACCCCAGTGCAGCCGTCTCTGCCCACAGGTCATGTTCCCAGGCTTTAATAAAGTCACCTTTTTGCACCAAAGATGTCTTCAAGAATTCTTTCTTGTCTGTCAGCTCTGAATCCCCACCATCACCCCAAAACCTCATTATGAACACACTATTCAGTGTAAGGCATGGCATTTCACATTCTCTGTTGTGAAGAGCCAGTTTTTCCTCTTTAACTCCCAACCGATAGCAGACTGGAAGGCAGTCGTAATGCACATGACTGGTACCAGCTCATGTGCATGAGACTCGGCATGGGAGTTTGATAGCACCGGGTGTGGTCCATCCCCCGCTCAAGGAAACAAGTGGGTCCATTGATGACACTCTGAGATGTGGCAACACTCAAGTGCCAGTGCCTGAATGCTTGTTTTCTACTCTGCACCTACTGTGCTTTGAAGGCACAGCCCTAGACAGCAGATCTCCGTTAACTTGGGTTAGCTCAGAGACAAACTCCTTTTGCCACTCCTGGCCATGACTCTTCTGTCAAATGTGACAAACGGCACCAACTTCGCAGGCTTCTTAAGAGAACCAAATGAGACAACATGTGAGAAAGCTCTTTGTAAAGGCGCCATGGTCTCCAAGCATTAGGGTATTACTTCCATCCCCATATCCATCGTCTAGTCTTTAAAAATTATATAACAATATGAGGGAAAGCTTTGCTCAGCAAATGCAGGGTATTTTCTCATGATGACAGTCTTCTCTTTGTTTTCCTAGACTGATGGGTTCATAGTATTGTTGTTGTTGTTGTTGTTGTTGTTGTTGTTCGGTTCTTGCCAGCCCTTCAACCCTATTGTGGGAGAAGGTTAAAATGTCCCTCAGTCTGTCTGTGGCTTCCAGCAGGGCCTCAAAGCCTTAGAGCAGCACAGTAGGTGCCAAATGCCCCCACCCCCCTTAGCAGGGCCTGCTGAGAGGTTGGAAAACCAGTCATGCAAGCCACAGCCCTTCACCCACCTCCAAGTTCTAGGGAGGTGGGAGGGGCTGGTGCAGGAGGGTGCCTTTGACAGAGTTGTCAGGGTGCTGTGCTCCACTTTCTGGCCCCTGGTTGGGGGGGGGGAGATAAGGGGCTTCTAGTTACCCTAAGTCAAGTGAGAAGGCTGTGATGCTCCCCCCACCCCCAGAGCCCAGCATGAGCTCACTGGCATCTGGGGTCCATGGAGACGTGTCTTAGTATCGTCAAAAGATTCCAAAGCAGAGTAGCCATGACCGATGCTGGATTTGTTTGATTATAAAGAGCAAGGGTATGAGTGTTCTCTAGGGACCAGATAGGGACTTGATGAGGGGACCATAGAAGACATTCTATGGGAACCATGTGATCCTACAGGAAGAGTGATTCATCAGATGTCCAGAGCCTGAGGAGAGAGGTCTGGCCTGTGCTGAGAAAGCCACTCTCAGTGATATGGCATGTGTGTGTGTGTGTGTGTGTGTGTGTGTGGTGTGTATGGTGTTGTGTGTGTGTCACCCTGTGTGTGGTATGTATGGTACTGTATGTGTGTGTGGTATTTACATGTGCAGTGTTATGGTATTTATGGTGTGTTGTGCGTGTGTTTGTATATGGTAGTGGTGCATGAGTGTGGTATGTGCATATGGTATATGAGGTGGTGTGTACGTGATGTGTGTGTGGTATGTGTGCTATGTGTGTGTGCTGTGTATGTGTGTGGGTGTAGTGTGCACACTTAGTGTGTATATGGTGTATGAGTGTGATGTGTGGGTGTGGGTGTGGTATGTGTGGTGTATGTAGTATGTATGGTATGTGTGTGTGGTGTGCATGTGTGTTACATGTGGTGAATCCTCAAGGACCCTTCATCAGTGCCCACAAGGGCAAAGCCCAGCAAGCGTGTGCCTTCCACCTTCCATCCGGAGGGACCAGCCCACGTGACAACTCATCAGTGTGGGAGACACTTCCTTTTCTCACTAATCTGCTCACCCTCCTGGCCCTGCCTGGAATGGCAGAGAGCAGGCATCCAGCCTGAAACAAGCTTGCGCTGGGTAAGGAATTTATAAGGTTTTGAGTATTGTACTTTACTCAACTGAAATTGGACAATTATGCCATTGGACCCCTGATACCAAAACCAAGGCATTATTTGTTTATTATTTTAAAAAAACAATTTAAAAACAGAAAATCTAGTCTGAGATTTCATCCAGGAAGGAGTGGAAGAAAAAGTTAGATTTGAAGGTGCAGAAGGAAAAAGACACCAATTGATCTTTTAGCCCTCAATAAAGTTAAGCTCATGCAATAAGTGGGTTTCATCTTCTGTTATTTTAGCTCCTCTTCCCAACTGTCTGCAGCCACAGGGAGTTTCATGAGTGGAGGACACATAATGTCAGCTGCAGAGCCAGAAAACTAGTGAAGTCTGACGTGAAAAGATGGTTGGCCATGTAAGGATGCAGGTCCGATCTGGCCCTCAGCACCGGGCCGTCCCAGCCTTCCCAGAGCCGGTCGGTGCACCTCCGAGGTGGAGATGTGCCCGGTGGCCGTGGGGGGGGGCGTTCCCCCACCAGCCGCAGGTCCGATCCAGCCTTCCCCTGTACTTAAAGGGGAAGGCGCCGGCTTCTCCTGAAAGGGTGAGCATTAAGGAGGGACAACTCCTGTGACGCCCAATCAGGGGAGGACGGCCAATACCTTTGACCTCTCTAGAGGCGGGCCTAGTCATGCCCCACGTGGGGCGTCCTGGGCCCACTCTGATTGGTCAGTGCTCCAGATGGTGTGATTGGCTCCCACGGCTACCAGTATTGATGGATTGGATCACTGTACACCTGTCATCATTTCCTGTAACTCCCCCTCCCAAAGGTATTAAAGGCCCTGCCCTGCCTTTGTTCGGGGCTCTCTCCACATGGCCAGCAGGTTGGCTGGAGACTGTGAGGCCAAGCTTAAGCTTGTAATAAAGGCCCTTTGCTTTTGCAGGCATGACTCGGTCTCCCTAGCAGTCTCTGGTGTTTGTTTTAGGGTGATTTGGGGCGATTTTAAAAACTTGGGCACAACAGCCACACTTTTCATGTGATAAAAGAATGCCTTTGCAGAGACCTGGTCAACTGTGATGACCAAGCTCGTTAGGGCTGTTCTCCCTCAGAGGGAACCACTCTGGCTTTAATTCTAAACATGTGCAGCCACACCACTGCCTCCACTGCCTCCTCCATCATGTTGGCCATCACCTCCGCCTCTACTACCATCACCTCCATTTCCTCTGCCATCACCTCCGCCTCCCCCATAACCATCTTTCTCCACCATCACTTCCATCACCTCTACCACCACGTCTACTATCATGACCTCTACCAGCTCATTTCCTCCACCTCCACCTCCATCATCATCACCATCTTTCCCCACCATCATTTCTAACACCTCTACCACCACCTCTATCACCTCCACGTCCACCACCACCACTCTACCACCTCCCCCATCAGTTCTACCATCACCCCCACCACCTCTACCTCCAGCATTGCCACTAGCACCACCATCACTATCTGTATCATCACCACAATTATTGCCATCACTACTGCTGCCACCACCTCCACTACCACTCTCCCCCCCCCATCACCACTAGGATCTCCTTTACCACCAAAATCACTATCGCCACCACCACTATTTCTGTGATGGTCGCTAGTACCATCACTCCTGCCACTATTTATTATGTATTAGGACATACCAAAGAGTGCTAAACACTACGTGTGCAATATTTTACTTAACCCCCCACAGCTATCTTTGTAAATAAAGACTACTATTATCTTTATTTTAAAAAGGAAGAAACTGAGGTCCAGAAAGGTTATGTGACTTGTCCAAGGTGCTAGAGCTGAACTGGAACCTGACATTTGCTAGGTAAAATAAACAAAAAAGTAGAAATTCTGTTCTTGGAAGAATCTTCATCTCAGGAATATCTCTCATTATGTTTCTAAGACTAAGATATTCCCCCTTCTCATGGCTTATCTCATGATAAAGATACTCTTGACAGAGCTTTAATTAACAGAGAAAATATACATCAAACATCAAATCTCTAAAAATATATTTCAAGGCTAAAAATCTCTCCAAATTCTAATCTCAAAATGCTTAAGAATGTTTTCAAGCTCTTGTTGTCAGTGAAAAGGGCAACCAGTGGAAGGGGAGTGAGGAGGTGAAACTATGTTTTTCTGGGGAGGGAGGGGGCTCTGTGGCTCCTGGTGGTTGCTCCATTATTAATTTCCTGAACCATTTGCTTGTTCCCTAATGACAGTGGTTTTGCACTTCTTGGCTAAATCACTACATCAATGAGGTAAGCGTTTTGGAAACCCTGATGATTATTTAATGGGGAAGGAAAGTATTCCCGGTCTCAGTGCCATCTTCAAGCCTCCTTTCTGGACTTTTGCTCTCTAATTCCCTTCTCTTCTGGGCCAGCATATCCCCTCCTATCCCCAGACATGCTCTGAAGGTTGTTTAGCTTCCTTTTTCCTATCTCCTTGTGCTCTTGATTAATATTTAAGGAGTCACCCCACCCAGCAGAAAGAGGACCTGAAATTTAAGTTGGTTTTGTTTTGTTCTTTCCTAACTGGCATCTGTATTCTCTTGCCTAGTCTGCCATGTGAACAAGGTATGCCTAGAGTGAGTGATGATGATATCAACACTATCAGCTAGGTTTAGAGGTATAATTTGTATATGCAGAGTTTGATGACATTGTCTGGAAGACAGAGGTATTAGAAAGCCTAATTTGCATCAGAATCAACAGGGGCTGAGGGCTGAACTCCAGGATGGATTATCGATTGTCAGTGGATGCCCATTGTGCACCGGCTATTGGATTCCACCCTTGAGTAGAGCACTGTCAAAAGGCAAGCACATATAAAACATCTCTGCTGCATATGAAGCATGATGCTATATCTACAAGGAAAGCACTTGTATAATTGCCTAAGAGCTAGAGTAACCAATTTTATTTGAAACAATGACTGATAAACTCTGGTTGTTCAGACTTGGGTATTTGGAAAATAGTTTTTTAAAAATACATGATGTGAACCCATCACATTAAGTAGAATAACTGAATTTTTCTTGTCAATAATGAAATTCAAGGTTCCGGGTGAAAATTAGACCTTCAGATTATGTATTTGCCACTGTGGGCTTGACAGTTTCCAATAATGACTTTTTTGATAAAATTGGCAGCACTATTGATATATGTAATTTTTACATATTGTATACAGAAATATGACAGAGGATCAGCGTAACTCAGTGAACTGATGTTTTCCAAATGATCATTGCACCATGTTACAAAGACGTGCATGAGTTGATGATCTAGTCAAAGGACAAAATAAACTGATAGATTTTAATGTAACAATATGTGAAAAAAAAGTCCATCCATAATGTTACAAATTCTATATTGCAGCTAATATTTAAGAAATTGCCACTTGTTAAGTGTTGGTGTAGTAGTAAAGGAGAATATCCATAATTATTGGAAAAGGCTATTAAAATCTCTCCCAATTACACAGTTTTATGGTGCCAGATTTTCTTTACATACTTCAAAGAAACCAACGTATTGCAGCAGATTGTAAGCATCAGAATTCTGCAAATTGTCTTCTTTAAGATAGACATTAAAGAGATTTTTAAAAATTCATTAATTTTGAGAGAGAGAAAACACAAGTGGGGGAGGGGCAAAGAAAGAGTGAGAAAGAGAGTCTCAACCAGGTTCCACGCTCAGTGCAGAGTCCTATGCAGGGCTTGATCTCAGGACCATGAGTTCCTGACCTGAGTCGTTATCAGGAGTTGAGCAATTACCTGACTGAGCCACCCAGGCACCCGTAAAGAAATTTTTAAAATGCAAAATAATGTCATTCTTCTAACTAAATACTTGTTTGGGCTTTGGAAATATAATATTTTCTATAAAATGTGGTGTTTTTATTGACATGTAATGAGTTTGTTATTTTGTTACAAAACTTTTTTAATGTTTCTTTATTTTTGAGAGAGACAGAGTGCGAGTTGGGGAGGGGCAGTGAGAGAGGGAGACACGGAATCCGAAGCAGGCTCCAGGCTCTGGGCTGTCAGCACAGAGCTGGACGGGCTGCTTGAACTCATCAACCGTGAGATCATGACCTTACCCAAAGTCAGATGCTCAACCGACTGAGCCACGCAGGCACCCCAGTTTGTTATTTTAATAAATTATTAAGTTGACATTTTAAATAGTTTTTCAGCTTTAATCTTTAGTTGACAAATACATATATATGTATGTATATGTGTACACATACTATATATGTAAATACATATGAATATATGTAAATATTGTCTCTGCATGTTAGATGAACAGCTTTTTGATGTCCTAAATAAATTTTAATAATAAGAGGATCCTGTAGCCAAAAATTTGTTATATCTCCTAAGGTCATGATAAAAGAAAGAAACTACTAAGTATTTGTGTCCATTTTTATTTATTTATTTAGATATGTATAAAAACATTGACGATTTATTATGGATGAAGTACTATATTAAATCACATACAAGGAGATACGAAGAGAAATATGACAACATCCTTGTGTCAAGGGAGTTACTGTTTGGTAGGATAAATAAATATTAAATAACACAAAGAATTAATTTATTCTTTCAGCAAATATTTCTAAAATCTGCAAGATCCTGTGCTATGAGTAGGGGTGGTGCTGGTGAATCTGATAGTCATATTCTGGAGATTAGATTCTAACATGAATTAGTCAATTAATTAGTTATTTGAACATGTTGGGAATTCTAGAAGAGTTAATTAGGAAAGTAGTTAATCAGTTATTAGCTGGTAGTCAGTTAAGCAGGAAAGATGTCACAGATGTTGAACTGAGATCCCCAAGAAGAATAGGAATTATCCTGGAAGAGGGGAGGAGGGAAGGAAAAGAGTGTTTCAAGTAGAACAGACAGCACGTAAAACAGAACTGAGCAGGAAGGGCACTTTTTTTCTTCCTTGAGGCACTTAATGAAAGATGCTGTTGAGAAGGAGGAAATTAGCCCCTCCATGCTGAATAGGTGTTCTTGATTCATTCTCTACAAATATCAGCCAAAGAGATCCTTAATGTTTTACTGCCTTGACTCCTGTATAGAGCTTCAATGCCTTACTCTCTTGGACAAATACTGTAATCCCTTATTGATCCTAAATGCTTTACTGGAAAAATACTTTCTTTAAATATGTGTTCTCAGAGCCCCTGTATAAACGGCCTTTTGCTGTTTGATGGCTTCTGTCAGGGTACACCTTTCCCTGCCTGGCAAGCATCACCTTGTTTCTTCTTCCCTACCTGAGTATCACGGGGTCTCTCCTTCACTGACTATAGGGCGAGTCTTGGAGGGACTCTCTGTTGTACCCAGATCAAAAAGAAAGCCTGTCACTTCCATGTGTTAAGAAACTGGGTTGAGGTTATCTCTGACCCTTGGCAGGTGAGATGTCTCCTTCTTCCTTCCTGCAATGCAGTTTTTATGAAAGGTGAAGGAAGCCTTGTTTTCAAATTCAGTGAGTTTTTCCCTCTGTAACATAAGACTACAGAAATCAAGGGAAAGGATGAAACTGGAGGAGGATGATGAAAAAGGAATTGGCCATGTTCTTGGAAGTCCTATAGATTTTGACAGACCTTTTATATTTCATCTTAAAAGAAGAGGGAAGGATTGAAGGATTTAAAGTTTGGGTTAATACATGACCAACTTCATGTTTTCCAAATGATAAATTTAACTGGAGAAAGGCAAGCGTAGATGCAGAAAAACCATCTAGAACATGTGGCAGTGCTCCAGTGTAGAGAGGACATCTTCACCCAGTGGAGTGGCCATAACAATGGAGCAAAGCAGATAGACTTGAGAGATATTTATAAGAAGCAGTAGGCCTGGTTAATACATTGAGTATATGTGGTATGATGGAGAGGGAGATGGCAAGCCAGGTGCCTGGCTTCTGTAATGGTGGAGATGGTGGTGACATTCACTGACACAGAAGCTGGAAGGGGGTTGGGCATGGAGCAGAGGTCCCAAGTTGTGATTTGCACACACTGAGTTTAAGTTACCAGTGAGTGATCATGGTAGACTTGCTAAATGAACAACTGTATGCATAGATTTCGAGTTCAGAAGAAAGTTCTGAATGTGGATATACTTTGGGAGTGATCAGTGTACAGATTGTACCAGAAGCAGTGGGAGTTAGACAAGCTTGCCTTGAAAGAGCACTTAGACTGGGAACAGAAGAGGACTGTTAAAGCATCTAGAGTTAAGTCCTGAGTGGAGGGTGAGCCGAATACGGAAGTACTTCATCACTGGATTCCAAACTGACACAATATTGCTCTAAAATGGGAATGGCTTCTTAAAGGAAAAGTAATCTTTTTTAAAGAGAAAAGCAAAATATGACTATCGTAGGAATTTAGGAGAAGGAAAAAGTGCAAAAGGGTCAATCATCATTGCATAACTCAGAGATCGTTAGTAATAAACATTTCATGTGCTTCTTTCCAGCCACTTAAATATATATTATATCACATGCTTTTTATATCAAAAAATTATAGAACACAAATAATCTAATATCTCTATTTGCTTCCCATGGCATTACAAATGATTTGAAAACTTCATTTGAATGTGAGCCTAATGTCCCATCATGTGCAAAACGAATACTTTGAAAATTTTACCCCAACAGCACAACCCATGGGTAGACATTGTTCTTCTCTCTGGCTATCGGAATATGGACTGGCTGTGGGTTTGATTTGGAGGGAGGGCCCATTCTGAGAAGCACTTGGGCATGAAACTTCTTGAGACTTTCCTGGAGTTATATGAGTTCAGCACTCGTGTTCCTCTTTAAAATTGAAGTTGTTCCTTCTATTTTATTTTCAACTGCATTAGGGATCTAGAGGTTTGAATATAGTATTGAGTTCCAGAGACATTATTACAATTACACAAGAATAAATAAAAGGCTACCTCAATTACATACAAAATAAGCCATCGTCTGCCATTTTTGGTTTTCTGTAATGAGAAAATTCCTGTTACAAGGGTGCTGGATGCCCAACACACATTTGCTGCATTGTTCAGAGGTAGATGGAGCCACATGGAATATTCTGTACATGACAAATGCCTCTGAATTGGGAGCGTGTAGGGAAGAGAGAGAGCTAGTGTCATTTCCAGGGATGCTTGTAAAATTGGGCATCCATTCCTCCTGGGTGAGTGATGGAATTGGAGAAACCAGTGCCTTAATAGTCTCGTTTGTTTTTTTAGAACCTTGCAAGTTGCTGCCCCAAGAGAATAGAGAGCCAAACTGTTTCTTTTCTTTTGTAGCTCAGTACAGGACATTATTAGTGACTACATTTGGTTCCTCACAATTGTGACCAAACAGGCAACCAACCCCATTCCAGATCTGATCCTTGATGAGTCACCAAACACCCTGAGGCTCAGGATTCTCACCTCAATCATGATGTGAGACAATATGTATTAAGGCACATCGTAAACTGTAAAGTGCTATATGAATTAGAGTGATAACTTTTTCTAGAAATGTTGCAGATGTGATAACAGAATTTTGTAGACAAATGTACTTGCAAATATGATTCGTTGCTGCCAACTCTAAGGTAGGTCACATTGATAAGAAGGGATTCTTTTCTGCCCCTGAATTGCATTTGATCTTTGGTACAGTAATTGTCACTTGCCCTTAAAGTCAATGAAATGGCCACTACATGTACTGCGACTCCCGTGGGCTGGACTTTCTTTGAGGTTTAATTGTTGATGACAAGTGCAGAGGCCTATGGAGAACTCTGGTAAGTAATTCCTGGGGACAGTTAAGAAATGAAATGTTGACTCAGGCCTCCATTTCTCCCCTCCATGGGCTGTGACCCCAGTCTTTTATCACTGGGGCTGAGTCAGTAATGGTGATGGACAGGATGTAATCGAGACCAAGTGCTTTTCACACATTCATGGATACTCGGGGCTCGGTCTAGTATTTAACATGATGATGACTTCCTTGTTTGGTTTTCTCTTGCTGAATGTTGCAATATCTCTCAGTGACAAAACCTAGGAGCCTCCAACAAATGTGTAGTCCAGTGATATACCACACTGATGCAAAAACACAGCAGCTAGTGACTTGGGACCTCTGGCCATATTTCCTTGTTGACATGTACTTTTGTTTTCCTTTTTCTTTTTCTGCCAAGAATGAATATTGTATGGCCATTTCTACTCAAGAGAGTACTCATTGTCTACCCTTCTCCACTACCAAAGATGGTATCTGGGTTTTTCTGTCTTTACAGATGATTTCACAGGCTTGTATCATTCTGACCTGGCTAATGTTTCTTTGTGGCCTTGATCTTAATTCCTTTTTTGCTTTTCTTCAACACTCATTCTCTAAACAAGAGAAGGCTAAACAATGGCCTTGCTTCCTGGTCAGTGGCCAGGAAAACCTTAAAATGCTTGACATGCTCTTGCTTTTCTCTTTGGTATTGCCAACAGCCTTGCATCCAAGGCTTTCTGGCCTGTATTCATTGAGTGGAATGGCCTCATAGCCTGCATTATTTAAATCACTCACTCTTTATGTTGCCATTATGTATGCTTTCTCCTTCTAATTTCCTTGTTGCGTGCAGTTGAATTAATGCAAGTGAAATGCGCAATTAATATAGCTCAATTCCATTATTTGGGATCAGCCCATGTGCTCAGCACATTGATTTCATTATCCCAGCTCCAACACCATATCCCACCTGTTTCTCTGCCCCATTTCTCTACCCTGGAGAGGAACCGGAGAGTACTAGGGCAATTCTTGCTTCCCTGGCCATGTTTCTGTGAACCAGATTCTTTGGTCTTCAAGGTTTGGCTGATATTCATCAGATTTGAAGCTTTGGGGAACTTTTGCTAATGAATCAGAGCCTAAGAGTGCTTAGTCTGTTGCTACAGACTTTCTTTGTCTTCCTGATTTCTGTTATTCTGGGGCATGTGTGCTTGGAACATTACCTAGAAAATGGAAGGCACAGAAATCAACCCCATATGTGCAAGTAAATAAGACTCAAAGCTCCTTTCACAAAGGATGGATAGACCATGTTTTAGAAATCCTGATGGCTTATCAATTTCTTTCTCTAAGTCTAATTAGCAAATATGGCAGAAGGTTTGGGAGGCCTTGAGCTCTCCACCAGGATGGTTACCAGGTGTCCACAGACATCTCAGAAAGAAAACCCACATGAAGGCATAGGTATTAATGTTCACAGAAGATGCTTTATAGCTTCTATCACATTCTCAAAGGAGTCAGACCCCCCCTAATCATACACCACTGTTCTGCAGTGATATCCTTAACCAGAGAGGGGATGCCCCCACCTCCAATTAACTACCCCTGCATTCCAAGTCAAAGGAGAAAAGTGGGACTATCAGTTCATTTTTTTAAAAGTTTTTTCGTTTATTTTTTAAATATTTATTTATTTTTGAGACAGAGAGAGAACAGGGGCGGGGCAGAAAAAGGAGGAGACACAGAATCTCAAGCAAGTTGCAGGCTCTGGGCTGCCAGCGCAGAGCCCAAGGTAGGACTGGAACATACAAACTGCGAGACCATGACCTGAGCCGAAGTTGGACACTTAACCGACTGAGCCACCCAGGCGCCCCTCAATTCATTTTAAAATAAAAATTATTATTTAAGACAATGTGCGTTGTTTCCTATTTTGAATTTATTATACATATTTATCTAAATATAATTTTATATTTCATATTTCTCTATTATGATGTATTTAGGTACATCCATCAAAATATACAAATATAAAAATCCAAAATATAAAAAGCATATACATAGATGTCTTTTTATACTATACGCCTTTTAACGTTGTATAGTATCTGTAAAACCAAAGTATTTATATATAAAAAAATAGAGCTGAAGTTTGATCAGCCAGTGCCGCCACTGCCCTTTGGAATTTTGTTTTCGTTTCTAGAGCATATTCCCAGGGTTGTGACTTCAGTGATTTTACTGTGTGGCTTTCTGTTTACCAAGCTTCTCCCTACACCTTTTTAGTGGTAAATGTTCCTTTTGGGAGGTCTGTACCAAAACTGCTGTTGGTTCCTCTGCTCACGAGACTGCTTCCTCTTATAACACCCATACTTTTTGTTATTGGTGCTTCTGAAAAGAAAAAAAGCAGTTTCTTGTGACTCCGAGTGGAGAAAAACATTAAAAAGATACTTCCTGGATTTGATCTGGAACACGTGTCTCTGCCCTTGAGAACTCAAAATTCTTTCCAATGCTTCATGGATCACAGAGCGTTACCTTTCAAAGAAAAAAAATAGACAACACTGGAGTCAGTTAATAACTGAATGCTGTTATTCGCTCTCCCATTAAAAAAAAAAAGATTTATTTAGGGGCACATGGGTGTCTCGGTCGGGTAGGCGCCTGACTCTTGACTTCAGTTCAGGTTATGACCTCACAGTTTGTGGGTTCGAGCCCCCATATTGTGCTCTGTGCTGACAACGCGAGTCTGTGTAGGATTTTCTGTCAATCTCTCTCTCTCCCTCTGCCCCTCCCCCCTGCTGGTGCACTCTCTCTCTTTCTCTCCCAAAAATAAATAAACATTTAAAAAATGTAAATGATGTATTTAAATAGTGACCTCAGAGCTTTCATTTGTTGTGCAGGGTGTAGAGGATGCGTTATGCTGCACACGTTAGTGGTGATCTACTCCCTGTAAATAGGCAGCCCTATGTCTGGAGAAATGCTTGATGTCTGAAGCCAGGAAAATGTCGATTTGGTGCCCAGTTAGCCATGGGGCTTCATGACTCTGAATCTTAATCCCTTTCCTTTAGACACGGAGATCATAATGCCTATTATGCAGGGTTGGTAATAAAAGAACGGTCGTTACAGTGCTGGCACATGGTGGGAGTTATTTCTTAGAGGTAGGTGTTCAGTAAACATGCAGTTATTAAACTCCAACTGCATTGAAGAGGCGTTGGTCCCCCACCAACTCGTGATCAAAGGAAGTCTCGCTGCAGTGGAGAAGCCCGTGCCCTCAAATGTACTTCTAAGTAATTACATTTCACCTCCTTTGTTTGCTGTATCCATTTGCCGTCTCTACTGATTCACAACGGTGAGTTGCAGTGGAGTTAGACTTGAGAAATGCACCAAAAATATTCACCAAACAGGCCGTTTTTTCAGGCACTTGCATAATGGAGCTTCTGATTGTCTCAAATGATTTATTCTAGGGACTGTTCACTAGGGGTGGTACACTATATGTTTCTAGTCAAGTTGGAGATTTTTGCAAAAGATAGAAGACCTGTGGTTTTTATGACTACTTAGAGAAAAATTCAGCAACGGAACTGAAAGCTGATGGGAGGGGCATCAAATGTTTTCAGTTGTGCACAGTTCTTCATGGTGCAGGCTCGCCAGAGGAGTCTTTATAAACTGGAGAATTAATCAACTTTTTTATGTTTCTCTTTTTAATCCTTTATTTTGTCTATTAATTGGATAGAGAGGCAAATTTTCTCTGGCCTATGACTAAACGTTCCCAAGTGGAGTGTACCCAGGGAAATTCTTTCAAATGCTGTGACTCAGAGGTGATCTATTACAGTGGTCTGTTTGTGTGTGTGTGTTTTCTCAATTTTTAAAAACATTTTTTACTTTGTAATAATTTTAGATTTATAGAAAAGCTGCGGAGTTGGTGCAGAGAATTCCCATATACCTTTTGCTCAGCTTATAACCTTGTTATAGTTGTCAAAACTAAGAAACTCACATTGGTTCAATACTCAAGCTACAGACTTTATTTTGCCATTTTTTCCCACTCAATGCCCCATTTTTGTTCTGATCTCCAATTTAGGACATCACAGTGCACTTAGCCATATGTCTTCTTCGTTTCTCAATTTTTCCTTGTGTCCTCCTGACCTTGACAGTTTAGAAGAGTGCAGGTCAGATATTTTGTGTAATGGCCCTCAGGTTGGGTTTGTTTGATGTTTTCTCACGATTAGACAGGTTAAGAGTTTTGGGGAAAAATATGATAGTGTAGTGCCCTTTTCACTGCACTGTGTCAGGCAACACAAGATACTACTGTGACTTATTACCCGTGATGTTAACCTTGACCCCTTGGTTTCTCCACTCCCAAGTCAATATGTTCCTCTTTCTATAAGCTACTTTTTAAGTACAGCCTGAATTCAAGGGGAGAAGGATTAAGTCCCATCTCTTGGGAAAGGGAGAATCTATACACAACATTTGTAATTCTTTCTGTAAGAAAGATTTATTCTTTCCCTCCATGTATTTATTTATTCAATCAACTGTTTATATAGTTGAACCCTGAACAACACAGGGATTGAAAATCCACGTATAACTTTTGACTTCCTCAACACTTAATGAATAGTCTACTGTTGACCAGGAGCCTTACCGATGACATAAATAGCCAGTGAAGACATATTTTGTATAAGTGTTAAATATATTCTTACAATAGAGTAAGCTAGAGAAAAGAACTTATTTTAAAGAGTATCACAAGAAGGAGAAAAAGCATTTACAAAACTGTACTGTATTTATAAAAAGAAAATCTTCATTAAAGTGGGCCCACAGAATTCAAGCTCATGCTGCTAAAGGGTCAATTACATCACTATGGATTTATGGATTTTTGTTTTATTTTTGGTTTATAATCCAACATGATTGTTATAAATTTCGTTGCAGAAATTTTTCCAGCTTTGGACACTGAGAGCTTTTTAGGTTGGCTTGTATTTTTTTCTTGACAAGCCTGTCTTCTTTTCTCTCTCCCTTCCTTCTTTCTTTTTCTTCTTTCTTCTTTTTCTTCCTCTTCTTTCTTCTTCTTCTTCTTCTTCTTCTTCTTCTTCTTCTTCTTCTTCTTCTTCTTCTTCTTCTTCTTCTCCTTCTCCTTCTCCTTCTCCTTCTCCTTCTCCTTCTCCTTCTTCTACTTCTTGGAGGAAGGGCACTTCTTTATTTTCTGACTCACTAAAATGTATCTGGTTCATCTTGTATTTTCTCTTCCCCAACTCTGGAATCAGTCATTTCTCCAAAGAAGTACAGCATGTCTCCAAAGAATTTCAAGCTAGCTGACCAGTAGGGACAAGTTTCTTACACTCCGCAAGTCTTCATTTCAGTGGATAATAATAATGCCTAGATCATGGGGTGGTGTGGTGAACTGACCCACGTACAGGATCAAACACAGTGTCTTTTTAAAAAATTTTTAAATGTTTAGTTATTTTAGAGAGAGACAGAGCACATGCATGGGAGGGACAGAGAGAGAGGGAGACACAGAATCCAAAGCAGGTTCCAGGCTCTGAACTGTCAGCACAGAGTCTGGCATGGGGCTCAAACCCATAAACTGTGAGATTATGACCTAAGCTGAAGTTGGCCACCCAACCTACTGAGCCACCTAGGCGCCCCTAAGCACAGTGTCTTGACAATAAGTTCTCATTGCCTCAATTCCATTGCTGGTGAAGGCAATAAGAGGGATACCAAGAAGAGGGAAAAGAAATTCTGTAAATCCTGGCTGGCAGTGCTGGCTGGCAGAATTGCTGCAGGAAAAGAAGTCAAATCCATATCTGGAATATGTATCTATTACTGTGGATGCAAAATGTTACTCTCTCCACCATATAAAGGCCCTTTTTTGGCAGGTCCCCCAAAGGAATGGTCCCGTGTTAGGGATTCAATATTGGCTTCTTCTATTGAGCTGTTGGGCTCTCAGCAGGGGCACTAATTGAATGAGGCTCAGTCAAGGTAAGTCCATAAAATTGACCCATGTCTTTTCTTCATCTGTGCCCTCAGGGCCACCTTGTTCATGGCCTTCTAAGCAAACACTGGCATAGACTGGAAAGAGACTGGTTCACATTTATAAGACAGATAATCTTGTCCATCAAATTGTTGATAGCTTCTTCCGGTATGGATACTGTTTGGGGGCATTTCTGTGGGATATGAATATCTCACATGCTGCTACCAGTGGAGTCGCTGGTTCCCCATGGAAATGGTACCACATGGGTAGCCTCACTCCCAAACCCTATGGTTTGAAGGTGATTCTCCTTTTGGGGTTCCCTAGGGCCTTCCTAATGCATCCCTGTCTGCCCCAGACACTTTGAATATCAGTTGAACTTGCTGCATCATAAGAATTGAGTGGAGATCAACCTCCAGGGTCTCAGAGCTTGTGGCGAAAGGTGGACAGTACAATCTGTAGGGGCAAATGGAGAATATTCAGCATGGGAGCTCCCCCTGACCACCTTACCTAAAGAAGATCTCCCGCTCCACCCAGAGACTCTCTGGCATACACCTAGTTTATTTCCACAATAACACTTAGAATTATCATAATTTATCTTACTTGCTACTTGTCTGTTTCCTCTACTAGCATGTAAACTCCATGAGGGCAAATACTCTGTGTAGCTCATTCATTTTTATATTTCTTGTACATGGAAGAATGCATGGCACACAATGAGTGGATACCCAATAAATATTAGTTAAATCCATGATTCATTGTAAGGTTTCTCCTAGCCCTGGTATTCTATCATGCATTTGTGTCAATAAGCATTCGATTACTATTAAGTATTCTTATGATGGTATATTTTATTTCAACTCACCACATAGTCTGCATAGCTCAGTGGTTCTAGAAAGCTATTATTTTTTGCCAGTCTAGAGAATCTCTTTAATGAGACAGCCAGCTGTGGAGTAGAATAACTATGATCGTTGGAATCAGGCAGCACATCAAAGTAAATGTGACCCAGGATGAGGCCATAAAGCATTCTTCGAATGTTTGCCATATATGCGCATGTGCACACACACGGGTGTGCGTGCGCGCGCACACACACACACACACACACACACACACCAAAAAAGCATAGCATTTGCTTTTATGGAATTCCAGGAGGGCACACGCAAGCTGCCTTTTTCCCTAGTGAGAATGGGCCTTTGTAACCAGGGAAAGGACCTGGTCTTCATCCAATGCAGCATTGGTAAATTCCTCAGCCCAAGATCAAGAACAGGGACTCATTGTTCTGTTAGATCCTTGTGTCTGGGTTATCTTAACTCCTCAGTTCCCATGTCCACTTGACCCCAATTGGTGTCACAAGGACAGTGGCCAACCTCCATCTTCTGGACAGACTGGGGTCAGTCAATAGTGGCTATCCTCAGCCCTCCGTGCTGGTTAGCAGTAGAAGAATTGTATTCATGGTTGAGGTGGCCAAAGGCTCAGTGGCCAGAACTCATTTGGGGGGGCAGCCTTCAATTTATGTTTTAACCATAAAAATGACCCAAACAAAAAAAGTATAGGATCTTTACAGCCACTAGCCATAGCTCCATTTTTTTTTCCTCCTCCAAACCTAACAGCTCATAGAAAAAGGAAAGAAAGTAGATCTTGGTTTTCAGAAATTGACAACAACTTCAAAATCAGCATATGATGTGACCAAAAGTAATTTTGAGGTTAAAGGAAATTTCCTAAACTCTCAATATTAAAAAATAAATTTTACTCTAACATGCTACAAGACAGGCTAAACTGCCTTCCTCTTCTGGTTATAGGAAGTATTTCAAAGCCACCCCAGGTATGCAGCCAAAAGCTATGAACAAACACTATTCAAGAGGGATGTCAATCAAAATACGATGGTATTGATCACATATGTGTGGTGATGCTTTTAAAGTTTGTAATTCGTAGTAATTTATTTCCATGTTCTAAATAAATGATCACCTTTGGAACTGCACTTTTTGTAACTCCAGTAATGAATTATTTTTCTAGCAATGACTCCCAAGTTGTATGCGTCAAGCCCTCTAAAATCTTGAGCTTCTCCATGCTCCCCCTTGACTTTCCCTTGAAGGTGGACCTGATCTTCCCTTCTGTACCCTCACCATCTGACAAGACCATCACCTGCTTTGGGAAAGCCCACCCTTTCCATAAAAGAGATCTCATCTTCCACTCTTATAAATTTCTCTGGTCTCAATCTCTAGTTTCTGAGACATGCCTCAGGCTCCAGCCAAGTGGGTGGTAGTACTTCACAGGCACTGGGGGTGAGGATAGGCTGAGTTGTGTGGGCAAGAATAAGAGTAGACCCTTCTATCCAAGTGTTCTTTTGAGTTATGGTCTATAGGTTCCTTTGCCAGGCTATGAAACTTATCACCCAAAGCTCAAACATTGATGTTTTTTAAGACTATAGAATATAAAATCACAACAAGGGAAAAGTATTTCTTTAAAAAAATTTTTTTTAACATTCATTTTTGAGAGAGAGAGAGATAGAGTGTGAGAGGGGAGGGGCTGAGAGAGAAGGAGACACAGAATCCAAAGCAGGCTCTAGGCTCTGAGCAGTCATCACAGAGACTGATGCAGGGCTCAAACCTACAAGTGGTGAGATCATGACCTGAGCCGAAGTCGGATGCTTAACTGACTGAGCCACCCAGGTGCCCTAAAGTATTTCTTTTTAATAAGACTATGATTCTGCCCTTAGAGGCAGTCGGACTCCATTATTTACCTTAGAAGCACTAGGTTAATTCACACTTGTTTGGGTAAAGGTGGGAATGGTTGTTGGCATCTCAAGATTATTTCACCAAGTGAGATGGCACCTGGCCTAATGGAAAAATGGCCGATAAGCTCATGACTTAATACTGCTGATGGAAATCACCATTATTTTGAAATCAATGGAATTAAATAAACCACGTTGAATTCAACATGTTGAATTAGATCCCTTCAGTTAATCCACTCAGCAAATATTAACTGAGTTACTGAGGACCTATTATATTCAGACTCAACAGAAAGTCCAAAGTCAGTCTTTTCTACATCTGGGTAAAATAGTAACTCAAAAATCATTAAAAGAGAGAAATGAAAAGGACACAGAAATCAGTGCAAATAATAATATTAATTTGGTTTTAGCTAGCCCTTTGTGTTACTATGCTTTAGGCACTGGAAAACCACCTCACATATTTTTTTAAGTCTTTGCAAAAAACCTATAAGATATATATTATTGTAATTCTACATTAAAATGATATACTGACATTTGGAGAAGCTCTACAGAGTCACAGAGCTAGTAAAGGTGGAGCTATAATTCAAGCCTGGGTCTGACTGCAGATGCTGCTCCTGTAACCTCTCATTCATACCTCCACCTGATATCACCTGATACCCCCAGTATTCTGTTATTAAAAGAAAGAACAATGAGAAGTGATTCAATCTGACATCATCCCTAAAGATGAGAATGCATTTCCTCTTTAGGTTATGATAAATGGCACTAAAGACTGTACATACTGGGGTGCCTGGGTGGCTCAGTCAGTTAAGCATCCGACTTGGGCTCAGGTCATGATCTCATGGTTCGTGGGTTCAAGCCCCACGTCGGGCTCTGTGCTGACAGCTTGCTCAGAGCCTGGAGACTGTCTTCAGATCCTGTGACTGCTTCTCTCTCTGACCTTCCCCTGCTCATGCTGTCTCTCTCTCTCTGTCTCAAAAATAAATAAAAACATTAAAAAATAAAATAAAATAAAAGACTGTACAAACTGGATTTAAAAAATCTGTTGAAGGCATCATACAGTGACCATGGCAGCCAGGTTTTAAGGGGCCAAGGCACTCAAAGGAGAAGAAAAGATTAATGTGAGCTCTATGTTTGCACCATTTTTCCCCTCAGAGCATAAGAAGATGGTGGTACAGAGTACAGAGATCAAAGACTTGCAAATGGGGAAAAACTGAAAGTGGAATTAAGGGCTGGTGAGGGAGTCAAGATTGGAAAAGTAAAAAAAATCAGAGAAGATGGAGCTGTAGAGAAATGGGCTTTCAGCATGCATAGAAAGTAGAAAAATAAGGCACACTTCCCAACTTGTTCCCAATCTATCTTCTGAGGTTAATATAGCTTTAATAACAAAATTGAACAAGGACATCAGAAGAAAAACTTATTTTCTGTCTTTCTTATAAACTTAGATGCAAAAGTCCTAAACAATATGTTAACAACTAGAATCTAGTCACACACAAAAAGGGTAACACATCACAGCTAAGTGGGGATTATTTAAGGAATGCAAGGCTAGTTTAGCATGGAAAATCAAATGACACAATTCTCCAAATGGTAATATAAGGCAAGCCTTGTGATTATTCCAATAAGTGTATAACATATGCAACACGATTCACATTCATTCATGATAGGAATGCTAAACAAAACACAAATCTTCCTTAATGTAATAAGGGTTATCTATAAACACCCTATGGCAAATCTCATATTTAACAATGAAATACTGAAAATTTTCCTTTTGCGATTAGGAATAAGACACTGACCTCTACTTTTACCATTTCCACTCAACATTTTGCTGAAGATATCATCCAGTACAATGAGCCAGGGAAAATAAATGGCAGAAGGCTTGGAAAGGGAGAGATAAAGTGATTATTATTTACAGATGATATGACCTCTGTAGCTAATGTATACCTACAATCCACAAAATAAACAAGTAACCTATTAGGAATAATAAGCAATAGTAGCAACTTTGCTTTTTGTAAGGAATATGCTTTAATCGTCTCAACTTAGCTGTCTTTGTAAAGCTCGTGTCCACCAATAGCTCTTACTCTTTATTCATATTTCCAATTTGGATTATTCTTATCTTGAAACATTTATTTCACCCTTAGCCCTGTTTAGAATCACCACAAACTTCTTGTTCTGGTTTGCAGATTCATAAGCTCTTTTGTGACCCACCCCTTTTCATTTGGTTCTTTACAGTCCTGATGAATGCCTAGGCATTGAAAATCTTGGACCTTTATCTCTTAAATTGTCTCCTGGTCCTTTAAGAAGATGCTAAAATAGGTAGGTGTTAATACTCATCCCTGATGGACCCTGTACTTTCACTATGTTAGTGCAAAGAAGTATGTTAAAAATCACAACAAACTAATAAAACCAGGCTCAGTGCAAAGTCTAATATGAAGTCTGCAGTCTTGGCTGCCTACTCTTGGTCTGACCGAAATTGCTCCGTTTCTTCTTTGAGTGAAGAACGGGGTTTGGAGAAGAAGAGCTTGCAAAGTTCTTGAGTAGGGGTGTAGAGTCAAGAAGGGAGAGGCCATGGGTATGAACAGTGGCAGGAGGTCTTGGAGCTATGAGGCTTTCTCCCTCTTCAGCTCATATGACAGCCCTCTCCCACTTCCTAAAGGTCAGAAAACGGGCTGAAGAGGTAATGTAAGATAGAAGGAAGGAAGCGGAAGTCCCCATCTGCTCACTTCCTCTGCCTCCAGAGAGCGGCAAATAGTGGCATTCAGTAGCACACTGGCTGGCATGGATACTGGCTGCAGTGGTCACCGGAAGAGTCCGCAAGTTGTACTGAGGATATTTCATCTCAGACACAGCTATACTTTGGCCTCCAGAGCCCTTTTGCTGTCCCGGCTCAATTTTTCCATTGTTGTTAAGATGACCATGGTGTGGATGAACTAAAACCACCTGGGGGAGGAACTGGAGGGCCACCCAGGGGGGAAGAGACAGTCACCAGGCCACCATATGGGTGGTGGGAGGTGGAAAGCATGTTGACCATGTCGGGGGAGTTCCAAGAACTGATGAGGCAAGAAGGGAAAGAAAGGAGCGGATGATGAAGGAGGACAAGGAGAGAAAAAAGAAAGCATGGAGATGTGATGATGGAGTGGAATAGCTCTTCCCCAGGTGGCAGTGCATCAGGAGGACAAGCCAACAGTAAGAAGGGATGGACAGTAGGAAGGCTGCCTCCTGGGAGCAGAGAGCAGCCCAGCTGAGGATGGTCCTTTCTCTCCTCTGCCTCCTCCAGCTGGGTGTGAACTGGAGATATCTCCATGAAGGACACACAGTGAAAATTAGAAAATTTTGAGGGTCTCAGCACAATGAAATAGAACATGTTGTTTGTTACATCTCCTCCTATTATCTCAACTTGGGAGTGTGTGCATCGAGGAGATGTGGACTGCCCAGCATAACAGACACCCCCAGATATGCCACTGAGGACATCCTAACAGTGAGACATTGTAGGAATGCTGCTTGGCATTCTTGGGATTGCCTTGGAAACCTCAGTGAGGCAGTGACAAAATAAATTCTTCCAGGGCCCCGGCAGTTCATATCTTTAATGTCTTCTCATTCTTTAAAAAAAAAAAAAAAAGCAGATTTATTTCTTTTTCTCAAATTCTCAACTAGGCTTGAAACCTCTTTTTTTTTTAATGTTTTTTATTTGTTTTTGAGAGACAGAAAGAGACAGTGTGAGCAGGGGAGGGTCAGAGAGAGAGGGAGACACAGAATCCCAAGCAGGCCGCAGGTTCTGAGCTAGCTGTCAGCACAGAGCCCGACGCGGGGCTCAAACCCACAAACCGTGAGATCATGACCTGAGCTGAAGCCGGACGCTTAACTGACTGAGCCACTCAGGTGCCCCGAGGCTTGAAGCCTCTTTCAAGACATCAGAAAAAGGTAATTAATGTCACATGGACCAAAAGTATCTTCTTAGTTTTCAGTTTATTTGTAGGATCTCAAGGAGCAACGAAACTAATGAAGGTATATCATTGCCTACAAGTAATCCAAGCCCAGTGAAGAGATTTGATTTGGTTTGGTTTTTATAGACCATCCCAGAAGAGAATGGAGTGTCTGATTTCTTATCTTTCTGTGGGCTGATTTATTTGGTATGTATCTCAGCAAGCTCAATATCCCATCAGGCTTGTGTGAGATCTTGATTAGATTTGTCACTCCGATCATTAACAAATTTTAGCAAAAATGCCTAACAGGCAAGCATAGAAAAAAACTGGTGTTTAGGGGATCCTTGACCCAAGAGGTTTAGATTCTGTACCCACAAATGTGTTTTCTCTTTTATCTTTGGCATAATCAATTCATGTCTTAGCCTCTGTCCCTGCAAAATTGACCTCAATGTGCCTTTCACATACTTCTTTTTGTGAATGTTTTGTGAATGAGGAATGAGTGACATACTGAAAATTTCCTGGAAGAAAACATTGTATGACCTACCCATTATTTACTGTTAAATAATGACTTCTCCATAAGAACTCAGAGGTACACTGTGGCTAGGCTATCACAGGACATAACTTATGACCCTTTTGCTCTGAGACCATATTACTTTTTCCCGTTTTGAAAACCTAGCTCCCTTCAACATATCTTTTCTTATTTTTTTAACTATCATTTGCAAAATGGGCATAGACTGGTGACTCCACATCACTGAAAATGGGTCAAGATTAGGGACGCCTGGGTGGCACAGCCGGTTGGGCATCCAACTTCGACTCAGGTCTGATCTCACAGTTCATGGGTTTGAGTCCCATGTTGGGCTGTGTACTGACAGCTTGGAGCTTGGAGCCTGCTTCAGATTCTGTGCTTCCCTTTCTCTCTGCTCCTCCCCTGCTCACACTGTCTCTCTCTCTCTCTCTCTCTCTCTCTCTCTCTCTCTCTCTCTCTCAAAAATAAACATTAAAAAAATTAAAGAAATGGGACAAGATTGGCCTTTGGGACTCTGAAAATCCTTACGTTGCTCCTTTCCAATAGACAATTATGGTTCTCATTCCCTCTTATAATGTCAAGGAGATACTCAAATAAAATCGCTATTAATATCAGTTGGTCTTATTTAAGTTTTTAAGAAGCAATGCTGCACAGAGTATCACACTCTTGTTCCATTATCTAGTATTTGGAGGTAAGTGTTGGCTTTGACACCTATTCTTGGTCATTTGAAGATGTCTCCTAGAATTAATGCAATGTCTCCTTTTTGGATACCTAAAAATTGGGATCTTCAGACCCAGGGGAAAGTGGCTCTCTTGTCCTTTCAATTGTCCAGGAACTTTCAGAGACAGAACTATTAAGTGTGGCCAGAGCCTAAGGCATTTCTTTTGAATATCCTTCATGGTGGTAAATCTTTGTCTGGCTTTTTTGGGAAACAGCCTGCAGTCCTTTAGAACAAATCTGATATGAAATAAGGAGGGCAGTCATGCTGGTGGTGAGTACTGTATTCTGGTCAGAAATAAAGCAAATAAATCATGTAATGAGAGTGGTTTCTTCTTGCCACACTTTCTTCTATCTTCTCTGCATAGGCCTGAGCGATGTGTTAGATGAATGTTTCGGGCAGGTCAGAGAAGCAGGCATCCATCCAGCAGGTGCGTGTTTCGCCAAACTGAACGAAGCTCATTGGATAGAGAGCTACCTTACCAGAGCGGAAAGAACATTGGTTTTTTTGTTTTTGTTTAAAAAAAATTTTTTAATGCTTTATTTATTTTTGATACAGAAGAGACAGAGCACGAGAGGGGGAGGGTCAGAGAGAGAGGGAGACACAGAATCTGAAACAGGCTCCAGGCTCTGAGCTGTCAGCATAGAGCCTGACGTGGGGCTCAAACCCACAAACGTGAGATCATGACCTGAGCCGAAGTTGGAGGCTTAACCGACTGAGCCATCCAGGCGCCCCAAGAACATTGGTTTTAAAGTAAGGTCAACCTGGGCTTCAGTCTTGACAATCAACTGTGTGGTCCTAGAGAAATAATTTAAACTCTCTGAATTTCTGTTTTTCTACTTGTAAAATGAGAAGTTTTAACACATGTCCCAGTGTTGTGAGTGTTAGCGATTATATATTTATGGGACCCGATAGAGGGCCTGCCATGGGCAGGTTTTCATTCACTGGTAGTGATGCTTATTACTCCTCCTCCAAGTCCTGATCTGTCAATTCTGTCCTTTTTTTTTAATGTTTATTTATTTATTTTAAGGAAGAGAGAGAGAGAGATGGGATACCTGCGTGGGTTAGTCAGTTGAGCCTCTGACTTCGGCTCAGGTCATAATCTGGTGGTTCACGAGTTTGAGCCCTGCATTGGGCTCTGTGCTGACAGCTCGGAGCCTGGAGTCTGCTTTGGATTCCATGTCTCCCTTTATCTTTGCCCCTCTTCAGCTCGTCTTCTGTCTGTCTCTCTCAAAAAAAAAATGAAACATTAAAAAAAATGTAAAAGAAAGAGAGAGAAAGAGAGCACAAAAGCTGAGAAGGGAAAGAAGGAGAGGAAGAGAGAGAATCCTAAGCAGGCTCCATGCCCAGTGTGGAGCCTGAGTTGGGGGCTCAATCTCACAAACTGTGTGAGATCATGACCTGAGCCAAAATTCAAGTTGGCCACTTAACCCACTGAGCCACCCAGATGCCCCTCAACTCTGTCTTTTAAGAAGGGTTCCTAAGCTGTGTTATTTCTCCATCCTCAGTCTGTTGTAACTTATACATACTCATCACCCTGTGCTATAACTTTTCTGTGTGTTATGATCGGTCTTCCCTAATAGGCAGGGACCTCCCTGAGAGTAAGAACTTGTTCATATTTGTATTTCCTGTACCCGAATGCCTACATCACAGGTGATGATCAATGTTTGAATAAATGAATGAACAGATAAATGAAGAACAGAAACATCTCTATCAGGATAAAGACCTAAGCTGTAGCAACCAAGAGACTCAACAATACAGTGTCTTAAGGAACACGGTTTGTTTCTCTCTTTTATACCTTTTCCCAGGTGAATCATCTATGTCACTGGGTAGCTCTTCTCCGTGTGGTCTCACAAGCAACATTTTCTTCCTAGCATCGCTCCTCTTTCTGCTAGTACATGTCACTGTCCATGAATTCTAAATCCTCCCATGGCAATGGGGAGTAGGGGGAAGGTCACATGAAGGAGGCATTCCAACTGCTGTGAGCCCCAAACTTTGAAAGTTTGCACATGATTTCTGCTCACACCCCAAAGGAGAGAACTTGATCACGTGACACAGATAACTGTAAGGGAGGTTGGGAAATGCAATCCAGCCTTATGCCCAGAGTGCCTGGCCCATGATATGTATCACAGGGAACCCTATCTCCCAAGCTTCCTTATCTCCTGGCTTTGGGTAAAGTTGGTATTAGTGGAATATAGGCATGCACAGGCGGAAGAGAGGCTAGGCAGTTTCCTCCCTCTCTGCCTTAGCTGTTTCCTCCATCACTCCACCTCCTGCCAGATAGCCCCGCCCTCCATGGTCCTGGCTCTCCCAAGAGATAGCCATTGTGCTTCTGGCTTTTGCCTCCTCCCTTTGTCCCTCTAATCCCAGAGGTAAGGGCAGTCTTTGGACACTGCTAATTTCTGGGTTAGCTCTTCTTTCCCTGTTTGCCTTCTTAGCTCTTATATCCCTTGTGAAACCAATTCCATGTTAAATTCCCTCTCAATGGAAGACCTGGGGGAGTTTGTGTTTTCATGGTTGGACCCTGACTGAACTCTATGAGCAGAATTGGGGAAAGGATTTCTATGTATAACACTCCATCTCCAATACACCCCACACCTCTGGCCACCAAATATCCATGTGTCTCCTTCTTTCCACACATGGAAAAGAATCATTTTTCCCCAGGGGAGACAACCCTACATACCAGCTGGTTTCTGAATTACTAAGCTCAAAGTTAAGAATCTCAGGTCTGACTTTGGCTCTTTACGGTTCAGTAACCTATCAACAAAAAGATAGTTCACTTGCACCTCCATCCCTCAGTATACAACAAACAAGCAGGACCAGAGCAACTGCAATAAAAACCCTCAAATAGAAAAGGAAACCCGGGAAGCATAGAGCAATCCAGGACAGAGGAAATCCTACAGGCAGACATGATGAAGACTAAGGGGTTGGGTTGAAAGCCAACACCTTCAATTCCATCCTTGGTCAGCGATGGATGCCTTTGTTTGATTTAATGTTTGATTAGAAGGACTTAATAGGTCTTTGAAACAGGTTTGAACAATTGTCTTCTCTCTAGCTATCCAGGGCATAAATAAGATGACCATCTGATACATCACCCAGAGAGAGACACCTTTGACTGGGTAAAGGACTATCTCAAGGACTGACTGGCTCAAGAAAACCCGGTGTTGAAGCAGTTGCCTTTCCAACACAGCGGTGACCATAATCCCTGGTCTTTCCATTCCTTTCCATCTCTGTTTGCACACTGGTTAATCCTTAATGGAGCTCATTTGTTCCTGAAACACCTTGGGAGGAGCAGCCAACAGAAACTAATCCTTTAGTTTTTTTTTTTTATAATCCCTTCCTCTTGAGTTACTGGTTTGTAGGTCTATAGTCTCACTTCCAAGCTATAGAAGGTAACAGCTTTATTACATTGTTTCCCTAAGCATAGAAAAGTCAACATTGCAACCTGCAAAGTCTTTGCTGCATAAGTTAACATTCGGTGCAAGACACAGAAATCACCTCAGGTGTTTTAAGCAGAAAGAAACCCAGCTCTGGGAAACAATTGCTTATGAAATTATTGGAATGGTTGAAAGAGCAGGAGCTAAGGAGCTGCTACTTGGCTTTAAAATCCAGCCACAGCAGCTGTGACCTGGGGCTCCCTGCTGCCACCACCAATGTCACAGTAGCCCAAGTCCATGAACCTGGTGATCAGAGGATGGAATGCAGAATTTGGCTGCTGCAAAACCTGTATCTGCTGAAACCCCAATGGTCAGCTACCCTCCACTGCTCCTTTCCTTCTCTTTTCTAAGTCCCCCCACGTGAAAGTCTCAGAGGCACAACCTAAATACCATCCTGAACCCTCAAGACAAGGGAGCCTGCGAAATAAACACAGGCTGTGTCAGCGAGGGCCCGTCAAGGAACAAACACCAAGATGGCATTAGAGAAGATTAGATGCGCAAGATATTTATTAGAATAACTGTCTCTGAACCATAAAGGCAATAAAGCAGTACTAGGCAGGGAGAGCCTTCAGACTCCACTGCCAACTAGGAGTCTGTACGAGAAGAGGGGAAAGGAAGGACTGAGTAGGAAAAGTCTCCCACTGAAGTTCTGAAAAAAAGTCTTGACCAGGCCAACAGTGCCCATTATAGGAATCCTGAGTTGGTGGCAGGTATGGACTGGCACCAGGACCCCTGCTACACTTAGGCACCAGCCGTCAACCACATGGGGATGTGTGGTCTCAGCACACATGGAGTGGATGCAAATGGGGGGGGGGGCGCGCAAGCTCTCTTGGAAATCTGAGGGGCACATGTCTGTGACCGCCTGGGAGGGGCAGAAGGCAGTAGTAATAGTCCCGAGTCCAACAGCACCTACCATAGCATCCTCCATGGGTGATCCTTCAACCATCCCCCTCCTCACCTGTCCATCAGAAAATTTGTGTTGCTAAGATCCAGAAATAACCATTTTGCTCTTATTTTTGTCATATCAGAGCTCTGATGGGGGTGGAAATTCATCAGGCACATTATGTGAAAATAAAATAACACTATTTTAATGAAAAGTGCTTGATCTGATTAGGGACAGCACAAAAGGTCAGCTTAAATTAATACACTGGGTCACCTTTCTAGTCCCTGGAAAATTCTTGGAATACCAATACAAGTTCAAATGCCTCGGTTTCTGAGTTTTGCTGTAACGCCGTGTCCTTTATAAAGAAGGAATTTTCACTTACGTATAAATATGTAATAATTATTATAATCAAAGCTAACACTTAGTAGTATTTATTATGTACCAGGCAATTTACCAAGTCCTTTACATCTACTAATTGCTTTAGTTTATTTGATAATTATTGTCACAATTATCATTTTGCAGTGGGGAAACTGAGAAAGGTTAGGAGCTCACCAAAGATCACACAGGAAAGCAGTGGAACAGGATTTTGACCTTTGTGGTTCGGTGCCAAGAGTCTGTGGCCTGTGGACCTGAGTGCCCTAAGTGAGCCCTCCGTGTGCTGGGTCCTGTTCTCCATTGATGGTCCCAACAGTCTTCCAGCCCCCTGAATTGGGTTTTACACACAGGTCTACAGAGTCCTTGAGGCCAGATTGCTTTTAGAATTCAGAGTTTTCAAATTTTAGGAAGGTGGTAGAATTCATATACTATATATCATGTAACACCCCGGCCAGGTGCAGTACAGCATTCCCATAAGCAATGTGCGTATTTATACCGAGTGGCATAGACAGAGATTGGAATGGCTTCCTGCCCTCAGAGGTCAGGTTTTTTCACCAGTGGAGTTAGAAAAAATCTTTTTGGTGTCCTGAAGCATTTGGGTTTGGGATGTGGACATATATGATGCTTCTCATTTCACAGGTGGAGAAATGGAGATATAAAGAAGTTAACTGGCCCAAGATCTCATAGAGAGTATGTAGTTGAGCCAAGATTTGAGTCCTGGTATTTGACCCATTTCCTGGAGGGGGGCTGGCTACCTGTTATCAGGTGTTCTCTCTGTCCCAGGCCCTGTGCTGGACCTTTTGCACACCCATCTCATTAAATCCTTTCAATTGTCTTAAGAAATAGGAATCATCTTCGTGTCTCTGCTGAAACAACAGAGACTCAGGTTAAGTCATTTCTTCTCGATCACCTGGCCAGGATGTGGCTCAGCCAAGATCTGCATCAAGTTCTAGTGGACCCCAAAATGTCACACTGAGTTAGCTTTAAAAATGGAAACCCTTGGGGCGCCTGGGTGGCTCAGATTGTTAAGCGTCTGGCTTCGGCTCAGGTCATGATCTCACGGTTCGTGGGTTCGAGCCCCACGTTTGGGCTCTGTGCTGACAGCTCAGAGCCTGGAGCCTGCTTCAGATTCTGTGTGTCTCTCTCTCTCTCTCTCTCTCTCTGACCCTCCCCTGGTCGCACTGTCTCTCTCTGTCTCTCAAGAATAAATTTAAAAAATAAATAAATAAAAAGAAATGGAAACCCAATACCTCAAGGAGCCAACGAAGGACCCTTCCAGGATTGCCAGTACGTTTAGCACCAACATGCTCGTCTACACTGGCTGTAGTTCTATTTGTAGGGCAGCTGGGGCTCTGTGCCTATAGTCCTCTTATCCCTGAAGAATGTCCTGGCATTCCTAGATCTCAGACAATGCCCTTCATGTGTTTTCTTCTGACAGCAAAGAGCAGTCTGAGATCAACACCACTGCTTTCACCTTCTTTTCCCTGACCTCCTGGAAAGAGGCCCTAATCCTAATGCATCTAATGTGATGCCACGCTCACATCTGTCCCCACAGACTCAGGACACGGACCACTGACGTGGGTTTGTATTTTCACCAGTTCTGCATCCTTTCTTGGGTGCCTGCCGATAGGTGGGAAAGGGAAGAGACACAGGAACGGAGAACGGTGTTCGACGGTTCTCTCCAAGCGACACTGGAGAGACAGCTGGAGACCTGAGATGCCGCTTCCAGGTCAGTTCCACCACAGTCACCCTGCAGTTTGTCCGTGTTGCCATATAGTTGTGCCAGCTGCACGGCCTGGGCTTTTAGCACAGCCCAAACATATATTACGTATGTGTCTTATGTAGTCTTCCATTTAGTGACTTGTTATTATATACTGGTCCCTGTGATCCACATGTGTACAATGACTCTACTCAGTCTCCCCCAGAACCTTAGGTGGGGCTATGAAAGGGCTATTAGCCCATTTTATAGGTTAGGAAACTAACACTGGGAGAGGTGCATAGTTAAAGAGGGGCACAGAGCCAAGATCCCGGCTCTAATCTGTCTCCTGCAAAGCCCGTCTATTTGCCTCTGTGCGTCTGAAGGCCACTTACCTCAGCAGCACACTGCACGTGCCATAATCCAGGCCCTGATTTTGCATATTGCATATTTTGCAACTCCTGTTTCCCTATCCTACCCTATCCTATCCTATCTGATATTTGAATTGTATTCTGCACCTAAACTTTGGTTGAATTACACTTAAAACATGCCCCCAGATGTGCTGGCCAGTCAAATCAAATTTACTGGGTGGCAGAGGAATGCAATATGCTATTGCCATTAATTTCTTTCATTTCAAAATTGCATATGGGATCAAAATAAGTGTTGTGATCATGTTGCCTATGAGGAAAGTTATAGCACAGAGTGTTTATTTATTCATTTAATCACTGTTATGGATCGCACTGTGTCTCCTAAAAAGGATATGCTGAAGTCCTAACCTCAAGGACCCGTGTTATGCCCAGATTTTTAATATTGTCCCCCAAAGCAGAGACCACCAGGGAGACCGAGTCACACATGCAAAAGCAAAGGGCTTTATTATGAGTTTAGCCTCGCCGGACCTAAACTCGGGCTCACAGACTTTACCAGCGCAGTGGATCCATGCTGAGAGCCCTGAACAAAGGTGGGAAGGGCCTTTATGGGTTTGGGAAGGGGGAGTTACAGGACATTGTGACACAGGTACAGGGGTCCAATCATTATCGCATAACATCATTGGCAGTAACTTTAACCATACACATTGCCTAGAGTATTCGTTACTTTTGGTGGGACCCAATCACAACATTTAGAGTGTTAACCAATTACAGAGTGGACCCAGGACCCAGGACCCAGGACCCTCACATAGGGTGTAACTAACCTTCTAGGCCTGCCCTTAGAAATGTTAAGGGTGTTAGCTGGCATTTCCTGATTGGGTGTTACAAGGGTGGTCCCTCCTGCCTTGGGCAATGTGGGCCCTTCTATTGTCTAATGATTCTGAGAAACCGTCACCTAGACCTCCAAGGTCAGAGAGAAACTTGAAACCTGTCATAGAGTCAGGTTGGTTCAGATCTGCATCCTTACACCTGTGTATGTGATCTTATAAAGAAATAGGTGCTTTACAAAGGTAATCAAGCTAAAATGAGGTCATCAGGGTAGGCCATAATCCATGAGTGGCCCCCTTATGTAAACAGAGCCTTCTGGGGCACCTGAGTGGCTAGTAGGTTAAGAGTCTGACTCTTGGTTTTGACTCAGTTCACGATCTTTCAGTTTCATGAGTTCAAACCCCATATCAGGATCTGCGCTAATAATGTGGAGCCTGCATGGGATTCTTGCTCTCCCTCTCTCTCTCTCTCTCTGCCCCTCCCCCACTCATGCTGGCTCTCTCTGTCTCAAAATAAACAAATAAATAATCTTGCAAAAAAAAAAGTCTCATTTTCACTTCCATCGTGGTCTATGCAGGTGACTGCTCTTCCCCGTGTCTTCTCACGAGATTTTCAGGACCAAATGATTCTGGCCAGGACACAAACACAGAATCGTCCCCTTCCTCAGTGGAAACCGGTAACAAAAATCAGGTACAACTCTAAGAGGCGGCATTGGAGAAGAACCAGGCCGGGTCTGAAGGGATTGCACGTGAGATGGCGCATCTCTTTATGCTGCGTGAAGGTCATGTGCTCCCATCCCGTCACTCTGCAAACACCACCACTATCTGAACAATAGACATCTTTCTCGGGGAAATGATGTTTCTCTATCACTCTGCCTCTGCACCAGTAGGCTGGTTCAGTAATGCATACATGAGACCTTTTGCTTGAACTTAAAAAAAGGAGGAAATTTAAACACAGAGACAGACATGTGCAGAGGGAGGTCGGTGTGTAGCCACACAGGAAGGAGTGGCTGGAGGGACGGATGTACGAGCCAAGGAACACCACAAAGGATGGCTACAAACGACAAAAGCCAGAAGAGGCTGGAAAGGTTCTTCCCGAGAGCCATCAGAATGAGAATAGCCCAGCCCGTAATTTAACTTCAGATTCTAGCCCCCAGAGCTGTGAGGCAATTCCCATTGTTTTAAGCTGCCCAGTTTTTGGTACTTGATGAAGGCAGACCCAGGCCATTAACACAATCACTATTTATGAGTGTCCATTATGGTCAGGCACTGAACTGGGCTAGAGGCAAAACAAGGAATAATATGTAGCATTTGCAGTCAGGCACTGAAAAGAGATCTTTCATCAACATTGACACAAATAAATATTCCCATCATTACACACACCAGAGAAGCCCGGCACAGAGAGGCTGATGTGTGGCCTCGTCTGGGGGTCAGGAGAGGTTTCTATGACAAAAGGAGCTTTGAAGCTGAGACTAAAGGGTCTCAGGAGTTGGGGAGGAGGATCTGATGGGCATGAATGAATATTCTAGGCAGAGGAAATAGGTGTGGGTTCATGCATGTAATGGCCATAGCAAGGGGCCTGGTTACAGTCTCTTAATTCCATATTCTTTGTTTCATGCCCAGTGCCCAATCCCCCAACCTGAGCATGGGACAAGCTTCTTCCTGTACACTGAAGAATCAGCCGTAGCCACAAGAGTTGGTAACTTAAACCTCTCAGCTGAGTTTGTACTTGGCCACTCAGAGGCCACCCACATGCTGCCATGTTGAAGTCTCAGTCATGGGAACACCGGCCAGGAGGATGGATCACTACTGGCTTTGGCTGCCATTTCCCCAAACTCAAGCGTCTTGCAAAGGTTTCCTTAGTTACAATCAAATGGTCTGTAACTTCAGTTTCTTGCTGGGAGGGTCTTTTTTCAGTTGCTTAGACTTCATGACTCTGAGCTCTGTTGGATGAGTAAAGGGTTTCCCGGTTCAATAGAAAAGGAAATGACTTATTATCCCCATTGCCTGAGACAGGGAGGCTGTCAAGGCTCAGAGTCACGGCTGGGAGCTGCATGCACCTGGGTTCAAGAGTCAGCTCTGCCACGAATCACGTGATTTCACCCATACGTGGAATTTAAGAAACACAACTGATGAACATAGGGGAAGGGGAGGAAAAATAAGACAAAAACAGAGAAGGAGGTAAACCATAAGAGACTCTTAAATACAGAGAACGAACTGAGGGTTGCTGGAGGGGGTGTGGGTGGGGGGAAATGTTAAATGGGTGATGGGCATTGAGGAGGGCACTTGTTGGGATGAGCACTAGGTATTGTATGTAAGAGATGAATCACTGGGATCTACTCCTGAAGCCAAGACTATACTGTATGTTAACTGACCTGAATTAGTTAACTAACTAATATATTTTTTAAAATTAAAAAAATATCAGCTGTGTCACATTCACCTGACCTTCACCTCTGGCTTTTCCTCAGGAAGGTGGAGAGGAAAATGATAGTGTCTCCTTTGTGAGGAGTGAATAAAAATCACTTTGCAGAGTACCTGATCCTTCGTAAGCACTCAACTGATGTCAAGTCATATTAATATTATTACTATTATTACCATTAATTAAAGCCTGCTACAGTAGGGGCATACTTTTAGACTTTAAGGTGACTTAGTATGTTCACATAGTCTTTGCAATCAAGACTAAGCATGGGTAAGTGATTAGTGGCTGTTTTGTTAATTAACTCTCTCCAGTAAAAAAGGGACCTTGGAGAACTCTACACTTAAACAGCTGATTGCCACACAAAAAGCTCTATTATGCAAAGACTCTCGTTGTGGGCCCTCTGCTTTCCACTCAGAGGAAACAGAAGTTAGAGAGCAAAAAGATCACCACTCCCCTCCTTTTTAATTAGAAAGCACTAAGAAGATGAAAATGCATAATAAGGCTTTGCAGTAGTTAAGTGTAATTCCAGTAATGTGTGCCTGGGGACTCTCTCCATCATTGCTCCTCCACGCAGAGCAGTGCCTTTAAGAAGCAGCATGTCAGAGATGGGCAGGGCCGAAGTTCCAATCTCCGCTCAGCCCAGGCTGTGAGCTGTGGTGGAAGGGCGGGTACTGGGGGTGCGAACATGAGATCCTCAAGACCAGAAGTGGGGCTGGAGTCTTGGCCAGGTGGGCATGTCTCTACTGAGTATCAGTTTCCTCCTTGGTAAAAATGACAATAATCTCTGTGTACCTACACCAGACGGGATGGGTTCAATTCCTGTCCTTGCCATTATTCACTGTGGTTACTTTTAGTGCTTCCATATCCTGTTCTCTGAAATGGGTATCAAATAGTGCCTACTCTCGCAGAGAGCTGCACTTGGTCTTGTGCCTAGCAAGTGGAAGCATTGAAAAACATTCACTCTTAACAGATCTGAACTGCCTTGCAAAATTAGCAACTAATTGGTTCCTGGCTTTAATTCAAGGTTACAACTTCATATCTTTTTATTTAAGTGTTAACTCTAGCCAAAGGTTTATCATTTTGATTTTGCTCAAGCCAACCATCTGCATCAAGACACAACCAGTTTACACAAACAATTTACGAGAGACATTTGATACAGTGGGGAAAAGCTCAGCACAAGGGACTTCTTCTAGAAGTACCAAGAATTTAAAGAAGATTTCACATCACAATCTTAATAGTTAATATTTACCATCTTTGAGATTCACAGACGCCATCAGGGAAATATTAACTGTATTTTACTTTGTGTTCCCTTCCTTTGCTTTTTAATTGTTAAGTCTTCACTGTCCACTGATTCAGGGAAGGCAGGCAGAAAGCCAAAAAGAAGAGTTTTCTTGGATTCATTTCCAGAATTTCCAGCCTTAAAAAATAAAGGAGATTTTTTTGAGCTATTGAGAAGTGGAGGAGGTGGGGGAAGGAATGGGAAATGAGAGAAATAAAGATACTAGTAGGTCCTGGAGAGGGAGATGAACTTGAACCTGAACTTTGCTTCCTGAGGTTGAGTATCTGGAAGGGTAAAAACCTTGGGGAGGTTTCAGAGACCAAGTTTCCTGAAAAGACTAGCTGACCTTCAGAGGCCCGAGGGAAATTTGTGGCTCTGACATAGGAGAACTGGTAGGTCTTACTCAAGGTTACTCAACCTTACTCAAGGTTGACCAAGGTCTAGGATCGGTGGCAAGAATTGGCAGTTTGGCTGCTCCAAATTGTCCCCTGCCCTGCCTTTCTTCTGATTTGTCCTCTTCTTGCGTTTTCTCCCTCAAGTCAGCTGGTGACTTTTCACAAAAGGAAACCCATAAAGAAAGCAGTTCTGCGCAAAGGTGGAGAACCCCCCGTGATCCCTTTCTAATGGTAGGAGGCGGGTGTCTCTAGAGGTCTGGGGTATCTGTATTTGCACACATTGCAGGGTGTGCAAAATCACTTATTTACATCTGAGGTGTATGGCTGGGGTGATGGGAGGATGTAGAATGGCAGCCTGGATTTATTGAACCCTCTGTCTTTGCCGTGCATTAAGCCCAGGATTCCATGCATGCCCAGGGCAGTAGGGACACTCTGAAGATGCAGCTGTGACCCATGGTGAACTTGAGTGAGCTCTTAGTGGCTGGTGGGAGCTCACCATTAATTTTCAAAAATTCTACAACCCGGTTGTTAAACAGAGCCATTAATAATTAAAGTCAAATGAAATTACAGCTAAATAAAGTACATTAAAAACAAAGGAAATACAACATTATCATCATTTTTTTTAAACTTCTCTTACTACATGCTACTATTATGTATGCTCTTGGGATCATCTGTGTCTGTTTTACCCATATGGCGAAACTACTATATAATGAAGTGATACTGTGTACATCTTTCCCCAACTCTGTGTTCTTTGAAATTTGCCACGGTGGGAGAGGTTGGCAAATACCACAAAACAGGACTCTTCTCCCTCCCCCCCAATATAGCCAGTTGTTAAAAATCAGGGGACTTCACATAGGCTGGGGGGTTGGAAAATCTTGAGGAAGCCCAGGGCCGAAGCCAGGCTGTGATAGACCGTAGAAGGCTGGATTCTGGGGACCTGAGCGTGAGATCCCCATGATCAGAAAGGGGGGACTGGAGTGGTGACCTGGTGAGCAGTGTGAAACCACAACAGGAAGGGGTACTCAGCAGCCCTGTCAGTCAGGACATCCTAGTGTGGCCATTAGTACCATAGGAAGCTCCCCAGTAAGTGCAGGGGAGGGAACAGGCCCCTGAAGTATTTCCAGATACCAGCCCATCAGAGCCAAAGTCCACTCAGGAGAGAGAAATCACACCAGTTACTTAAACAGAGAGAATTTAATATCAAGAATGATTAGCCAAGTATAAAGTCATTACATAGTTAAATGAGAGGGGAAAAAAAGACAATTCTAAGGTTCCAAGGAGTTGCAATTACAAAGTGCCTCTGGGCCTGGAGGGGTAAAGTGAAGAGACTGGAAGTTTTTAAAAGTAAAGGCAGATTCCTGTGGAATTTAAATTCAGAGCCTTTCGAGGGGATGGTGCTTGGGTCTATGGGAATCGAGGGTACAATAAGCTGTTTTCTGTAAATGCTGAAAACTGTATTTATCTGCTGCTACAGAGGTGAAGAAGCAAAGCTAGCAGAGCCTGAAAAGAACAGAAAACAAGGAGAAAGGAACGAGTCGCTCTCTTGCGCCCCCTATTGGCGCTGGCTAATGGGCCGCAGCCAGCAGCGAGGTGATTTGCAGATCGCTCAGAGATCTGGAACCCTGGAGGATGCAGGGCTGCCCCTACACATGAGAGGGGATTAAGCCTCTGAGGACAAAGCGTGAAGGTCAATGACAGACCGCGCTTCCTTTCTGCTACCTCTAAAACTGAAAGGAAAGGAGGCCTGCTTGCTACCTTGCCAAAGTACTGCTTTGTCAATTTGGGAAGGTGAAAACGTTGCTTCAGCTTTTTCAAGGGTTGAAAGCTTAAGGAGTGGTTTTTGGGAAATGAGACAGGATTCTGGAAAAAGAAAATGTAGATGTTTGAGAGGAAAGGATCTGAAGCCCAGTGAAAGCCCTGATAAGCAGATGTCCTGTGAGCATGTATTTAAGTGGCCCATTTAAACTGGGTCTCTATTAAGTTATTTTGCATTAGACAGGAATTTAGTCATTTTATGTGTTTGGGATTTTTTAAGGCATATTTTTAAGTTGCAGGTTCTTCTCTTATTCCCAGCTGAGCTCCTTTCTAAAAAGAATTGAAACATCCATGTCTTTGCCTTGGCATCCAATGATTATCAACAAAACCCTAGGAGGTCACCTTTGGGGATAAAAATACAAGCTTCAGTAAAGAACAACTTTTGTCCTCTTGAAAAGTATCTTAGCAACTGAATCTCAAAGGCTGCAATCTCCTCCTTACCTCTCTTGGGCCAGGCTTTGGGTTAAACACTAAAGAAGGACACAGTGATGAGTGAGACTCCTTCCCTGCCCACAAGAAGGCATAATTTAATGGAAGGGCAGCAACACAGTAAGAACAGTACTTGGAGGAGTAGTGATTCCCGCCTAGAGGTGGCCTAGGAGGCTGGAAGTAGATAAAGGGTGGGAATAAGGCAGAGAAAATAGGCCATTTCTGATAGCCTCCAAGAAAAGAGTAGGAGCCTGCCCAGGTAGAGGAGAGAGAAGCACGTTCTGGCCAAGGAGAACTTGCAGGTGTGAGAGAGCAGGAGTAACAGGGAGGGGCTGGAGAGGTCTCTGATGGTGGAAAGAGGCCCGGTCAGAAAAGTACCTTAGTTGTCCTGTTGAGGCAATTGCCATTTATGCAGCAGGTGAGGAGAACCATCTGAAGAAGCTGTTTCTGGGGCACCTGGGTGGCTCATTTGGTTAAACGTCTGACTTTTGACTTCTGGTTCAGGTCATGATCTCACTGCTCCTGGGATCAAGCCCTGCGTTGGGCTCTGCACTGGCAGTGCAGAGCCTGCTTGAAATTCTCTCTCCTTCTCTCTCTCTGTCCCTCCCCAATTCATGCACCCTCTCTCAAAATAAATAAATTTTTTTAAAAAGCTGTTTCTGCAGCAGCTATGCTGTTACCAGCCCCTCAACTGTCCATCAGCCAAATTGCACCTGAAAATAAATTTACCTTACAAAAACTGCAAGTCCTACCAAGTCCTGACCTGCTCTGTGCACACCTGAACTTTAGCTTCATTGAATTTGCAGGCTCTGGCTACAGATGAACATGTCTCCATTTTGTGTCACAGCTGGACAGGTATGGCCCACATCGGAGATGTCTTCTTTCCCTGCCGAGAGCCACACTTCTGCTCCACATGGCTCACTGCTCAAAACCCGTTGCAGAGGCTTGGACATAAGATAAGTAGTGGTTGGCATCAACACTCATGCAAAAGCTAAGGTTTAGCTGCTCAGAAAGAAGCGTCCAAGTGGCCACTCTCCTGTCTGCTTTGAGTTGTATTGATTAATTATTGTAGTGTAGTAAGCAACTCCACAACATGGAGCTTAGAACAACCATGAATTGTTATTGCACATGTACCTGCTTTGGTGCTGTGTGGCTCTGTTCCATGTTTTTCTGATGCTCCTCCTAGGATCAGTGGGCTAGCCTAGACATGATCTTCCCACAGTGACAGCTAAAGAGCAAGAGAGCAAGAGGAAACTTGTGCAGCCTCTTGAGATCTAGGCTGAAATCTACCTCCTTATCCCTTCTACCCATACGTTCCTGGCCAAAGTAGGTTTCATGGCCATGCCCAAAGTCAAGGCTCAAGAAAGTACAACCTGCCCACCATGAGTCCCCCTGGAGATTGCATTTTTGGGTTCTTCTGATTCCCTCCTACTCATGCATATGTGCCCTAATGAAGATAGAAACTCAGGTCTCACAATGAGGGTCAGGTCTCACTTGGTCAGGTTATTGATAATGTATTTATGGTAGTGCCTTTGTGTAGTGGCAGCCTGGTGACACTGGGACTACATTTCCCAGAATTCCCATGCCATCCCATGGTTCCTAGGTAGCGTTGGCCATGGGAAGAATTCAGGCCAGATTTAGAAGGTCAGTGTTGGATTACCAGGCACTGTTGTAGCTCATGATCCATCGGCTTGCCTTGTTGGCAGGGAGCAGCAAGCATGCCTTAGCATTTCCAGCTTGTATCAGATTGCTTCCATCAGCTTCTCTGCATCTTGGCCAAGGTACACACGTAAGTCCGTGGCAAAAGCCACCAATACTGCCTGCATTATTGAGGTCGGAGGCTGACGTGTGTACCAACTGGTCCTCCTGGGTTCCAGTTTGTCCTTGTTTCCCCCACTTCACGTCCATTTTCCCTTCCTAACTGCCTGCGCTGCTGACTTCAGCCTTGGCATCAGATGAAGAAAGCATCGGCATTACAAGCACTGTTTAATCAGCTTTCACAACTGTGTGAGGTCTAGTTCTTAGAATAAATCTCTTATCCTGCCTCACTCATTGCGGTTCTGTTTTTCTGATCAATCTCTGGTGCAACTGTGGTTAGAATAGGTTCTTTAAAGTAATGGAAACGTAGATGGAGGGTGGGTCAGTTTACTTGTTCATTCATGATTTCATTCATCTATCCATGTATTTACCGAATAGTTGCTACCTGGTAAGCCTGTTGCTCTGAATATTAGAGGTCTGTATTGTAGATTCTGTATAATGGGGCTGCCATCCAAGAAACACAGTGAATTCACAGCAATGCAGTAAATAAAGGATTATAATGCAATATGGTAACTGCTCTATTAAAGAAGCACAAAGCACCATTGGGACATAAAGAAAGGTATCTCTCATACTGCTTATGGATTAAAGATTTTCTTAAGAGGTATTAGATGGGGGGCGGCTGGGTGGCTCCATGGGTTGAGCTTCTGGCTTCAGCTCAGGTCATGATCTCACAGTTCGAGGGTATGAGCTCCAATTCAGGCTCTGTGCTGACAGCTAGCTCAGAGCCTGAAGCCTGTCTTCAGATTCTGTGTCTCCCTCTCTCTCTGACACTCCCCTGCTCATGCTGTTTCTCTCTCTCTCTCAAAAATAAATAAAACATTAAAATTAAAAAAAAAAAGAGGTATTAGATGAGCACCAGTTGGACAAGATTGGGAAAGGATTCGGGAATGGCCATCATTATGTTGGTGGAATGGCAACTACTGCAGAGGAAGGTGTAAATGTTTTGAGTAATGGCAGTGAGTTTCTTTGCAGAAGGCCTCATTTAATTAATGACTTTCCATGTGTTTGAAGGTTTAGGATGATTTAGCACCAAGGTGTGTGTTTATCCATTCCCTTGTGAAAACCAACTCCTTCCCCCCTCCGTTCCCTACTTATCAATCTGAAGTGTCCCATGGAAACAGAACGAAATCTCAGGGAGTGAAATCGCTATGGAGTCACTAAAGCAGGTCCAATCTTATGGACTGTGGCATCATAACAGGGAATCCCAATCTGGTGATACTTTGGTTCCCAGTGTGGAATGGTAGCTACCATTTGACCTCAGCTGTCCACAGATTTCAGCTAGTAGGACGTCCATCGGAAAGCTTTACTATCCCACTATGATGGCAATGCTTTGGGGTAGAAAACCCTAAACTTTGACCTCATATAACTGGTCATGAAACCAGTTTTCTCTCTTCACTTAGCAGTTCTTCTGCATGGATGTGTTCTCCTGTAACCCTTTCAGCTGCCTTCCGTATTTGACACAGTCACAGCGCTGCTTGGGACCTCCCTCACCAATACGCGCTCTAAGATGGCGAGAGCCCATTGATACCAGCAGATCAACCCCTTGCAGACACAGCTGTGAACTGAATGTGGATTTTATGCCCCCCCCCTCCACTTTATGTTCCATCTCTTACTAACAGTGTAGTTCAGACAAGTTACTTAAACTCAATGCCTCAACGTTCTTATATGTAACATTGGGATCATACTTGGGCCCACATCACAGGATCATTGGTGGATAAAAGGAGTTAACGTTCTTGGAAGGATGCCTGGCTTATCTGGTGAAGCCTCTAGAAATATTAGTTGTTACTCTTATAACGATCCTTTCATCTTTTTTTGTCCTCTGACTGGCCTAGAACAATGGAATCACACTGAGAAAAGCAGTGAGTAAGTAGAATAAGATATGAAAGAACACAAACTCCCAGAGCCCTGAAATACAGTCTGTCTAGTGAGACAAAGGGCTAATTAGCACTTGAGAGAACAGGTTGTGGCACATTCCAGTTTCCTGTAGAAGCCCCAATTGTGCTTTTTAAATGGTGGTTAATCTCCTCTCTCTCTTGCCTTTTCAAAATGCATTGTATTTGCCCAGGTTCTTAGAGATCAAATACTTTGTGATCATTAAATATTATGGCATCAATAATGGCCCTACCCCAGAAGAAATCAGTGCAAAATGTGGCATTAAACAGGAATTGAGCTACTGAAGGTAAGGAAGGAGGGAGGCTGTAAACTGTGTCAAAGTAACGGTTTCACCAAAAGAGAAACCACATGATGAAAAAGATTATAGTGGAGCAGAAGCTGAACTGTGTAAAAAAGGAAAAGAGAGAAAGAGAGGTTCCCTGACAATGAGGCAAACAATTTGCTGATATTGAGAGAGAGAGAGAGAGAGAAGGAGAGAGACAGAGAGAGGTGGGGAGAGAGAGAGAGAGAGAGAGACAGAGACAGAGAGAACGCTGGGGAAGCATTCAAATGCAAACTGAAATTTCAAAGTCATTTCTGGGTGGATAAAAGAAGAGATAGGTCATGGATTTTCTAGAACTCAGACTGGGAGGAACAAGAAACAAAGGTCAGCAGCAGAGAACAGCGAAGATAACAACAAACTGGAGGTGGCATTTGACCCACAAGAGAGGTGAAAAGTGAGCCATTGGGTGGAATAGTCAACACAAAGAGCCAGCTTTGCAAAACCAGGGACTAAGATACATACATGGATGGCCGAAGATGGCTTTAAGAGTTCTTAAAAGAGGTGCACCTGGGTGGCTCAGTCGGTTAAGTGTCCAATTTCAGCTCAGGTCATGATCTCATGGTCTGTGACTTCTAGCCCCGCGACAGGCTCTGTGCTGACAGCTCAGAGCCTGGAGCCTGTTTTAGATTCTGTGCCTCCCTCTCTCTCTGCCCCTCCCCCACTCATGCTCTGTCTCTCTCTGTCTCAAAAATAAATAAACTACATTAAAAAAAAAAAAGAAAGAAAAGAGGTGCTCCTGGGTGGCTCAGTCGGTAGAGTGTCTGAAGTTTGCTCAGGGCATGATCTCCTGGTTGGTGAGTTCGAGCCCTGCATCCGGCTCTTCACTGTCAGTGCAGAGCCTACTTGGGATTCTCTCTCCTTATCTTTCTGCTCCTCCCCCACCAGTTCTCTGTCTCTTTCTCTCTCAAAAATAAATAAACATTAAGAAGAAAAAATTCATAAAAGAGAAAAGTGTGGTGAGAAGGAAAAGCTCTCGGAACGATGCCACAAGAAGAACTCCATGAGAAATAATGCCTCCACTGGGCAACATTTATCGGGCACCTGTGGTGGGTGACATGCCGAGGGATGTGCAGGGCGAGGGAGTTTAAACAACAATAACACCAACCACCAGAATCATGATTAGTGTCCTCAAAAATTTGTCACTGCTCGTGATGCCTAAAGGAACAATGTTTACTCCTCAGTTGGTTTTCGGGAAGGTATTCTATTCGATTTCCCTCACAAGCCCCACAGGTGTTATTTTAACTTCTCACACTAGGAAGTGCAGTCAGGGGCGATGAGGCGAATGACCTAGGAGGTACAGAAGCCAGACGCACAGGAGGACCAAGACCCAACCTTCTGACTCCTGTTCCCAAGCCTGTGCCAACAAGCCACCAAGTAACTGGTTGCCATTTGTGTTGATTAAACCCAGGGCATTTCCTGTGATACTCATAAATCTATATTTCTATTTCTACTTCTAGAACATTCTTCTTCTAAGAAGCTGGAGGCATTTTACACAGTTTCAATTCTGACTCATTCAATCCTTCTTGGGAGATAGAGAATGACACACAATTCCCAAATGGTAGGTGCTTAATGGAAAAACAGAAAGACAGCAATTTACATTTTCTTATAAAAACAAAACAAAACAAAAAAACTATGACCTCCTGGTAGGAAAGTAAATGTAAATTAGTCATGAAATGAGGTTAGAACTAATAATGCAGTTGGCACATAATGAGAGAATCCCAAGAAAGAACTAGAATATTTGTATTCAAAGCAGTTTGCCCGAAGGGTCTCAAGGCCAAGAACATGAAAGAGAGGCCTGACCACACAGAGCAGTCAAAGAAGCAGGATCAGAATCATGTCAAGGTTGTATGTAATCTTGGAAGATCTGTCTTCACAACATGGCCTGTTTTTTCCTTCTTTTTGTAATTGCATTTTTCATGCCACAGGGCATAAATTAATTGATTTGGTTTGTCAGAAGCTCATGTTTTCAGGGTTCTCTCGTTGTAACTTGTCTTCCTGAGTATATGTGTTTGTTTTCACAGGTTCCGTCTGTACTTTCTAAGAAGAACTTGATCTTTTTTCATAAAAGAAAGTCACATACACACGATTATAAAATTTCTTCTTTTTCAGAAAACTCCTGTCTATGACTGACATTGTTATTCCTACAGTACTACAGTACAGCAGCAATCTGAAGCGTTCCCCCCCACCTCTTCACTGATCATACCCTCCTCCAGCGGGCAGGCTGGACCTCCGGACCCCTGGACGTCTGTGTTGCTGTCCATGCAGGTAGAGAGGGCCTTCAGAGGCATCTGCTGAAATTCATTCTCCACATGGTTGCTTTCCTTAAATACTTTCCTTAAAATATCTAGTGGCTCTTCATTGTCTTTAGGATAAGGCTCAGGTCCCTTCATTTGGTGCACAAAGTCCATCAATTTCTGATCCTGCTTTCATTGACAATCCCATTGAAATTCTAATTCATTTAGGGGTGCCTGGGTGGCTCAATTGATTAAGCATCTGACTCTTGATTTCAACTCAGGTCAAGATCTCACTGATTCGTGACAGCTTCCCTTCCCCCCTGCCCATGTGTCGGGTTCCTTGATGATGACGGATCCTGCTTGAAATTCTTTCCCTCTCTCTCTGCCCCTCCCCTTCTCATGCACTCCCCCAACCCCCGTCAATAAACTTAAACAAAAATTCTAATTCATTTATGTTTTTGATGTAGGACCTTTTCCTGTGCTTCCTGGTCTTTTCATGCACCACATTGTCTGATAGGAACACCCTTTCCTCGCTTCTTCTACTTTCTTTGACCCGCAAACTCGTGCACACGCCCTGTACGGGACACCCCACCTACCTGTCCCTCACTTCTCCACACACACTAAGCTCATGAAGTTTTAATTTTTAGTTTCCTCATCTGTTTCTTCTTCTAGAACACTACTATCCAATGTAACATGGGCCATATATGGGATTTAAAATTTTCTAAATAAGAAAACCTGTCTTAGGCGATGCCAGCTCCCAGCGCGCCCGTCCCCGGCGTTCGGTGGTACAGCAGGGCAGAGAATCGTCGCGGCTTCTTTTCCTGAGGGAGGGAGAGAAAACAGGGCAGGAAGGGGGACACACAGAGAGTAAAGACAACAACACGGAATCTGATCAAGCCTCTTCTCCTTTATTGAGAAAACACCCTATCTTATAAAGGTTTCAAGGCGGGAAAACAAGGCAGCTGACCTAGGTCGGTTGCTAGGAAACAGGGTTAAGGGATTAAAGCTAGGGTAAAAGAGGAACCAAACTAAAGTGTTTTAGCACAGCGCCTGAGGGGCTGATACTACCCTGCCTGCAGGCGGTTGATCTTTGATCTTCTGGCTT
>NC_043708.1:130217194-130237057 GCF_006229205.1 Suricata suricatta
ACACCCTATCTTATAAAGGTTTCAAGGCGGGAAAACAAGGCAGCTGACCTAGGTCGGTTGCTAGGAAACAGGGTTAAGGGATTAAAGCTAGGGTAAAAGAGGAACCAAACTAAAGTGTTTTAGCACAGCGCCTGAGGGGCTGATACTACCCTGCCTGCAGGCGGTTGATCTTTGATCTTCTGGCTTCTCCTCTGACAGGAAGTGGCGCTCCCCTGACTATTTTTGCAACTCCCCTCAGGGAGTGACATATCCGGCTAGCAAATGGCCAAGTAGCTGGACCTTTGCGGCTCCCAACAAAAACCAAAAGCCAAAACCCAAAAAACTTCTAGAAGCCATAGTTTAAAAAGCAAAAATAAAACCTGAGGTGGTTAATTTTAATAATATATCTTAGTTAATGCAATATATCCAAAGTATTGACGTTTCCACATGTAATAAATATACATTTAAAAAAATTTTTTTAAATTTATTTTTGAGAGACAGAGAGACAGCGCGAGCAGGGGAGGGTCAGAGAGAGAGAGGAAGACACATAGAATCTAAAGCAGGCTCCAGGTTCTGAGCTAGCAGTCAGCACAGAACCTGACATGGGGTTAGAACCCACAAACCATGAGATCATGACCTGAGTTGAAGCCAGACGATCAACATACTGAGCCAATTTAGGCGCAGCTAAATATACATTATTAATGGGACATCTTAGTGTTTTTTTCACACTGAGTCTTTGAAATCCAGTGTGTGTTTTACGCTTTATGGCACATCTCCGTGTGGATGATAAACTTCCTTTGGGAAGTCTGGAAGTCTACTTATACTTCCTAACATTTAGAGTTCAAAAAGGAGACCCACATTCTCAAGCTGTCCCAAGTGTACTTACAAGTTTTTCAGCAATGGAAAAGGGTCTTCGTTTTTAAATTAAAGTTCACTGAAATAAAAGAAACTTACAAGGCCAGTCCCTCAACTGCATTTCAATGCGCAGCACCCACAGGAGTCCAGTGGCTGGGTAGTGGGGAGCAGTAGTTCTGGGCAGTAAGATTCTGGGCACAAGTGATTCTTCCAGCTGTGCAGCTCTGGGGACACTCCATCGCTGCTTTGTCCAGCAGTGGACAGCCTTAGGACTTAAACAGTGTCTCTGGTATGTCCTTGCCTCCAGCACCCAGGATAAAGCCTGGCACCCAGCAGGGGCTCAATACTTGTTTGGACAAAGGGATCTCTGGGAATGTGGGCTAATGGTGAGTGGCAGGCTGGTCCCAATAAAAAAGGGGCGCTCTGGAAATGTGATGAAGGTTTTACAGCCTCTCTGGAAAGGTGTAAGAGCTTTGAGCAATTCTGTAGTAAGCTTGGGGAGGAAGACTCTGACTATCGAATTGCTTTTGGCCTGGAGAGTGGTTGTGTTAGGATGATGCAGCGTTAGGATGATGGTGGAGGCAAAGCCACATCCACCTGACCTTCTCATCCCTTGTGCGAAGAGGCGCTCCCTCTGCGATGGCCATTGCACTCACTCCATCAGCCCTGCAATCCGAAGAGAAGGCAGAGAGCAGGGAAGGGAGATGGAAGGAGTGGCGCTCAGGAAAAACAGCGTGCAGTGTGTGGCCAGAAGGGCCGTGGCCCTGCTGACAGTTTATTCAGAACACAGGGTTTATGCAGCACTGCACGTAAAATTGGTGGCCAGATACAGAGAGCCTGTCATTACTACAGGCACTGCCACTTAGATGAGCAGTTTGAACGGGACTCCAGGAGTACCTGGAATCTTGAAAGAGCTGGGGCAGCGGGCTTGTCTCTCGGATATGCCCTTCCCACAGCCAGCCCAGCAGCAGCTCTGCGTGGCTTGAGGCAAGATCTCAGTGACTGCTTGAAGCTCTGAGAGCCTCCCTGGCAGTCATTCCTACTCTTCAGCTGAGGACAAATAGCTCCTTCTAAATCCAGCACTACCCAGGGCCACAAAGCTCTCCAAGACTCATCTATATTCACTGCTCCTGTTTCTAAGGGCAAAACTCATCCTTATGCACTCATCTTTGGGAAATGTCTTTAACTCTTTCTTGAAGGGACAGAACATTTCTACGTGCCTATACAGTCAGCACAAGTCCATGATGGGAAAGGATCCTGTTATTGGGAAGCAAGATGGTGTCTGGAATCTTTTTTGCCCCTCCTCTCGGGTCTCACCTTCAGGGCAGAGGCACTCATTCCCTAGCCTCCCCAAGGGTTTCCTACTGACTGCTCAAGGATGAATGTCTCCCTAGGAATTGACCTTAGCCCAATGGAGCTCCCTCATCCAAGGTTGGACATCCATTCCCTGGACATCCTGCATCCGAAGGCTGGTCAGTGTGAAGATTCAAAAGTTCAGTCCCACTGCAGGAATTCAGGACAATTCCAAAGAGTCATTCCAGCTCTAGAGCTTTCCATGGGCTCAGCAGAGGTCTTGGTTGAGACCACATTGCAGCTCAACTCCTCCATCTACTGAATCCTACTTCTAGCATTTTCTCCTGTTCGTCCTGAAGTGTATCATCTTTGCTTCAGTTGAGCACTGGGTGAAGTAGTTGAATGGTGGGAAAGTGCATGATTTAAGACAAATACCCATCTTCAACTACCCGAATACACTTCATGGGGGGAAAGACGCTTGCAGGAACCCAGAATAGAATGTTTAGATCCTCCAAATCATGCTGACATCTTGTGGCATAAAACATGACATGTGGACTGTCTTTTGTGCGTGTGGAGTGAAGTACATATTATTGAACCTGTAACTTAACAGTGTATGGTGTACGTTTGCACTTACGTGTATGCCACCCTTACTAGACTGTGAACAACTTGAGGGAAGGCAGTGTCTGGCTCAGGGTCTGGCACATATAGGTCTTAATATTTCAACTGGACCCAAATGTGTCCCTTCTTCCTGTTTAGTCTTAAGCATCAGTGACTTTTCCAATAACTGGCTTTAAACTGCCAAAACCTTCTCAAGGCCAGTGCCCGATTTCCCCTTCCATTTACCCACCGCCATTCATTCGTTATTTTTATTTATTTATTTATTTAGTGTCTTTTTTTTTAAACAATTATTCATTTTTGAGAGAGAGAGACAGAGCATGAGTTGGGAAGGGGCAGAGAGAGAGACACAGAATCCAAAGCAGGCTCCAGGCTCCGAGCTGTCAGCACAGAGCTTGATGCAGGCTCGAACCCTGCAGTGGGATGCTTAACTAACTGAGCCACCCAGGTGCCCCTTTATTTTGTTTTTTAAAAGTCTATTTTTATTTATTTAGAGAGAAAGATAGAGAGCAAGCAGGGGAAGGTCAGCAAGAGAGAGAGAATCCCAAGTAAGCTCCGCCCCATGATGTGGGGCTTGAACTCATAAACAGTGAGGCCAAACCTGAGCCAAACCTGAGCCAAAACCAAGAATAGAATGTTTAACTGACTGAACCACTGAGGTGCCCTTCATTTGTTACTTTATTTTATTTTATTTTTTACATAGTTTATTAACAAGTTGGTTTCCATATAACACCCAGTGTTCTTCTCCACAAGTGCCCTCCATGACCATCACCTCCCTTCCCCTTCCGCCTCCCTCTTCAGTCCTCAGTTTGTAATTTTAAAAGTTACTTCTCAGGCATCTCCTCTGTGCCACACATTTGGGAAACCAAGATGCACAAAATAAACAGTCTTTGTCTTCATTGAGCTTACCTTCTAGAAGGGACTACAGAAAATATACATTGCTATGTGGTTACAGTTGTAAATTCTAACTACGTATACATGACACAAGGAAAATTTCTGAGGGTTAAGACCCAAGCTGATCTGGGAGCTCAGCCAAGGCCTTTCCTGGGAAGAGACATTTCAGCCAAGGCTGCGGGACTAATAGAAGTCAGCGTGTACCCTGGGGAGTCGAGGGTGTGGCTGGGGCCTGAGCGGGTGGCTACAGACTATCCTGGGAAGGTGGGAAGTAGACATGTGTGCAAAGCCATGCTAAGGGGGTTGGATTTTAATTGAAGGCAGAGGTGACTTCTTGAAAGGTCTTAAACAAGACGACATTATCAGATTTCGGCTTTTAAACACAGTGCTTTGGGTCTTCATTGAAGGGGACCCAGAGGGCTTCTGGTAGATGAATCAAGGCTACCACAGTTGCCAGAGGAGGGCGATGAATAGAGATAGAGGTGCATTTGTGGGGATTTGAAACCTGACTGGATCTGGACAAGGAAAATCTGAAAACAGACACTTAGCATGGCCACCTCTGGGGCCATTTTCCTCCAAATGACCATGAACTTCCAACTCAGAACTTCTCAGGGTGGTGGAAGTGGCCTGATGGACCACATAGAAGCAAGTCCACATTCTCGCACATGAAGAGTGTTCCCTGAAATTAGAGAGACCTCAGCTTCAGGAGAACAGGATGTCCACAAAGGTTTGATTACTACCAGGGCTGGAACGATGATCGGAAGAGCACGTGGGTCACCTGCGTTGACTCAGGAGGTCTGTAGGCACGAAAGGCAGGCTATACAGCTACACTTTTGCTCAGGGAAAGGTAATGACCCTGTGCAGAACAAATTAGATTCACAGAAGACAGCTGGAGAAGAGCCAACTTTCAGCTCCCAGCTTTCGTTTTTCTCATTAAAACAAGGATTCAGCCCTTGGTCTCTTTTCAATATCACTTACAGTCAAGAAAATGGACAGGACAAGAGCAACAGTGAAATTCTACTCTCTGTCACTGAAAAGCAGAACCTTTACCACCACCTCAAACATACAACTTGCTAAGCAGGTTGTTAAAGCTGCCACTCTATTGCTCTATAACCATGGTCTGAGGGGTCACATAGAACAAGATAAATATTAAGTTTGATAGCAGCCTCTTATTCCAAACACTCTGCCCTGGTGCCTCGAATTATGTAGTACATTAATTATTACTTGCATTATTATTACATTAACAATGAATTATTAATTACAGTGATTAATTATTAATTCAGTAGATGTTTATTGAACACATATGTAAGTGAAATTTTATGAAATGAGGCATAGCATGTACAAGTAAAACTCCTAAAAAGGAATAATCGCTAATAACCACACTGGAGGAATTTAGCTCGGGCTCTGCAGGATAAGGAGAATGAGGGTCGGGATAGCGGTGACTCTTGGATCTTTTGGTAAATGTGTGAAAGAGTTATGGAGGAAAATGCCTGAGTCCTGAACTGTGACCCCGACAGTAATTGCCCGAGACCTTGTACGGACCCTTCCATTTCTTGGATTCCATAAATGTTACCATGAGGGTGGTCTCCTTCTCCTCTGACACAGTGGGGCTTGCACGTGGCAGGGAATATGCCTCACTGAGAGGCGTGGTGGCTTTGAGCGCTGGCTGCACTCCTCTCCCCCCCCCAACCCCCACGAAGTATCTGGCAAGGGCTTTGCAATGTAGGAAATCATACTGTTCAAAGAAAAGAGACTTGGGATGGCTTCTATTTCAAACAAAGCACAACTTCATTGACACGACACTTAGAGACAATGATTTAAATATTAAGTCTTTCCAAACAATCTGTTTGCAAGAATGCACGTGATAAAACACTGCTGGTGAAGGCACAGAAAAAGTCTGTCACTTGTGTTTTTAAGGACATTGCTGACACAGCCTGAGCTGGCCCTGGGGGCACACTATAAACTTCCATCAACCACGGACAATGAAGAATGTAGGGCCCCTCCAGGGCTGGCAAAGCCATCAAGCAGTGTCCTGGTATGACGCTCCTTGCGGGGCGGGGCTGAGGCCTGGAAATCACTTTTGGGACACCAATACATGCAAAAACACCCCTTGTGTGCTGAGGTCCTAGAGCAAGCATCCAAAACGGAGTCAAAGGAAAGCATCCCAACTTTCCATTCCTCAGTGGTATTTTGGAACGGACTTCTCCTCATTTGCTCCAGATGTCCAAATCCCAAGACTGATTTTCATGACATCCTGCTACCTGAGCCTTTCATCAAAGGCCAAGGTCCTCTGTGGTTCAAAGCCTGGGGGAAAAACCCACAAGAACAAAAACAAAGGGAGACAAAACCTCATATTTTGGGGGCTCTATGTAGGCCAGGACTTAGCTGCCTTCATAGGCCCATCTGCCTCCAGGACGGAATCTTATCTGATCATTTCCATGGCAACAGCTGTGGGATTAGACTAGGCTGAAGGTTTAGGAAGAGTTGCTGGGATTCAGTCATAGACCAGTGAGGATTATTTAACTACACACTTGAGTTGCCATGGAAACGCAAATTTACAAATCAGGCAGGATTTTGGTAGCTCCGTAGCACAGTATTATATTCTTAGGGCCGCTTCCAATCCCCAAATTCCATCTTCTCTCTCATCAGGGGGGACATACCCTACTAAAAACATTTAATTATTCCCCAGATACTTTCTCTTTTCATGTTTAAAGCAGAAATATGGATAGACTAAGATCAGCACCAAAAGAATTGTTCTTAAAATGCTTCTCTATTTTATTTTTCGAAAAGAATTTCATCTAGGTCTATAGTAAGAATCTCAAACATATGATGTTGGATGGACTCATATAAGAGTCAATTAAATACCACACCGAATTTATGCTATTTAAAACAAATAGTTATTTGTTTGAAGGGCTTGTCACCCCTCGACTTCTAATTCATTTAACATCAAGCTGATTTCAGGAAACCAGTAATATTTCATCATGGGCCCCGTGTTAGAATTTACAAGCCACTTTGACCACCAACAAGCTTATGTGAATGGAGGGGCAGGAGTCAGGATCCATTACCGGGAGATGGGAAATTGTGGTACGAGGAAGTTCTCACTCATTTCTCCATCTCTTTGGTCTGTTGATGGGATACCCATTTGGTCTCTAGGAAGGAATTTATTCAACTGCTTACAATGTTACTTACACTCTCCTTCAGAAATGGACTCATGTTCTCTTTTCTCACCAAGCTGTCCTTCCTCCAAAGGCCCGTTTTCTTGGAGAAATGTGTTCCTGGGGCTGGGAAGACCTGGAACCCCTCTGGCTATGATTTATGAAGCAGGGTAGGGGTAGTGTGGAATCATTGTGACAACATCTTAGAACTCTCTAGAATGGGGGTCCCTTGGGTGTGGAGGAACTAGGCAGATGGAGATAAGCTAGCCTAAGAACTGTCACACTCTGGTGGTGAAGCAGGGATTTGGGAACAGACCCACCTCGCACGCACTAAGAGAAGGTCCGGTGCTGGAGCAGGTGGGTAAGTAGCTGGTGGGGGTGACATCAGGCTGGGTGGTGCAACACACAGGGTGGGTCTGGAGAGGCCCAGCGGTCGGAAGAAGGCATCCAGATGGGCTGGGCTGAAGAATGGGCACCTTAAGGTCCACATATCCCCGTGGTTTGGTTTGGGGTCTGGAGGTATGTTAGGCTTGCCTGAGATTCAGTGTCTAATTCTGCCACCTGCTAGAAATGTCACATCAGACCACTCACTGCAAAATGGGGATAATTTATAGTTTCTACGCCATTGGTTTGCTTAAGGATTGAATAAGCTAATTTTTACTAATAAGCTTATTCTTATCATTACTATTATTGAGTGCGTGGCAGAGTGTGTCAGCTGACTAAACTCCTAATACAGTCATAACCCACACAATTCTTACTTCATGCTCTTCCAAATAGTATAGCATCAGAGTTAGAACACGGTGATAGAGGAAGTACCCCCACAAGCAGGCAGACTTGTTTTGTTTGGCCTGAGGGTGTTATAGCCCTCAGTCTTGCATGGCAGCACTCAGCTATAACTGAGGAGTGGCCTCCCCTCCTCCTGGGTTAGGTTTGAGGTCCCCTTAGAGCCCAGTCTCCCTGGCCCACTGTGCACATGCAGGTAACTACCCAGCTCCCATAGCCATCTGAAGTTGTGACCCTAAACCAACACCCTCATTGTATAGCTAAAGAACAGCGTGTCCAGAAAATTTAAGTGCTGCCCCTCTCCCTGAAGATCTCCCCCCATCCCATCCCATCCCTGATTACCAATGTCAGAGCTGAGCCTCGAAGCCCCATATTGGCATGGGGGCTGGAACTTCATTGGATCAAATGCTTAAGGACAAAAAGTATTTTCTCTTCATCTGATGTCACTTCCCCACCACTTATGTTAACAAGTACCAAAACCCTAACCTAGCAGGGGCTGGGTATTTGACCCCAGAAGAAGGTAATGTGATGGAATCACATCCACATCCAAAGTCCCATGTCTTTGACTCCATGAACACTTCCTAGTAATGATCCTACACCAATGCAAAAGATGTTTATTGGACTATCATTTATAATAGCAAAACATAAAAATCACCCACATCTGGAAACAACCTAAATATCTTAATAGGGAACTGATTATGTAAATATGGCATAACTCTTCCATGAACTCTATGCCAATGTTAAATAGACATCATTGGTCTGTATGTGCAAACATGAAAAGGTCTCTGAAATACACCATGAAATGAGACAAACAAGATACAGAATAAATTGTGGTCCAAGCTGTGCAAAAATATACACACCATATGGACACGGGCTATGAATGTGTAAAGGATTTCCAAAGGGACCCGTAAGAAACTGTTGATTGCAGTTACATCCGAGAAGGGAATGGGGGTTCAGAGAAGACTTATAGCCTTTCTGTCTCCTTGTGTGCTTTTCAGTACTGATCATCATTTTCCCACTGTGTGCGTGTGTTCCTTATGAGAAAAAATCAGTTTGTCAGAAAATACTGGGAGGGATGGAACTGGGGCAGCAGACCAACAAAAAGGTGGGGAGGGAAAAGAGGTAAAAGGAGAAAGGGAAAGAAAAAGGAAGAACTAGTTTAATTGGCAGGAGCGAAAATGATCTTTAGAGGATCTTTGTAAGACATATTTTAACATCTTTGTTAACATATAATTTACATATCATAAAATTCCATACCATTTGAAGTGCAGAGTTCCATGGTTTTGAAAGATATTGATAGACTCATGCGATCATCACCATAAGTTAATTATAGAATATTTCACCACATCGTAAGAAACTTCTTAACCCATTAGACGTCACTCCCCACCTTTCACCCCTATCCCTTGGCAAACACTAATTTGTTTTCTGTCTTTATAGATGTGCCTGTCCTGGACATTTCATATAATGCCATCATAGAGTATGGGATCCTTTGTGACTGGCTTCTTTCACTTAGTATAACATTTTCAAACATGAGATTGAATTTCTGATGATCTCAGTGTGCATTGGTGGCCACAAGCCCCATGAACCGCTCCAGTGAAAAGGAGGATGATGATTCCACGGTCAAATAACCTTGGCAAAGACAACATGTTCCGCACACATCACAGAAACTGAAGGCTCTGAGAAGTCCTGTTGCAAAGAAACCCATTCAGCTTTGTTAAATTCAGCATTTTCTAAACATGTTAAGTCAGGGTCCAGGGTGAAGACCCCCTTGCGTGTGCTGAGAAAGAGACATGATGGAGACAGGAGACTCACAGCAGGTTGTAGAGATGGCAATTTGGAAAGGGGAGGTGAATCCCTTGGTCACATGAAAGTTTAATTTCATTTTAATAATTCCCCCATAGAAGTCAAGGCTTGAGGATCCTGTGGGTGGTCGACTACTGTCCAATAGTCCTAAAATAAATTCTCCAATTATTTTTTTAACAGCTAAAATTTTTTTTAAATATGTATTTATTTTTTAGACAAAGCACGAGTGAGGGAGGAGGAGAGAGAGAGAGAGGTGGGGGGAGACACAGAATCTGAAGTAGGCTCCAGGACCTGTGCTGTCAACACAGAGCCCTATATGGGCCTCAAACCCACAAAGAGCAAGATCATGATCTGAGCTGAAGTTGGACACTTAACTGACTGAGCTATCCAGGTACCCCAACAGTTTTTTTTAAGTTTATCTATTTGTTTTTGAGAAAGAGAGAGAGAGCATGAGCAGAGAAGTGGCAGAGAGAGAGGGGGAGAGAGAATCCTAAGCAGGTTCCTTGCTGTCAGCATGGACCCCAACAAGGGACTCGATCCCACAAACCACAGATCATGACCTGAGCTGAAATCAGGAGTCAGACGCTTAACTGACTGAGCCACCCAGGTGCCCCAAACTTTCCTTCATTTAATAAACATCTGTCCCCATTCTGCACAGAACCTGTGGAGTTTCAGACACTTGAATAGAGCTCTGTCATCATTTTTGCAGAGACGGTTTCTAGACACATTGGAAAGGTGTGGGGCTCCAAGCCAAGCCTTTTGCATCCCTCGGTTGGTTGAACAACTGGGGCTAGGGGCTCCTCAGCAATCCTGCCACAGAGCAATCCTTTAAAGTGCTGTTATGCCCAGATTTTATTATCATCCCCCCAAACCAGAAACTGCCAGGGAGACCGAGTCATGCATGCAAAAGCAAAGGGCTTTATTATTAGGGGCTTAGGCTGGCTGAGCCTAAGCTTGGGCTCACAGACTTTACTGGCTCAGTGGATCCGTGCTGAGAGCCCCGAACAAAGGCAGGGCAGGGCCTTTATGGGTTTGGGAAGGGGGAGTTACAGGAAATTGTGACACAGGTACAGGGGTCCAATCATTATTGCCTATCAATATTGGCAGTAACTTTAACCATACACTGATACTTTTGGTGGGAGCCAATCACAACATTTAGAGTATTGACCAATCACAGAGAGGGCCCAGGACCCTCACGTAGGGCGTCACTAGCCTCAAGCAATAGGTGATTATCTATAGCTTCTATCTTTAGGCTTGCCCTTAGGAATGTTAAGGGTGTTAGCTGACCTTTCCTGATTGGGTGTTACAGGGGTTGTCCCTCCTTCCCTGGGCAATGTGGGCCCTTCTATTGTCTAATGATTCTGAGAAGCCGAATTCAGACCTGCGTCCTTACAGTGCCAGTCAGCTTGTCTCTTGGCAGAAGTCTTTCGACGTGATGTGTCCAAGATCCAGAGGAGGAATTCTATAATCCAGATCTAAAATAATTGGAGCATTGAGTTAGAAGTGTTTCCTGCAGGGCAGTCACAGGAATTTCTTTCCTTAGATGTGGTGTTGCTCCACCTAGAGATTTAGGCCAGGGAATAAACAAACTGAAGTCCACTGGGCCTTTCTTTTTGTCCTTCCCCCCCCCCTTTTTTAAAAAGATTTTTAAATGTTTTTAAAAATTTATTTTTGAGAGAGAGAGAGAGACAGAGTGAGCAGGGAAGGGTCAGAGAGAGAAGGAGTCACAGGAGCTGAAGACAGGCTCCAGGCTCTGCTCAGAGCCTGAGCGCAGGGCTCGAACCCATGACCATAAGATCATGACCTGAGCCAAAGCCGGACGCTTAACCGACTGAGCCACCAGGCGCCCCTGTCCTTTTCCCTTTGACACAGTCCTTCAAGGACCATGTCTTAGGCCTCCCTTTCCCCTGATGATGCTTAAGACTCTCTTCCCATCATTGTGTATGCTCAAAAACTACAGTAGCACAAGTGTGCAAAGATGATGTTTGAGAGCACTCGATGGGGGGTTTCTGGATGTCTAAAACTTTGATTACAGGCTGGGAGCCATTTCTGAAGTCAGGCAGGTTTGCAAGGCCTCCCACTGGCAGATGGCGACTGGCATCTACCCCCACTCAACCCCCACTCAATTTCTGCTTGAGCATCGACCCCCAAGGCACCTGACTAACTGATATCAGGAGTGACTTGCCTTCTTATGTTAAAAATATGTGAATTGTACCTTGTGAAAAAACTTGTTATAAGGGTTTCTTCTTTTGTGCTTATAGGAGCAAAAGTTACATTTCCTGAGAAGACCTGTTTTTCTTCCCCTTGAGAAAACAGGCTATTGACCCCTGTTCACAAAAGAACTAACTTTTGCCTTTGCTCTGCTAAAAACTTTGCTTTGTATTTGAATGCTAAAGATCCCTTCCTTCCCCATATGATAAGCATCTAGTCACCTACTTCAGTCTTTATTGGTAAAGATTATGCAGGAGTCTTCCACCAATCTATGTTCTAGGAAATTTGTACACACCAAAGAATCTGTCATTGGAAATCATTGTGTAAGGCAATTGCCACTTCTGTTTTGTACTCCATACATTTTTTCGATAAAAAAGCTGACCCTCGGGTCAGTGCAGAGATGCCTGTTTGCTGATCAGAAAGAACCTCCTGGCTCTCTCATTCCCTTCCCCCTTCACTGATTCCTGTCTCTTTGGTGCCGACACCGTCCATCCTTCAGGGGAACCCTGGACCTGCTGGAGCTGGACTCTGGCAATTACATTATTAATTAGTAGGCTTCCTTAATTCCATGACGGGTCATGCTATGATGTACTTCGTTTAAGCCTCTTTCATTTCAGCTGAGCTCCGTAGCATTCTGATTCCAAAGCATTGGTAGGTGCTGTTAATTGCACAGATGGGTGTCCCTTCCTTCATGAGGCTTACACCTTAATAAAGGAAAAATAACCCTGTGTGGTGTATTCAGCAATTAAGTACAGGGCATCTGGGTACACAGCAGAGAACACAGGCAACTGAGACGTGGAGAGGCCTGGCAGGCTCTGTCGGTGGATCACATGACTCTTGCACTCAAAGGTGTAGGCTCGAGAAGCTCCACACTGGATGCAGAGATTACTACAACATAAAATCTTGAGAAAATATTTAGAGGCTTAGGAGAAGTGATGCAAGACCTGAGAAGAGTCCTGAGGGACAGATCGGAGCTCCCAAAGCCAGCACGAGGGGAAAGGCATTTCAGGGAGAGCGAACTGTGTGAGTGAAGGCTTAAAAACATGAAACAATATGGGGCCGCTGAGGACCGCTGTGCCATTTGGTGCAGTTGGAGCAAAATGCATAAAGGAAGCAGTGATGTGGGTGACCCGTGGTGGACATTCCTTAGCCACTGGTTAGCCATGAGTTTGCCCCTTTATTTCCTCATAGCAGTTGTTGCAGATTTGAAGCCCAACCTATAATAAGCACACTTTAAGTATTTGTCACTATTATTAGAGTATTAATTTTAAGACTTGTGCTAGTGTTTAATTATATTAAATGTTTCTTTTTTAAAAATTTTTTAAATGTTTCTTTTTGAGAAAAAGAGAGAGGGGAGGAGCAGAGAGAGAGGGAGACACAGAATCCAAAGCATATTCCAGGCTCCAAGCTGTCAGCATAGAGCCCAACATGGAGCTTGAGCCCACAAACTGTGAGATCATGACCTGAGCCGAAGTCAGAGGCTCAACCGACTGAGTCACCCAGGCACCCTTATGTTAGACATTTCCTTAGGAAATAGGATTCTGAAATTGGCCACCTTGACCCTATTAAAAAAAAAAATTTCCCAAACTAAGTTCATGCTACATAAAATGCTTTTATGTTCTCCTTTGGGAAGGTACATACACACCTAAACAGTCAACATCTAAACAGGGCTTCACTTCTGTCACTTCTGCCGAGTGTCTTTCTCTGTGTACATAGGCAGGAGGGAGGTCTGGGAAAAGGCATCTCAGAGCAGCCATTGGATCCCCGGGCTCACACAAAAATACCTGTCTTTTCACAAGAGAGCAAGCAGAGAAATCAAGGTGACACATCTGTCAGCTCATGCTGTAGCTGTTGTCCAGGGAGGTGGTGGGTGAAGCCCAGGCTCTGGAGTCGAAGAGCCCCAAGTTCAAGTCCCGGCTCTGCTACTGATGAGCTGTGAGAGCCTGAATGAGTCTGCTGAGACCTCTGAGCCTCCTTGCTCTCATTGACATAATGGGACCAAAACCGCTAGGGCTGTTCTGAGAATTCAGTAAGATAATGCATCTAAAGCACCTGACATGTCTGAAACACCGTGAGCCTTAAATTAATAATAGTTATTGTTATCTTTTAAAGTTTTTTTTAACATTTATTTATTTATTTATTTATTTATTTTGAGAGATAGCGCAAGTTGGGTAGGGGCAGAGAGAGAGTGGAAGAGAATGTCAAGCAGACTCTAAGCCCCCAGCACAGAACCCCATGTGAGGCTCGAACTGATGAACTGTGAGATCACAACCTGAGCTGAGATCAAGTGTCAGATGCTTAACTGACTTAGCCACCCAGCAGCGGTTACTATTAATCAGTTTTACCATTGAACGGGTCTCTGTTGACATGGAATGAACCATAGCAGAATTTGGATCCTAAGGTTGATTCTTGAGAGCAACAATGGCAAAGGGCAGGAAAGGGAGTCAGGACCTGAAAGCCAGCCAGTTCAGATGCACCTGTCCTTGGATATTTATTGAACACCTACTACACGGCTGGTACTTTCCTAAATATTGTGGATATGTAGCAGCGAACCAACAAGCAAAAATTACTGCTCTCATAAACCCTACAATCCAGTGGAGGAGGAAGACAATAAAACTTGAGTAAGTAAAGCATACAGTATGCCAGATGGTGATAAGGACTACGCTGAAAAATATGGGAAAGATGCGGGAACATGTATGAATTTGGAAGAGGTCTTGATATTTGAAACAGGGTAGTCAGTGCCAAAAAGCTCTCTGTGGCGGGGATTAAGGATTTGTACCCATTCACAGAGCATCCTGCCAGGATCCCACAATGACACCTGCAACTCAAAGTAGCAATTAGGAGCCACGAGGTGAGGACGTGGGGGACACCCCAGGGCAGACTCCTTGTGAGCCACCCGGCCGATATTTTCCACTAGAGCTTTTTCTTGTGCACTGTGATCAGTCCCTTTAGAACGGGACTGCCACACACACAAGTCACAAATGCCACCCAAGCATGTCTGAGATTTGGAGAGGTTCCTGCTGTCATCTGGAGCGCACGTGGAGAGGGAGATCCAGGAGACGGAGCCCTGCTGCCAGGCACCGCCCACTGCCCTAGGGCTGGACTCCTGTGCCAGAAATCACCATTCTCGTTCCACAAAGTCCTGGGAAAGCACGGAACTGTATTCAGAGATAGATCCTGACAGCAGGCATAAGAGGGGAACAGACTCATCTCTGGTGTGAAGTCTCAGTGGGACTTTAATGCCCGGCGATTTCCCCTTCTGATGGGAGTCAGGCAAGCGGTTTTGCCAAGGAGACAGCACTGTGAAGCCTTCCTTTCTGGGCTCAGATACAGAAGGGACTTCATCCAGGGAAGAGATGTCTCTACAACATTCAAAACTGCCTTTTCTGCCCAAGGTATTAAATAGAATGTTACTCAAAGCTGTGATCTCTATGGAGAGAAAAACACTTAGCAGGTAGCTCTTCCCCAGAAGTAGGTTAAATGAACAGGCTACAAACTTTTTTTTCCTTCTGATTTTATCGAGGGGACTATCACTTAGGATCTCCTACTAGGTGCCAGGTATAAACGCGACACAGATATCAGCTAGGAATTCAATTTGCTACAAGCAGCAGAATACTGGCTACTGGTGAATTGCACGACAGATGCATTTACTTATGTAAAGGTAGACTGCACGGGCTGGTGTGAGGCAGAGCAGTGTTATCAGGAAGTGTGGCTCTTCTCTCTCTCTGCCTTGCTGTCCTTAACCTGTTGAACTTCCCAGTCCTCAGATCATTCGCCTCTGTCGATCAGCATTCATGGCAGAAAGAAAGAAATATGGGCTCCCTCTGTCTTTAGTTTTAATTTTTTAAAAGTTTGTTTACTTTTGAGAAGGAGAGAGACACACACGCATAGAATCTAAAGCAGGCTCCAGGCTCTGGGCTCTGAGATCTCAGCACAGAGCCCGAAGTGGTGCTCGAACTCATAGACCATGAGATCATGACCTGAGCTGAAGACTCAGCCATCCAGGCACCCCTCCGTCTGTCCTTTTTATTAGGACACATTCCTCCATGTTTCATGGGCCAGAACTGGCACCACACAGTCATCCCTAGCTGTGAAAAAGCCTAAATTTTGGTCTAAAGTGCTCCTTTGCAAGATTGAATAAGCATCAGAATCACCTGGAAGGTTTCTTAGAGCACAGGTTGGTGGGCATCTTCTAGACATTCTGATTCAGTAAGGGGTGGGGGCAGGGCTAAGGATCTGCAGTGTGAGCCAAGTTCCTAGGTAACCTGCTGCTGCTACAGGAACCCACTTTGAGAACCACTGGTTTAAAGGAGGTCTTTGACATTTTTATTGGCACTCTGTTAAGCAGATCCTTATTTGCTTTCTCTGAACTCTGGCCATAACCCCTTCCCTATTCTTCCTTCCATTTATGGCACATTTATTTATTTATATTTACCACATTTGTCATATACTTTCCAAATTCCAGCTCTGATCATCTTGTATCTCTACTCAAAACCACCAGGGAGCCCACTACTTAGTATTCTCTGGAAGGCCAGGTGCTCCATGATTGAAAACCAATGTGGCCATGTTTCCACCCATTCATTGTTCATAATCTATGCTTCATTCATCCATGCCCTAGGAAAGGTCTTTATAATGACTCGGCTATATCAGAACAACGTCTTGCTGAGAATCATTGCAAAATCTGGTTTAAAAAAAAGTTACATGAAATTATCACAAAGTAGCCAAGACAGCTGGATTTTAGAGGTCGAAATCCAAGAGAATAGAGAAATGCATAGATGAATTCTTCTAAACATTTAAGGAATAAAGAACCCCAACATTACACAAAATCCTCCAGAGAATAGAAGAAGAGGGAGAGTATCACAACATATTTTATGAAACAAGGTTGAAATCCGGGAATGCAAGGATAGTTTTAACACTAACAGAAAAAAGGTGAAAAATTACATGGTCATTTTCTTAAATGCATAAAAAGCACTTGATTAAATTCAATCCTCAATCAGAAAAACAAACAAAAAAATCCTTTTTGCAAATTAGGAGTAGAAAGCAACTTCCTTAATGTGGTGAGATATCTCTACAGAAACTCTTCCACAAAAATCTTATACAATGTCGAAATAGTAGAATCCAAATTTGGATGTGAGGCAAGAATGCTCTCTATAACCATGTCTGTTTCACATCATATGGGAAGACCTAGGTAGCACAAGAAGGGAAAAGAAAGAAATAAAAGGTATAATGATTAGAAAAGTAGAATTAAAGGGTCCCTGAGTGGCTCAGTCCATTAAGCATTCAACTTTTGGTTTTGGCTCAGGTCATGGCCTCGCCATTTTGTGAGTTTGAGCCCCATGTTGGGGTCCAAGCTGGAAGACCATGCTTGGGATTTTCGCTCCCTCTCTCTCTGCCCCTCCCCCACTTGCACTGTTACTGTCTCTCTTAAAATAAACTTAAAAAAAATAAAAATTAAAGTAGAATTAAAATGACAATTGTCCGCAGATGACCTGACTGTGTATATCAAAATTAAGAGTGTGACTAAGTATTCATGACACATGCATCTAGCAATAGATTCCTATCAAAAGTACATTTAAAAAAGAACATCAAAAAAACATTTTGACAATGTGATAAGGATTTGAGGTAGAACTCTCATAATTTGCCCTTGGGAGTGTTAGCTGGTGTACCCATGTTGGATAACCAAGCACAGTTATGTTCTCGGATCCAGTAATGTTACACTCAGACATACCAAACAGAAAGTTCTGTATGTTTTCCAAACATCACATACAACAATCTGAGACAACATTATTGCGGTAGGTGGAGTCTTTAAACAGTATAGAAGTCCATCAGCATTAAAGTGGATAAATGAATGTGAACTAATCAGATGACGGAACAATGAAAAGAAATAACCCTGCGCCACACCCCCCCCCCCGACAGGTTGAGCAGATGAAACCGGACACAAAGGAATATACAGGATGGTTTTATCTACACAAAGTTTACAGACAAGCAAAACTAATCTTTGGTGATGGATATCCGGACAGAGGTTACTTCTAGTGGGAAGAGCCTGGAGAAGATGGAGAGGGGTTCCGGGAACTTGAAACACTTTCTCTTTTGGTTTGGATTGTGTTTTAAAAAGGACACATTACTTCAAAGACCATTGAGATTTGTGCACTGAACTATTCTGTTTGTATCTCATACTTCAGGGAACATTTACATGAAAGATTTACATGAAACATTTAAACAAAACCAAAAATAACAAAAGAAGGAAACAAACGAAACTCTGGCTTATGTTTGTAGTGTCTCTTTTGCCAAGCATGCCCTTCTCTCTCCGATCTCTCTCCGATCTCTCTCTCTCTGTCTGTCTGTCTCCCTAGCAGTCTTTTTATAACCCCATTCAGAACCTACTTCCAATCTCCAGGCTAGGATTGGCTTGGATCGCAATCCTCCCTGCGATCCCACAGAACTCTGTTGTGATCTTCGCTGTGGTCCTTCCATCTCACATGCCAGCCCTGTGTGCATGCCTAGTCTTCTCTGGAACATTGCAAACTTGTGAAGACAAGGATGGTAACGGGCATCTGCTACCATTCTTGAAATGTGAGGAAAACAAAAGTCCCTAACAGTGCTTATGGTCTCAAGAAGAGAAAATGTTTATACACATGAAAAAGAAAAAAGAAAGAAAGAACTCAAAACAACAAAACAGGAAGATTTAATTGAGGTTCCTGAAGGGTCAAAGTGTATGATACAGACAGTAAGGGCAATGGGTTGTCAGTGACAACCCATCTTTAACCAAAGGCTCTTCTGAGCCTTCTTTCTGACTAGGCTTTGCCCTTAGGTTCTGTCCTTGGTCTGGTAAATCCAGTTGCAAGGAGAATCCTACTAGATCAGTTTAGAGGCTATTTCCCCCACCTTTCCTATCTGGTCAAATTCCTCTCTTTCCTGCTTGGTATTGGACCACTCAAGATATCTGATCGAATTCCTTATCTCCCCCCCCCCCCGGATATCTTTTTATTTTTATTATTTTTTTAATGTTTATTCATTTTTGAGGGAGAAAGAGAAACAGAGAGCTAGTGAGTGAGGGGCAGAGAGAGAGGGAGACACAGAATAGGAAGCAGTCTCCAGACTCTGAGCCGTCAGCACAGAGCCCCGTGCAAGTCTCAAACCCACGAACCGTGAGATCATGACCTGAGCTGAAGTCACACACTTAGCTGACTGAGCCAGACCCTGGAAATCTTATCAGCCTGGCCTACCTTCAGCAAGAAGCCTGCCACAGACTAGCCCAGGTTCCTCCTCACCCCTGACGTTACATCTTTATCCATCTGGCATCTCCTTCCTTGCTTCTTGGCTGTGAATCCCCACATATCTTTGTCATATTAGAAATGGAACCCAGTTCTCTACTGAGGTCTTTCTCCCACTATTAAAAGAGATCCTAAATAAAATATGCCTTTGCTGTTTCAACTTCTGTCTGGCTCTGGTTTTCTTTAACATCAGAAATAATGACGAGAGACAAGGGGTTGGAAACAGGGGAAGTATAAAGGTCCTGTGTCTGGGAAAAAACTTATTCTGAAAACTGTTGGAAGGCCAGGGTGACTGGGGCAGGCAGAAAGGGGCCAGCTCACCTGGGCTTTCTGGGCTCAGGGCCAGACTGGTTTCATTCCAATTCAGGGAGAAGCCATGGAAGAGTGGAGAGTAGAGAGACAAGGCAGGATTTCTAGGCTCTTGGCTTGAGGCCCTGAGTCACCAGCCTTCTCTCAAGCTCTCAGACCAATGCTGATTAGCATAGTTTTCTTCCAAAGAGGTTGGCAGTTCTTGAATGAATGATTTGGGTAAAAGCTGAGCGAGTACTGGAATAGAAATGCAAATTTCTGATTAACGTGATCAATGGATATGGGATATGCTGATTGCTTTATTATTATACAAATGATTGCCTGTTATTCAATCTGCAAGTATTAATCTACTGCAGAAACACTATGACTTAGTAATTGAGAACACAGATTCTTGGTTTAGACCCTCTTTACTCAAAATGAGGTTCCCCAGGGACCAGCAGCCCAGTCAGCATCCCTTGATCTTCTTCTTTTTTTTCCATAATATTTTATTGTCAAATTGTTTTCCATACAACTTCCCCTTAAGTGCCCTCCACCATCACCACCACCTCTTTTCCCCTCTCCCCCTTCCCCCTCAACCCTCAGTTCATTCTCAGCATTCAATAGTCTCTCAAGTTTTGCATCCTCTCTCTCCCGACTCTCTCCCTCCTCCGCTCCCCCTGGTTCTCCATTAGGTCTCTCTTGTTTTCCTGCTA
>NC_043708.1:130237157-130260048 GCF_006229205.1 Suricata suricatta
TTTCCTGCCATTCCTTCCTGGCCTGCCAAGTTTCATTAGATAGGTCTGTAACCACTCTGATAGGTTTCCCTTTGTATGTGAGGGCCCTTTTCTCCCTAGCTGCTTTCAGAATTCTCTTTATCTTTATATTTTGCCAGTTTCACTATGATATGTCGTGCTGAAGGCCGATTCAAATTACGTCTTAAGGGGGTTCTTTGTGCCTCTTGAATTTGAATGTCAATTTCCTTTCCCAGATTTGGGAAATTCTCAGTTATAATTTGGTCAAGTATCCTTTCAGGCCCTTTCTCTCTGTCTTCCTCTTCAGGAATTCCTATGAGCCGGATGTTGTTCCGTTTGATCGTATCACTCAGATCTCGAATTCTCCTTTCCTGCTCCTGGATTAATTTCTCTCTTTTTTTTTCAGCTTCCTCTTTTGCTATAACTATATCTTCTAATTCACCTATTCTTCTCTCTGCCTCGTCAATCCTTGAGGTGGCTGCTTCCAGTTTGTTATTCACCTCACCTATAGCCTTTTTTTTAACTCATCAGTTGCTTTTCTCGACCCCAGCGATTAATCTTATGACCAGCTTTTTAAATTCTTGATCTGATATGTTGTTTAGATCTGCCCCTTTGATCTTCTTAGATTGGTAGAATCTCAGGTCCCATGAAGACAGGCTGAATCAGAAACCTGGAGTGGGGGCCCAGCCCTCTGGGTTTTACGAAGTCCTCCAGGTGACTAGCATGCATTCCAACATTGACCTAGACTGCCTGAGGTTGCACTCCGGCTCATCACTTGGCACCTACATGAACTACAGAAAGTTTCTTTAACTCTCTGTGCCTCAGTTTCCTCATTTGGAAGTGCAAGATAATAATGGTTGTTGGATTGTTGTGCAATATTAGGTGCTCAATAAATGTTACTATTGTGGAGCCCTTGCTGTAAGCTCAACACCACAAAACTAAAAAAGTAGAGGCCACAGTCTCTGCCTTTCTGAGCTTGCCTTCTGCTCAGGGCAATGACACACGACCCACACCTGGGTTTGGATGGATTCTACTCCCAGGCTCTATAACTCAGAGTGTGCATAGGTTCTAAGCCTCAGTCTCTCATCTGTACAATGGAGATAAATATACCACTTCTTGCATACGTTTGTTGGGTGAATGACTGACATTATACATATTAAACTCTTAGCAGAGTGCCTGGTGTACTTCAAGTGCTCAATTATATTAGCCATGAGTATTACCATGGATGTGGATAATTGAAATACGAACATGGAGTGTAAGGTTAGATTCATTGCTCAAAAGGGAGTTTTAAAAAGAATACATGTGGGGTATCTGGGGCGTTCAGTTGGTTGACATCCAACTCTGGATTTAGGCTCAGGTCATGATCTTATGGTTCATGGGATGGAGCCGGTGTTGGGCTCTATGCTAATAGCACGGAGCCTGCTTGGGATTCTCTCTCTTTCTCTCTGTGCCTCCCCTGCTTGTGTGCATTCTCTCTCTCTCTCTCTCTCTCTCTCTTTCTCTCTCTCTCTCAAAATAAATAAATAAACATTTAAAACATAAGATACAAAGAACATAAATTTGTTGAAAAGCCTGTGTAAGTTATTGCTGGGCTTTATTGCACATTTTTCTGGGCCAAAAGCCCTGAATATGAATGGCAACCACTAGTTAAATAAATTAAGCATTAGGTTAAAAATAGCTTTATTCACACACTTGTCTCTATTAGTATGAATATTATTTATTTACTTGATTATGATCTTTTCCTCTCACATTCGATGAGATGGTACTCATGTCCATCACCATAGCCCCATTGCCTATCCAAAATTCATACTTACCATTTGTTGAAAAAAGAAAGGATGACACAAATCCAATCCACAGATCCTTTTTAAAAAATGTTTATTTATTTTTGAGAGAAGGAGCTAGAAAATGAGAAGGGGAGGGGAGAGGGAAAGAGAGAAGAGAGACTCACAAGCAGGCTCTCTGCTGTCAGTGCATAGTCCAATGTGGGGCACAGCCTCATAAATCATGAGATCATGACCTGAAACAAAGAATGGGATACTTAATACAGAACTTCTATGCAGAGGGAGTATAGTAAACCTGGATGTGAGATTGGGAGAGTAGGACAGGGAGGGAGAGTATTTCATATATTGATTTTTCAATAGAAAAAATATTGTATGGAATTCAAAAGTAACCAAACACATACCCGACATGTAACAGAGCTCCCATGAAAATGGGAGATGTGTGGGCACATCAGAAGTATCAATGCATGTAGGATGGTCTGGTTAAAGAGGGAGAGTAAGGGCACATCTGATCAGTGGGGGTAGATACGGTGAGTGGTCCAGAGAGCCAACCTGACTGCAAGGGACAAGTTCAACTCTAAAGTTCAGGCAAGAAAATAAAAATTAAAATGCAGGAAGTCTAAAGCCAGGGCAAAGAGTTAATAATCAGGGATGGGAGAGTACCTGTGGGCTGGAGAAGATAAGGAGATGACATCATTCCTTGGGCTTGAACTGCACCAGGGACAATTTGTGATCTTTCGTTACAACAGCACCAAGAAACAAATACAGCAGTCTTTGGGGTTTACCTCAGAGTCAAGGAGAGAATTCCATTGCCTAAGTCTGGGTCAGATCTAATCAGCCATGGCACTGGTTCTCCAAGGATGGTCCCCAGACCAGCAGCACCAGCAATACTTGGGGAATTGTTTGAAACACAGATTCTTAAGCCCTACCTACCCTAGTCTTACTGAATTAGAAGTTCTAGGGGTAGGGCCCCATATCTGCTGTCATAGCAACCCCTGGTGATTCTGATGCACCTTCAGATTTAAAATCCTTTGAGCTATGGCAAGAGGAAGGCAAGTGGGTTACAGAAGAATAGGAATAAGTTTCATAGACTGTGTCCATGACTCCAGGGGCCCATTTCAGTGAATGGGTAGGACTTGATGGTTCTCAGGGCAAGGAACTTGGGAATGGGAAGGAATCCCAGATGTCTTTTGTTCTTCTCCTCCTGAATCTTAAGAAAGGCATCTGAGATTCTGAAAATTCCACTGGTGGGAATGGTATCAGATCTAATTTAATCTAATATTTTGTTTCTGTTCTTATGAAACCATTATATTCCAGTACTGGTCTGAACTGGGGCAGCCAAGAATAGTTAACAGAGACAATACAGGACCTGAATAAGAGTAGTTTTACTAGAGTGTTCCTCAACCTTGGCTGCATATTGGAATCACCCAGGGAAGTTTAATAAATACTAACACCTGGGTCGCACTCCCAACAACTCTCATTCAATTGATCCAGAATGCAAGCTGGGCATCAGGATTTTTGAAAGCACTCCAGGTGATTCTCATGTGCAGCTAAGTTTGAAAAGCAGTAGGCTAAAAATCTATCATCAAGGCTGTGAGCTGTAAGTATCTTTTGAAGGTGATAAGGGAAGTGATTTGCTCTAGGGAAGTTTGAGCAAAACTGGTATGCAGTTCGCTTTGGTGAAACAAGTTCTGTCTGTTTACAGTAGATGAGATTCAGTTCAACAAATATTCAGCTTCCTGTGTAAGCTCTCTGCTAGGTGCTAGGGATACAGTGCCAAAGGAAAGTACTTGTGTTCAGCTCCCTCTTTAGGGCAGGAATCAGGGATACATGTGGTCTGGGCTTCGTGTTGTTACACACCAATGATTCTCAGTTTTAGTGCTGCAGGGCATTAGTGAGATCCACCAGTTGCTAAAATGCCATAAGTAATGTGTTACTGACCATAGCTAAAGTCCCCAGATTTCCAGTGAATTTACTCTAGATAAGTAAATCATGTCTCATGTATAGCTAGCCACAAAATAATATCACTCGTCCTCTTAAATTCTAGCATTTAATGAGAATTAGAGGCAGTTACGCCTGGGAATTGTTCATGACCCACACAAAATAATTTACACAACCTTAAATTATCTATGGAAGATCCAGTTACCTCTGCTGTTGACCAATTTTATCAGCAAACTTAGCTTATCCAGTCAAAATGGTGGAGCAATTTGTCTCAGCACAACTGTAATCTGTGAGGGGTATCTGCATTGTGTGATGGAATTGGCAAACATATGGATGGACAGAGTGGAAGCCAGTGATTCCACATAGTTAAGTGGCACCAAAAGTTCCATGGAAGTAGATTCCTCATTTCTGTGTTCCTGGCAGAGCCAAGCACAGAAGGCCCTGCCTAGCACATGGTGGGTGATCACACATGTTTGTTAATGTTGAATTGATTGGCAGGTTTTCGGTAATCCAATATCACAGGATGGCCATCACTGTAGTGTGTTGGTCAGGGCACAGGTGGCTGAAGATGGCAGAAACTTTCTCAGACTGATGTAGGCACAGCTCTGATATGCCATTAGGCTATTATCTCTGTCTGTAGACTCTGTGGTTGGCTGTGTTGGCTACAGATTCTTTCGTTGGGAAGGTCATTTGGCCACCAGCTCCTCTGGGTTTATGTCCTATTAGCTCAGCAGCCCCAGTGGGAAAAGAATTCCTGTTGCTTGCAGCAATATCCTGGGTAGTGGGGGATGGTTGATACAGGTTGGCTTGGGCCCCATGCCCCATGGGGATATGGTAATTTCATGGACCAAGCCATAGAACCAACCCAGGAAATGTGAAGTGGGTTCTGACACATTGGCTGAGAACAAGGGATGGGGGGTTCCCCAAAAGGAAAAGTGGGTTGCCATTTCCAACTCTACAAGGAGGTGTTATTTGAAGTAGGTATCATCTGAGGTAGGAATTGCTTGAAGAAACTGATGTTCTGAAAAGTAAGTGATTTGCCTAAAATCTTATAGGTAGCAAGTGATAGAGACTGACTTCCCTTCAGTCTGCTTAGCTCAACAAACTGGCCTCAAGAATGGAGTACTCATAAAAGAAATTAAATAAGGCTAAAGCAAATTTAAGCTTCAGGGCCCTCTCTTATATGTGGAAGGGCCCTATCATTAAAAAAAAATAGTTTGATATCCCTTTTCTCAAATAGTGTTGTGATATCTATACAAATTTCCAGTCTTCCCAGAATGTGAATCTGATTCCTGCTTATCTCCCTTGACATACCTCAATGCCTCTGCTGTCTGCTGTAACAGCCTGCTTTGGGAAACAATTTCCCCACATTTCATGCATAACACCACTTCTGGATTGAAACTTTCTCTGGCTTCTGTAGAACATGATTACTCCCTATGCACGACACCTTCTTTAAAGATCTTCTAGGACATTTGTCATAGGCTCCCTGGTGTTGTTTTTATTGTTTGTGTGCATATCTTATCTTTCCTACTAAAATATAAGTCCCTTTCAGGATGATACTTGCTTTCCTGGCTTCCATAGTGGCAAGTATACTGCTTATGAGCATGTATGCACCTGCTCTATGCATATTATATGAATGGATGAAGGATGAATGTATGCCAAGAGCTTCTTTGTAGGATCACCCTACAATTCCTGACTTTTCTGTGTGTGTTTGGGGGCAACCCTTAATCTTAGTTTCCCCCAAATAGGAAATGAGTTGCTCTATGTCAATGAATGTCAAGGATTTTCAAAGCAGAAGCTTTGAAATACCAGATATCCTTTTTGTTTTCCAGGGGTCATAAAGGATGCATTAAGGGAGTTGCTGGAAATGCTATCTCTTACAATTTTCCTGTGATTCTCCCCTGTGGGACACTTTTGCCACTCATTTGAATGCTTAAAAGGTGGTTGGGTTGTTATGAAGTCTTTACTGGTAAATATTTAATCAGTAAAAGCCTTCTTTAAGCCTCTCTAATGGTGCATGTCCCAGATAGTACAAGAAATAACTGACTTCTCTCAAACGTATCCTGAACTACCTATACAAAACGCACAAATCTCCAGATTCGAGAGTGCCATCTTCTACCCATGATAAACTGACAATTCTCTTTTTCATCAATAAATTCTCTTACTTATAGATAAATCTTTAAGCACTCTATTTTTTTCTAATCAATGTAAATACAATTTATTTTCACCTATTGAAAATGTAATGCAAGCTTATCATGGAAAACACACAAAAAATACATGCCACAGGGTGAGGTATATGTATCCTCTCTTTTGTAGATTTCTGAAACGTTTTCACCAATGTTTTTAGTGCATGGTAAAACATCGATAATTTCCATTTCCACCATATCTCTGAGTGTGCCCCATTAAGACCTTAAGATGCCACGTTAGAAAAATTGGGGAGGACACATCACTTCACCAACCGGTAGAATCAGCCTTATCAACCTGTTAATAAATGATTAAGATGAAGCTAGAAGGCCAGAGAAACAGATGTACGTGTGCCAAAGAAGGTGAATTTGCACCTCTGTGGGTCATGGCTGCAGACTGATCTTATTTGCATTTAGGCCCTACTTACACTACAATTTCAATGAGCAGATGATATTCTGAAAATATCCATTGTTAGACTTTGGGAATTTACATCATGGTTAATTTTCCCCAGTAAAAGTTGCTTTTAGAAAACACACACACAAACACAGATGTGGGACACTGAGGCTCTTTTTTCCAGGAAGCAGCTTTATTCCTGTTGGCATGAGCTAGGCTGGCTAAGACCCCAAAAAGGCTGAGCTCCAAGCACAGTCAGGTGTAGCCTTTTATGCAATTTCTACTTCTTTGTCTCCCATACATGATGACATATAGTCTAATTGGACACAATCCAAATTCTAATTGTGTAAGAGTTATGCATACATGTATGGGGGTTGATTGGGCCACATTGCATATTGTCTTCCTTTGTTCTGAGAAGCTCGGCCACATTCCTTAGGGAGGGGATCTACCACACCATCACCTACAACGAAAGTGCTGTATGGCCTCTTCTCTATGTTCAACTACTCCACCGATGTTTGGGTGACACTTATTCTCCCCATCTCCCATCTTCTTAAATTCTTGGAGACCACTCATTACTGGGATCTCTAACTTTCAGGGCAAGTGTATTTCTGTATCACCTGGTTGTTTCCTTTCTTCAACACCCAGACACCTGATGATATTTTCAACACGTTTCTACTAAGGTCTAGTCACTTATGCAAACAGCCCTCTCAGACAGGCCCTAAGGTGACTCTACTCTAGTTCTTCCTTGTAGGTAACCCACCTCTAACCTCTGGGCAACACTGACTCTCATTTTTTGCCCTGAGAAATGCTAAAAGAATGATTTGATCCCCAATACAGTTCTTCCCTTTGCCTTCATGTAACTCTCACAGTTTACTTCCACCAGTATTTTATTCTTTAGATGTATAAGACATGAGTCAGATCTAAGGAAACTGTTTAATTCCCTACCCAAATTAAGGGGACGCATATTAAGCTGTCTATCTCTTATGGTGAAGAAGAGGCATCACTCCACTGATCTCTTTTGGAAGAGTTGGGATTTCCAGCATTCCAAAGCTATCTTTAAATATCTTTGTGAATCTTCTATTTGGATTCCTTATCACCAACCTTGAGTCTAAGAGATAGTACCCTCATGCCTGAAACTCTTACCCCTTTGAAGTAGGTAAGGATTTCAGTTGTATAACTAGTTTTTTGATGACCTCCTTCACAATTTTGTGTGTTGTCTAACAATCTCTTTATAATATATAGTATTTATTGCTTCTTGCTATATGGCCAGAAACTTCCATTTAATAAAGGAATAGTTCTGTAAAGAAAAATTGGAGTGAATAATATGGAGGAAGGGATACTGAACAGGCAAAAGCATTTACCCAATCTATAGTACTCTATGCATATGACCCACAAATTTATATGTCTGGTCCATAACTTTTTCCTGAACAATAGACCTTACAATCCATCTGATAACTTGACATCCTCATTTAGGTGACTCTTTGGGTATGTCCAATTCAACAAGGCCAAAACCACCCATAATCTGTTCTCTAAATCTAATATCTTCTCTCAGTGTCCTCTGACTTGGTGGGTAACACCACAATTCAACTTTCTTTCCTCCACTCAAACTCATTTTCCAGACCAACTTATTTTATTTCCTAAAAACATCCATATCTCTTGATTGGTATTGCTGTCACCTGAGCTCATCTGGCTAACCATTACCTGCCACTTCACTGGACTCTCTACCTCTACTCCTGACCTGCTGCAGACTGTTCTCTGCATTATAGCCTAAATTATCTTTATTATGTCTAGTTTTCCCACCTACATAAGGGTCCACTCTAGAAAAAGAAACCACACAATGGTTTGAACAGGCAAGATTTAAAACAAAAATTGTTAACTATCTATTGCTAATTCATTACTAAGGGAGGAAAAATGCTAAAGAAAACCCTAAGGCTACCGTGGAGTAGCCAAACTTGGGAGAGAGCCCTCCTGCCCAAGGTCAAGAATCCAACTTCAGTGGGAAGGATGTTGTTGCAGCCCACTAGATGGCAAGGAAGTTCACTGGGTTGCCTTGACCAGAGCTGATTCACAGCTGGGAGATCGAGCTTGACAGCCAGAGAACTGTGGGTTGGGGCTAGCAAGCTGGGAGTCTCCTGGTGAAATACTGCCAGACTGAGGCTAGTGGGTGGAAAACCGTCTACTGGTATTCTAGAAAAACTTATTGGAAGGCTGTTCATGGTGAATGCTGTTGAACTCACTGGACAATTGGCGGTGGCATCAGTAGGACTCACTGGAAAGCCACCAGGAAGCCACCTGCAGAAGATACTGCTGTACATGTTGGGAAGTTGCCTGAAGCATCCTTGGAACTTGGCAAAATGCTACCCTTGAGGGTCCCTTTGAAACTTTCTGGGCATGAATTCCACTGGTAGCTCCTGTGCCAGAGGAGTACTGCAGAATCAATAGAGAAATCACACCATGAGGCACTTGGATGGCTCAGTCAGTTAAGCATCTTGACTCTTTATTTCAGCTTGGGTCAGTTCATAGGATTGAGCTCCATGTCTGTCAGCACAGAGCCTGCTTGGGATTCTTTTCCTCTTCTTCTGCTCCACCCCACTCCCACATATGTGTCTATTCTCTCTCTCTCAAAAAGAAAAAGAAATTAAAAAAAAATCACACCGGTACCAGAAGCCCTTTCCTTCTGCAGTATCTGTCTACAACCTCGACCAGCGAGGAGAAATGTTTACAAGATCTGTCTCTATTACCCAAGCAGGACATGAAGGGTGGGTTAGGAGCTGAGACGCAACGCATTGACAACGGCCAATTTTTATGCTGAAAACTCCTCTGGTTCCCAATTTTATTGCTCCTTGGTTAACATCTGAAGTGTTCTGCACATACTGGTGGAATGAATGGGTAGATGAATGAACACGCGGGCCCTTGCATTATCCTATGGTTGTCATTTATGTTGCTAACAAAATATTCCTGGCTCTCTGCCTACAAGGCAACAGTAGGAGGAGACTTCTTGATCCTTTTGGATTTGGGTTGGCCAAAGAGTTGTGAATGATGGATGAAGTGAGTCCAGAGGTGTGTTGGCAAATGTTTAACAACTGGTTCTTTGGAGCAGGGTGGGAGCCATGGTTTGTAGTGTTTGCCAGTTTCTGTGGTGCAAATAATCCCATTGCGGCTGATCTCAAGCTGCCGGCTTGACATCGCTGAGTGTGAAGTTGGGAAAGAATGCCCACAATTGGCTCTAGCACACCACTGTGTGATTCACTTCAGTGCCAAACCACTGAATGGTTGTCGTGAGACCCCCCAGGGCTTTCTTTGGCTTTGTCAATGTTTAAGATAGTGGGAGCACCATCAGCTTAGATCCCTCTGTGAACGTAAAGAGCAGAGTTTCCTGCTTCCCAGCAATGAATAAAAAATACACATTTTTTTGTTTGTTTCTTTGTTTTAAGTCATAAGATGAGAATTGGGGGGTTACTTGTCTATTTAGCATAACCTAGCCTAACCTGCCTGATAGTCTAGCTGGCTTGATTGGAGTACTTTGTACTCCTTCCAATGATTCTTTTATACTACTGCCAAATGAAGTTCTATGTTTTCTTCATATTTCATATCTAATTAAAATATCTCATGGTCCCACTCTGTCCCCTGCTTCATGACAAAAATAGAAAGTCCCAACGTTTTGGCACGGAGCTCAAAATTCTCCCAATGTGTTTTCACACTGCATTTTCTACCTTATTGATCATCATTACTTTGCGCAAACTCAACATTCCTCGGATTTTTTGTTTCTTTTGGCTTTTTCTGTGCCTCACCTTTGCCTCAGCTTAGCATTTAGCATAGTGATGGGAACGTGAAATGTTTGTGTTGAATATTCTTTCAGGTTATCACCACTTATCTTAATCACCAATTCTGATTTTAACTGTAATAGTAAAAACATAATTACAGAGGCATCTAGAGAGAAAATTTTCTGGTTACCCAAATAAATGTGGAGTGCTTCCAGGGTCTGAGGGTGTTTTTTAAGCAGAAGAAATTTCTCTCCTTATGAGCCATAAATATATCTTAAACACACACACACACACACACACACACACACACACACACACACAGTAATGCTTAGAGGGAGAAAAGTACAGTAAAGATAAAGTAGGATAGAAAGAAAGAAACAAACCAAAAGACAAGACAGAGGAGGAAAGGGAGGGACAGGCAACCCAAAACGAAAAGACTAGGGACAGTGATGAGTCACAAACTCACTGAGTTCCCCAAACCAATGACTGGGACAGTTCATGAAGGAGTGAACCAAAGAAGTATTAGCAAGGAAGTATAGTGCAGACTGCAGTGAGACAAAACAAAGCACTAACCTAACTAATGTGCCAAGCACTGGGAAAAGATTACCTTTTCTTTAAAAAAATTTTTTTAAATGTTTGTTTATTTTTGAGAGAGAGAGAGAGGCAGAGAGAGAGAGGGAAACACAGAATCCAAAGGAGGGTCTAGGCTGCATACTGTTAGCACAGAGTCCAACATGGGGCCAGAATTCAAGAACCAGGAGATCATGACCTCAGCCGAAGTTGGGCACTTGACTGACTGAGCCACCCAAGCACCCCAAAGATGACCTCTTCTAATTCTTACCCTTCTGTGAGGTGCAGGTATTAGCTCTGTTTTTCTGAGTTAGAAATGAAGACTTGAGGATGTTATGTAATGAGCCCAAGAGCTCTAGCTAGTGGACAATGGAACCTTCTGCACCCACCATCCTTTCTTCTTTTTGTAAGTCCCGGGGTTTTGCTTGGCCTTCTCCATGGTGGGGCATGCCTCAGTTCAGGGTATGAATCCTGACCAGCCTAAACCGCTCCTGATAATCTCACCCCCTTGCGGAGATCGGTGAAGGGGTGTGCACCTGACCCAGTTCTAAACCAAAACACTCAAGAAGGAGGCTCTGACACTTCCGGGAAAGGGTTTTTTCCTTTCAAAAAGAGACCCAAAGAAGAGACTGTCTCTCCTTTTACTGGATGCTACTGTGGCTGACTAGGACATGTGCTGTAATGGCCATCTGTCCCCTAATGACAAATGCAGAACACTAAGGAAGGCTAAAATAATAATAATATTATAGTTAATATAATTGATATATTAATATATAAACAATATATTAATAAGAGATTAAGATTATAATTAATATATTATATTGTATCATATTGTTATATTGCATATTATATTGTTATAATGATTGCATAAGCACATGATTATTATTATATTAATTAATATAATAATTATTATAGTTAACATATTATTATTTGTATTACAAAGAATCCGGGTTTGTGATGACTTTCTGAAGTAACAAATTAACTGACTTCCTCAAGTGACAAACTGACTGTTCCTCACTCCTGATTTCTTTACTGTGTGAGGCACTTGAATTGGGGTTTTATATTACTTGCACCCTAAAGCACACTAAATGATAAAGCAAGGACTTAAATCCAGGTTTTTATACTCCAAAGTCTGTGTTCTTTGATTATACATGCATTGCTCTGTGGGCATTATCTGATGTTGCCAACAATTACCCTTGGTCATGAACACAAGAGTAAATTGTCATATGTGCCTCCTTATTTTCTTAAGGGAAAAAAAAAGTGTATATATATATATACATATATCTCTCAGCTATTTTAGAAACCGATTTTTTTAAAAAACTGCTCAGACTTCAAAGGCTAAACTTCAGTTTCTTAAGATCCACTCATTTCAAAGGGATTCCTCCTCATCTTTCAGGATTCCTCAGAGGTCGCTGGTGATTATCCCCAGCCCACTGTATCATTCTGTGTAGACTCCACGGTCCCCATATACTGGATGTTAGTGACTTTTAGATATTTAGTAAGTACCGTGAACTACGTCAGCTCCTTGCATGATAAAGGTGATGTGAGGTCAAAGTAACATCATTCATCAAGTTGAATAACCTATCATAATGGCTTATAACAATGATGATTTGTTTTTAGTGCTCCCTCAGTTACTCTCTACAGCTGGTAATAATTCAGAGGACAAGAGTAGAGTGGAATTGATATAATGTGTACATCCAAGTGGTTGGCTTGATGTGTCTCTTAATGATCAAGAGTCATTATGATTATTGAAGAAAGATACTGAATGTAATAAGCAGTATGAATTTTAATTTATAACTGTATGAGGGCACTAAAATAAATGGGTGGCTTTACAAAAAGTAGGAAAAAAACCTTAGAGTTCACATTTTAAAAGAACCAACCTATTTGGACAATTTGGTCTCCCATCCTAAATTTAAACCCTAGAAGTTCCCAAGGTCAAAAATGTGGAGATACTGTAGAAGGAAGAACTAGCAGTGGAAGATAACTTTCTTCCTCAAAAAAGATACACAATTAATGATATACCAGATGTATGCATGGCAAGATGTGGGCCATGAGCTCCTGTTAGTGGTATTACACCGGTGTCATAAATATGCTTGAAGGAGACATGGGTCTATTCAGTAATCCTTCAAAACTTGTGATTTGTGGGCATTCTCCACGTGTCTTCTGGGGTGACCAGATTATTGAAATGATCTTGTAGGTAAGGGTTGCATAAAGAATTATGAGGGAAGGTAGACCACAGTTTTTAGTGAGATAAATGTCATATGCAAACATAGGAAGAATGACCACTTACATATTGGTAGCATTTAAGTAAGATTGTTACCAAAAATGATATTGGGAGACAGACAGGAAGGAAGTTGGTGAGATCCTGAAGAGATACAGCGATGTGTCCATGGAATTCAGGAATAGGCTGTTCAGATTAAAATGTTATGCTGCATCTCCCCTGAAGGATATCAGTAAATCAGTGGAAAGAGCCTTGGAGTTAGAATCTGAAGACCTGGGTTAACTCTTTATTCTATTACTGCCTTCTCATTTATAAAATTGGAATGGTGATATCTATCCTGCATTGTCACCATGCAAATTAAGTAGGATAAGGTATGCAGATGTATCTAGTTTAGTTCTTGACACAGAGAAGGTACCATGAGTGTTCCTTTTTGCAAGTTATCCCAAAGTAAAGCATATACAACCCAAACATGCTTACTTCTGACTTATTTCCTGTTAAGACACTATCAATAAAGGTCATTACTAGAAAGCCAGTTAGTAACAGATCTGCGTGGATTTACTGAATAGCCAGGAAGTATAGCACATAGGTTTTCAATACCTGTCTTCTTAAATCCATTATTTGATTGTTGAAATGAATAAATTTCAGATGTGCCTGTGAGGCCAGCACCTTCCACAGAAACACACCAGCCCCATACCAGTGGGCTTCCTTTGTTACACCCCTGGCAGTCAACAGATGGCGCTGTGCTAGGCCGTCTAACAATGGATTGATTTCCTGTGGAAAGACTCTTTTTCCCTAAGTTTCTCCTGAGCAGTAACCAGCACTGTAATCAAGCTGACATCACAATTTATCTTCCTTCCAACCACTGTAATTCCTCTCTTTGCCCGCAGAGTGTTGTGGCCCAATTGCTTTCAAAGATCTCCTCAGGAAATGCTCTGTGAGCAAATTAAAGGGGAGGCAGAAATAACTGATAATTATTTATGCACCAAACAGAACATTGCCAAGTTCTCCTGTGGTCACAAAGAGGAAGCATTCAAAATGATTGAGGGAGTCTGAGTGCACACCCCATAGCCCCAGTGGGTGCAGCAGTAGAGTGGGGCCTTTAATGGTGAGGATCAAGGTAAGTGTGGGTGTCAGAGGATCATGAGATGGTAACACAGACTAGAAAATAAAGCTTTCATCCTCAATTTCCTCCTCTATGAATTCAGGATAATTACCATGCTTTTCTCAAAGGCAGAGAGAATTCTAAAAGGCAAATTTGACATTTTAGAATAACACCATTCAGCAGATCTTTCGGCAATGTTAGGAATGTTCTGTATATCTGTACCATCCAACATGGCAGCCAGTAGTCACATGTGGCTATTGAGTATGTGCAATGTGGCTAACGTGACTGAGGAACTGAATTTGTAACTTTGATTTTAATTCAAACGGCCACACGTGCATATCCATTGAATATTGACTAGCACAGAGAAGTTACCCAGTTCAAAGTACACTTCTTAAACCACAGTCAAGTGTCCCACACCTGTAATCCAGTCTTTGTCTGGAAACCACCAATGATGAGAAAATCACAGTTTCCTATGATTGCCCCTTCCACTTTGAGCCCCTGCAAAGAGAAAGGTGAGCTTATTATTGTCTTCAAGTCAGCCTTCTGACGCTGTCGTCGCAATGTTTTCTTTTGGGATGCCCACGGGGTAATTCCTCAATCTAGCTGCAATGTAGTGAGAGGGGGGAGCTTTTGAGAACTTGAAAATGTTTAATATGTCACTGGTTAGTCTACATTCCAGGCAAAACAGGGTTTAAATACTACCTCATGCTTAAGAGCACATCTTCTGGATGGAATTAGACTGCCTGGTTTGAAATGTCGGCCTTACTATTTACCACATACACAACGGGAGGACGTGTTACCCATCGTAATTCCATTTGTGATTTTCCTGACCCACCTAAGGGCATAGTGGGGCCGGAAGGATGCAATGAGGTTGAACATGTAATACCACCAGTAGTGTGCATGGCCATTGTAAACATTCTGAAAGTGTGAGCACCTCTTATTGTTATTGGTCTCCTCTGGATGTGCTCCCATTCATGAATGCCCTTCTATGCAGTATCCAGAACTGAAGATGTGTGCATGGGAGGGCCATAAACTAAAGGGCCGTAATGTATGATGTATTGGTTTTTCTCTTATTGTTATGGTCGCTGGGCTCCCCTCTTATTTTAGGTGACATGGTGTTTTGAGATTCTTCCGTATCCTAAAGTAATATAACTTCTTGGCTGCAAGAATCTTGGGACTTTTTATGGGTTCAAGCCTGCCACAGAGAGACGCTTTCACAAACATTTGTGATTAAAATATTAACATATTTCCCCATCTCTGTTTACGAGCTGTTCCTTTCCATCAGGCCAGATGCCAGAAAAAGTTGGAGAAGAAATGTTCGAAAGGGTATAGCCACAAGAATTTCTCCTCTTTCATATGGCAGAATTTATACCCATATCTCAGCCAAGAAGTAATTTACTTACATTTCACATACCAGTGGCACTGGGAAAATAATTATGGGCCATCAAAAACAAACAGAGCAACAGAACAGTATTAATGTAAGTATGTGATCACCAAAACCATGTCTTCAGGTGGTACTCATAGCAAGGACAGGGAAATCCAGCGTTGTGCTGGAGTCTGCTCAGAGTGGCTTCAGAGAGCTAACTGTTAAGTTTTCAGGAATTTGGCCAGCTGGTTGACTTCACAGTGGTAGTAGCTTGAAATTGGCCATTGTGGGACTTTTCATATCATGACACCAGCAAATGCTATATCTCCCACTGTCACCATCTTGGACCCTCCTTTCCTCTTCCAATCTCCTTTGCTTTGTGTGTATCTCATTTCTGCCTTAAATTTAAAAATAAATAACACCCACTTACTGAGTTGAGCAAGACATTTTGGAACCTTTGGTATTACCAGATCATCTTGGGCTAAATGAAATAATCAAGCACCCGAAGAGTAAAACATTAGATATTGTGCTTGAAATATCTTTGTTCACCTATCTAGTGGGCTAAAATTTCTTTGCATTAGATAAGTGCACCAGGTTAATTGCTAAATTCTAATGCTGCCATGACACATGATTTGTGGTGGGATCCTGGGGAAATCATGTAGCCTTTGATTGGCTACCTGGGCAGGGATCATCTTCTCAAGTCTTTTCTGACATGGAGGTTGATGGGAAATAGGGTCTAGATTATATTAGCATATATAGAATAAAATTTCATGAAAGTCTCCTTGATGGCCAACTTCACAAGCTTGCTGGCCATGTGCATTCTATCATGAAAGGCAAGTGCATTATGGAAGACAATAGCCAGTTTTAGCTCAAAAGAACCAAGGAATAATGCCAAAGGAGAAATGTCACTCACTTCCAGTGGGGGAAGTATGAGGCTAGAAGCAGTGGACAGAGCAAGTTGAAGCCATGCCATGTCGTTTACAGTCTATAAGGGATCCACCAATTCACATCTGAGGCAAGAGTGACATATCTATGGCAAATGAAATCTTGATCAAAGAGGAAAACAATCAAGGCAGTTCTGAACTGATATAAGAATAGATGGATCAAAGTAGGTACACTTGGGGAAGATATAAATATACAGTTGACCTTGAACAACATGGGTTTGAACTACAAAGGGTCCACTTAAATGCAATTTTTTACAGTATAGTTCTGTAAATGTTTTTTTTTCTTCTTTATGGTTTTATTTTTTATTAATGTTTTAATTTTTAAAGTTTTTCATTTGTTTATTTTTGAGAGAGATAGAGACAGCATGGGAGGGGTGGAGAGGCAGAGAGAGAGAGAGAGAGAGAGAGAGAGAATCCCAAGCAGGCTCCACATGTCAGTGCAGAGCCTGATGCAGGGCTTGAACTCATAAGCTGTGAGACCATGACCTGTGCTGAAATCAAGAGTTGGATGCTTAACCAACTGAGCCACTCAGGTGCCCCTCCTTATGATTTTGTTAATAGCATTTTCCTTTTCTCTAGCTTACTTCATTGCAAGAATACGCATATAGTGCATATCGCACACAAAATATGTGTTCATCAACTCTTGACGTTATTGATAAGGATTTCAGTCAAATGGTAGGCTATTCATAGTGAAGTTTTGAGAGACTCAAAAGTTATAATTTTAGCTGCACAGAGGGTCCATGCTCCTATCCATTGAATTATTCAAGGGTCCACAGTAATTGTGAATTACAGAACCAAGCATCACTCCAACTGCAAAAATAGCATGCAGCAGAAATTGAACCCAGAGTGTAGCATCTTATATTGTCTGTACTGAGTTAATTTTACCAGTGCTGGCATAAGGGCCATGGCCCCTGGTCAGACTTGTCTGTTGTCCTGTTCACTGGAGCCAAGTGTGTATGTCATGAGAACCACACCCAAGCCCACAATTGACTTTGACATCTAATGAAGCCACTGTGAAATACCCCAAATCATAGAGACTATATTGCCTGCCTCACTGAGCCATTCTGTTTTTCTTTGGTGAACTGACTCCTCATCACCCAGGTTGAGCAAAAAGCTCATCCCTGAAGAACTCTGTCCTTGCCCATCCTTCCCTACCCCCCACACCCTGCTTACATGCAGCATTCATTTTGTGCAGAGAAATCCATGTTGCACCTTGCGTTGGAGAACATTTCTCTTATTTTCCCCCACTGCTTCTTTCTTGTTGACAGAAGGTCAGACTCAAGAATACCAAGGTATCAGGAAATGGAAGGCAGCAAGGGAGGTTCAAGAAAAAAGTCAGACAGACCAGAGTTCCAGCTTTCTAGGTGGCGGGTCAGTTGATTAAAGGGCACTTAATTGGGCTAGGGGTAAGACTCAAAGACACCAAGAATCACTGAAGTGTTTTAACATTTTTATAAGTCTGTGAAAATATATTTTGTATGCTGAGTACTTGACCCTGGGAATCGTGAATAAAATTATATTTGACAACACTTAGCAAGTGCTGTGCTATTGGTGGGACTTTGGAAGCCAGTAATTTCAGAGTAATTATAATGTTATATGGAATGAGATTTTAGTGCAACCTTTGATCTTCTCTTCTGACTTCTCTGTACTCTCTGTCTGTGTAAGGCAGGGATGCCATTCCCTTCAAATCTTGTAAGTTCTGGTTTGCTATTGTGTGAGCTGTTACACAGAACTTTGTGTTTGCAAACCCCTCTGTAATAAATTATTAATCTCTTCCAGGATCACTCTTTGGTTCTATGAATTCCTTCTTTTCTTTCTGCCTTTTTTTTTTTGTTAGAAAAGCTATATAGCCTTAATATTAATCTTATAAAATAAAAGTAATCCATAATCCTCAAGCCCTAATACAACTTATCTTATTTGTATATAAGTGTCTAGCTTTTGGCTTTATGAGCAAATGCTGCAACAGACTCTATGCAAAATTTAATATTTTTAAGTTAGCAATGTATCATAAAAACGCCCTTTTCCTATGTAATTTTGACATATAATTTTAATATTGGCTATATTTATGCAAGTCAATGTACCATAATACATAAAATAACTCTTCAGAATTGAACATTATGGTGGTTTCCAGTTTTCATTGTCGCAATGAGGGCTGGAGTGAAGACTTTTTGGAATGAATTTTTTGTTCATCTTCTCTCCAGATCGTAACAGAATCTGATAGGCAATAGGAACAAATAAATATTTAAAATGTTAATTAATGAGTGATAGTTTTGTTTCCTTCTAATGAATTATTCCTTTAGGATGAATTTCCAAGAAGAAGAGAGATTACTGAATCAAGGGGAATAAACATTCTGAAAATTTTTTAACTATTTTTTTATTTTTGAGAGAGAGACAGAGTGTGAGCAGAGGAGAGTCAGAGAGAGAGGGAGACAGAATACAAAGCAGGCTTCAGGCTCTGAGCTATCAGCACAGAGCCCCACGTAGAGCTCGATCCCACAAACCCACAAACCATGACATCATGACCTGAGCCCAAGTCAGATACTTAAGTGACTGAGCCACCCAGGAGCCCCACAATCTGAAATTCTACATATGTACTTGTATGTTGCTTTTTAAAAGATTTGCATCAATTCTTTAAAGCTTTCACTATTATTCCAAATTTTGGCTTGGTCATCAAAATAGTGCCTCCAATGTTGTAATTTGCATTGGATTACATTTCATTTGCACATACATAGCGTCACATTGTTTGTGGTTATTTTACATGCCTGTTTCCCCAATGGATGTCTGAAGACTCTCTTGCTCTGTCTCCAATCCCTGGTGCCCAGCACAGGGCATGATACATAGTAGATGTTTGATGAATATTAAGTCAATGAACTGCAGAACACTTTTGACAATTTATGCTTGGTAACTTAATTTTTTGGAACATCTAAAAGGACAAACAATAGCAGTAGTTACAGCAAAATTTCCAGCATCTGCTTTCTGTCTATGGGACCAAGTGGGGTAATATCTAGAAAAGGGAGATATTAAAAGCTCTTGTCTCAGAGAATTGTGGCGGGGATCATATGAGCTTGTATAAAAAAATGTTTGGCTCAGTGAAAACACTCAACAAATACTACTTGCTTTTCTCTGGGCCCATATACCTACAAGGGCTTCTTCCTTACTTTATAAAATTGAATGGGCCTTTAGCGTGTTGCAAATATTAATTTCTTGCATGTTTCATCAAATTTAGTGAGAATTTTTAAATATTATGTACTTTTAAATTTGTTTTATTTTTTATTAGTAGATTAATGTATTTTTAAATATTTTGTGTATTTGAAATATTTCATATGTTAGTGATATTTTTTCTTCTTAATCAAGTTGAAAAGGTCTTCATCATTTCTCCAATGATATTTAATATTTTATTGAACTATGAGTATGTTTTTAAAACAAAAATTCAGGGGTGCCAGGGTGGCTCTGTCAGTTAAGTGTCTGACTTTGACTCAGGTCATGATCTCACAGAGTTTGTGGGTTCGAGCCCCATTATTGGGCTCTGTGCTGACAGCTCAGAGCCTGGAGCCTGCTTACGATTCTGTGTCTCCCTCTCTCTCTGCCCCTCCCCCTTCTTGTGCTCTGTCTCTCTCAAAAATAAATGAACATTAAAAAAGTTTTCTAAACATTAAAATTTAAAATCTATTCAGCACTTTAGTGTAATCTTAAAATGTAACTTAAAGGTATTTTGGTGTATAAAGTCATATATAAACCTAAAAACACACTGTTTTCCTTCAATTTGCTTTATTATTATTAACTAATGGTCCTTTCTTATTTTCTTGATTTGAACATGTTAAGGATTTATGCAAAGTTTCAGATATTGACCCATTTCTGAGGACTTATACCTTGGTTTTGGTGCCAGTGCCATACTGCTTAATAGACTTTGATTTATAATATATTTTAATATTTGTAGGCTAGGGTCCTCTGTGCCTTATTTCCACAATAATCTTACTTTGTGTTTTTTTTTTAAAGCTTATTTACTTTGAGAGAGAGAGAGAGAGAGAGAGAGAGAGAGAGAGAGAGCACGTATGCAGGGGAGGGGCAGAGAAAGAGGGAGAGAGAGAGGGAATCCTAAGCGGGCTCCACACTGTCAGCACAGGGTCCCACGAGGGGCTTCATCCCATGACTGTGACATCAGGACCTGAGCCGAAATCAAGAGTCGGACGCTTAACTGACTGAGCCACCCAAGCGCCCCCACAATGATTTTACTTTGAACTATCTTTCGAACTTCCTGTCTCACCAGTTTAAAATAAGTTCGGTTGGAATTTTGATTGGAATTGTTTTAAATGTATGAATTAACATAATCTGCCTATTTGAAAAAACAAGAGTCTTCACTTTGGGGAATGATTCACAAATAAGGGTCTGTAATATTTAAAATTTTTTTTAATGTTTTATTTATTTTTGATACAGAGAGAGACAGAGCATGAGAGGGGGAGGGGCAGAGAGAGAAGGAGACACAGAATCTGAAGCAGGCTCCAGGCTCTGAGCTAGCTGTCAGCACAGAGCCTGACGCAGGGCTCGAACCCACGAACGTGAGATCTGACCTGAGCCGAAGCTGGAGACTTAACCGACTGAGCCACCCAGGCGCCCCAGGTCTGTAATATTTAGAATGCACATGCCACCTTCCTCACATTTCCTTGTAAGTATCTATGGTTTTTGGTTTTATGGAAAGTAGCCTATTTTGTCATATTTCCTAGGTGAATTTTGTACATATATTCAAATGCTATCAATTTCTGAGCATTTCTTTTGTGTCTGATCATTTTAATAAATGCTTATTTATAATGGTAGCATATTGTATATTTTTCATGTATATAGTCATGCTGTCTCCCAGGAGTAATACCTTTGCCTTCTTTCCCAATGGGGAGTTGTTGTTTAATGATTCTTATTATTGTTTAATAGGTACAGAGTTTCAGTTTTGCAAGATGGAAAGTGTTCCGGAGATGGACGTTGGTGAAGGTTGTGCAACGCGAATGAATTCAATGCCACGGAACAGCGTGTTTAAATAGTAAATTTCATGTGGCCTGTAGTTTGTGACAATTAAAAATACATTTTAAAAATTGTGAAATTATGGTGATCATTGCCATCTTTTTTTTTTACTGAACTTAAGGTATGAAGGTAATACTGTCCCGGATCCATGCTGAGTTTAATGACACTTTGGGTTGAAAATACAAACCTGACGATGAGAGAGTCTCTCTATTCTCATATAAGTTTTTTTCTTTTTTGTGGGCACTACATTTTGTCCACTGCTTTTTTCCTGCATTCTCTGATTGGTAAATCATAATGCAATAATGGACTTCCTTAGGTGAATTTGCAACCACTTAAGTTACTTGAAGACCCGGGACAGACCAGATTCTCTTGGAAACTTTGCTTATCCTGAACACAGCAGGTGAATTTTGCGGACGCTGTGGTCCAGCTGTCCTCCAGCCACACAGCAGTGATGGCTGGAGCCAGGATTCCTTTTCCCTGACTTCCAGAGTAACTCTTTTCTTTCTCTACTGGCATGGCATCCTACTCATAGACATGATGGCCTTGATGAATAGGGTGCTTTAAAGAATTTTGAGCCAACATTTAAAAACTTGCAGAATTTGCATAGCCATCCAAAACGTGTTCCCCTTCTTGGTAGGGGGTAGATTTTCTGCACGGGTCAGCTCTGGAACGAAGGGAAGAAGCAATGCCCCTTTGGATGGAGCTCTTGTCCCCAGAGCTCTGCAGTTTCAGCCCCCCTCTACTCCAGATGAGGATTAGGTCAATGGCCACTTGTCACCTGCTCACACTGGTGAGCAGATTCCCTTTGTTCTCCGGAAATATGCAGATTTAGGGGGATGATGGAAGAGAGCATGTTTCTTTGTAGAAGTGAAGTTTATGCCAATGCATCTAGTATGAAAGTTACCCACCCATTTCTCCAATGAAGTTAGAAATGCTGCAGGATATAAACAGCCTACCTGAGGCATGACTCTGAGGAGATAATGAAAGAAAATGCAAAATGCTAATTGATTCATGATGTGGTTTCATCTGAGCTTGGGCAAACCATGCAGTATTTAACACATAGTAGCAGAATATTTACTATTGAAGCTTGAAAAAGTGTGAGTTCTTTGTGTGCAATCTTTCATTTGTGCATGTGAGAGGGTTTTCTTTTCTTAATATTTTTACATTGTAGTACTTGTTTTCCGTGTTGGGGTGTTTGCTTATTTAATACATTCCATCAAGGACAGAAATTACATGCTGTTTTTTTTTTTCCCATAGGAAGTGTGTCTTGGGGTTTTTCCCTTATTATTTTCTTTACTTTTTTTTTCCTCTTCTTTTTTTGGTGGTTATGTTTAAATAAAGTTGCTTTTACAACACCAAAGACTTAATCATCCATTTTCTATATAAAAAGTAGCTACTTTTTTGCATGGACCTCAAGCATACTGTAGTATAGAGGTGGAATTTAAGGAAAGGTATTAAGCAGGCTGTGTTGTAGCTTATGGGCAAGTAATAAATTGTATCATTTATCTTGAATGTATCATAGATAAGCTGCTATATAATGATTGCCACTTCAGATAGCTGTGAAATTAGGTGATTAACTAGTTGTTACTTAACCTTCTAATTTCTGTATAAGTCTAATTAC
>NC_043708.1:130260148-130271304 GCF_006229205.1 Suricata suricatta
ATTACATGGCAATGAGAAAGAATGAAATCTGGCCATTTATAGCAAAGTGGATGGACCTCGAGGGTGTCATGCTAAGTGAAATAAGTCAGGCGAAGAAAGACAGATACCATATGTTTGCACTCAGAGGTCTAACAGGAGAACAGGAGAAACCTAATGGAGAACCAGGGGGAGGGGAAGAGGGAAAGAGAGTGGGGGAGAGAGAGGGATGCAAAACTTGAGAGACTATTGAATACTGAAAACGAACTGAGGGTTGAAGGGGAAGGAGGAGAGGGGAAAAGAGGTAGAGGTGATGGTGGAGGGCACTTGTGGGGAAGAGCACTGGGTGTTGTATGGAAACCAATTTGACAATAAACTATTTAAAAAACAACAACAACAAAGTACCACAGACTGAGTGGCTTAAACAACAAAAATCTATCTTCTCACATTTCTAAAGGTTAAAAGTATAAGCCTAAGACAAAGGTGTCAGTGAGGATCTTTTTGAGGGCAGTGAAGAAAGAATATGTTCCAAATCTCTCCCTTCTCTTGTACATGGCTGTCACCTTCCTACTTATACCTTCACAGGGTCTCTATTTGAAAATCACAGTGAACTTAGCCTTAAAAAATAATTTTATCATCTGGTCATATTTTTGCCGTGATTATTTTTTTTATGAAACAAGAGATTATTACCTCATTGAATGTCTGAAACAATTTAAGAATGAGATTCTGATTTCCTAGACTAGTAAACTGTAATATCCTTGTAAATTTTTTTGGGTCACACATCTGTTTATGCTTTTTATTTCATTAGTGTATATTGGTATTTATGTGTTTTTTTAGTATATTTGATACGCATTGGTTTCAGGTGTACAACTTAGTGATTTGACAAGTTTACACATTACAGAGTTTCTGGTATTTTTCAGTAGAGTGTATAACTTATTGCCTTTTTCAAATTTAATAAATATTAGTGTAATATTCATATGAAGTTAATATCTTTGATGTTGGTTATTTATCTTTTCTCATTTTTAAATGGTCCATTTATTATTTTCTCTATATTTTCATTGTTAGATTGACCAATGATTCATTCTTACGTTAGAGTTTTCAAAGATGTAGTCATGATATTTATTATTTTCACTGTTTTTGTATATTTGTCTAAATTTCTTTCTTCTGATATCTGTATTTCCTTCTCTTAATTTTTCTTGCCAGGTGTATTCTTTTATTCTTTGAAAAACCAAACTCAATTCACAAATGTTTAACTTTCTCTAAAACACACACACTCACACACCGTACTGTCAACTGGTCATGAGTCCTATAAAGGAATGTGGCAATTTTACTTTTGTTGTTGATTCTTTTGCCCTTATAGTCTTAATTAACTGCTAAAGGGCAAGTTATGCAAAAGAGGAGGATTGTCTTTTTTCCTGAGATTCTTTGGGCTGATCCTGGAGAAAGTAGTTAGTAATACGTTGGTATTTCAAGACGCATCCAGGGCTTTCGTGCCAAGTTGCACAGGTGAAACGCCACTCTCCTGCAGGGGGCGCCGCACACAGTGTACAACTCTGGGGAGGAGGGAAGCTTTATGAATAGCGCCAGTGAACTTGTGCTGTGCACACTCCACACAAAGGTATTTAGGAACCCAACAGACAGGTGCGTACTTTTATGTCAGTAATTGCAGTCCCAGAATTTCATTTTGAGAAGTAATTGTAGAGAAGAAAAAGAAATGTGTTAACCCTTTATCTATGATGATGAAAAATTGGGGACATTTATCATATTTTTGTTTTTAGTATCCACAATAAGAAATGATCGTGGGGGCTCCTGAGTGGCTCAGTCAGTAAAGCATCCAACTCTTGATTTCAGCTCAGGTCGTGATCCCAGGGTCATGGTATTGAGTCCTGCATTGGACTCCACATAGATGCTGCTTAAGATTCTCTCTTTCTCTCCCTTTGTCTTCCTCTCTCTGCCCCTCTCCCTTAATGGCACATGTGCTCTCTCTCTCTCTTTCTCTCTCTCAAGTAAAAAAAAAATATCATTACATTTCATAGATTTAGATATCATGTATGTCAAATACATGAGCTATGACACATTTATCACTAATGTTCATTAAGAAAAAAAACCCACGCAAATATGTGAACTGTATTATTAAAGCAAGAATTAAGAATTATATCCACTCTGTAATTTCTATATCAATCTCCTTTCACATGGTCCCGAATTAGGATGTATTAAAAAATAATTATTGGTTTTTTTAGTAAAAGTATTCCCAAAGGTTATAGTGACACACACCCATTTTTTTTTTATATGCAAGCAAAAAAATAAAAGAGCTGCGGCTCCTAGAAAATTAGTATTTGGTAATTTTAAGGTCAGAACATTATTCTTTGGACTGAAATGTGCTTTTATAAAAGGGCATTTCAAGCATAAGGAGTGCTTCAGCCTGGCGTCCCCTCCCTGACTTACTGTGGCATAAGTGGTTGTGTTCTCCATTGTCACAGGGTGTCCCGACCTCTTCTTGTCATTTGGCATCTTTGTACCCCTCTGAGTTTTCCAAGACCCACGACAGGAAGCGTCCCCGACCAGTTAACCGCAGTCAGCAAGGGCAGAGGCAATTTTCCGTCTCCTACCAGCCGCGATAATCCGCAAGAAGACTAGTTTTCATACTGGGAAGCAGAAATGGGCAGCAGGTGGCTTTCCATCACGTTGACAGGATCTCATCGAGCTGGCACCTCTTTCTAAAGCACAGCGAGAACACTGTTCACTTGCCGATCCATATATATGCACATGCCTTTTCTTTAGCGAATTTCCCTCATTTATGATAAAACCATGGGCAACCCTCGACCTCTGTTAGAGCATTAAAACAATGTAATCAGGTTACAGGGTTCACATAGATGTTCTTTGAATCCAGCCATGTTTTATTTCACGAATCCCGGTTATAGACAATGTAGCGTCTGCTGGGTATGGCTTCAGGGAATCTTAAAGCAGATTCTCCTGATAGGATCGGCATGGAGTCTCATTCTGGATCCCAAGACCGGTACCCTTGCGAACGGTAGTACCCTGAAAAGAAAGAACACTCTATGTATAGACAGACAAGACTTTTTAAAAACTGTGTGGCTCTCTGCTTCCGCATAGACATCAGTGATAGTGAAGGCAGGACATCGCTGAAAAATAAATGTAAACATCTGATTCCAGGCTGATTTATTCCTCCGAAAAACAAACACACCATAAATGATAAATGATAAACACGATGTCTGGAATCCAGTAAAATCTCAAACCCTGTTATTTGGAACGGATTGAGCACTCCATAGATGTCCGTGTCAAATGAGCTCAGAAAATAATCACTTGAAGAAATAATTAGTTTTTCAATTTACAATTTTGATGTAGTCAGTCGCCTCACATAACCTTTGCGCTTTCTCTCTTCTATGGTTTTCATCAATGTTATACTTAGTATCTGTCACAAAAGTGGAAAGATTTGGCCAAATATGATCTAGAGATTTGACACTGCCTTAATGAGAAGAGGCATATCTTAAATCCATGCTAATAGTGTTTTCAGAAGTCTCTCGAAGGTTTGAACTTTTTTCTTCCCTTTCATTTCCACTGCCCTAAATCCAATCCTCATGGCTTGACCCACTAGTGCTTGAGAGATCCTGGAACCTGGAGAAACAAGGGAGGGAAGAGTTCTCCCTGGAGATGTTAACACCTGAATCAGAAAGGCAGTTTTCTTTCTTTCTTTTTTTTTTAATGTCTTTATTTATTTTTGAGAGAGAGAGAGAGACAGCATGAGCAAGGGAGGGTCAGAGAGAGAGGGAGACACAGAATCTGAAGATAGGCTGCAGGTTCTGAGCTAGCTGTCAGTAGAGAACCAGACGTGGGGCTCGAACCCACGAACCGTGAGATCATGCCCTAAGCCAAAATCAGATGCTTAACCGACTGAGCCACCCAGGCGCCCCAGAAAGGCAGTTTTCAACAGCAGAAAAGCAGGATCATGTCAGGTCAGAGCTGGGCCAATATTTAGCATGGATCAGTCAATGTGAAAAATTGGTATCTGGGATTTTCAGTGTCTATTTCCCATCAAAATGCAAAAGGCAGGGAATTACTTAGCTATAAGGATGGGATTTGGATGCTAAATGGACAAAGGATGTCAAATATATACTATAAGTGCCAATTATAGAATAGCTTTTGTTAGACATTTTACACATATCTTCTTATTAATTCTTGTAACAGCTTGTTATGATAGGAATTATTATTATTACCAATGCAGAGATGTGAAAATCAATGTTTAGAGGGAGTACAAACCTAAGTCTATCAGATAACAAAATATTTATAGAAATGGGACTTCTGAAAAATGAGAATTTTTCCTTGCGGTCGATCTAGGGGACTAGCAAACTCATTCAGAGCCCAGTCTAGAGCCTAAAGTTTATAGGATATAATTTTATGGACGGAGGGTCAAGAGAATGTGTTCTGCAGTCACACATTTATTTCTCCTCCAATATTTTTAATTGATGAATTATGTAAATGAAAATTATGGGGATCAAAGTGGTTCTGGAGACTGACTTAAGTGATTTATAGCAGATTAATGTTCTGGAAAAATATGCTTGGCAGGGAAATTGGCCCAGGCTTCTCATGTGACGGAGACCAAAATCACCCAGTTTCTTGGCGAAGGGACTCGCAACAGAATGTCACATTTCTCTACCAAACAGCTGCTGCATGACACATGCTGTTAAGGAATGTAAACCCCCCTGACTTTGTCACAGAGTTGTGTCTGAGTGGTCAACACAGTAAATCCAGGGCCAACAGCAGGGCACAGGACAAGATGCCAAATTCAAGGCAGGTGAGTCCTCTTTCCTTGGGGGCTACCTGATATGCCCACCCACGCCAGACTCCAACCATTTCCCACTGGAAGTACCACCTTCAGCAATCAGTCACCAGTAAGGCTGTTAGTGCTTCCCTTCAGGGGGTCATGATGTCCTCTCTAAATGGAGGTAGAATTCTAGAAATCCTGAGCTTCAAAGACTCTCAAGAGCACTTCCCTAGCACATAATGAATTGTGACAATTACTCTGCATGCTGGTCTTGGACAGACTGTTTCCACGTGGAAGGAAGGTGTTTCTACATGATTCTTTCTTACCCAGAGGACAAGAGATGTCAAGAAGGAGGTATGGCCTTAGTTTATGGTACAGAGTATGAGGTGCACCTGTGGGATCCCCTCCTTCTTTCCACAAGCACACTTGCCCTTACGTGCGATGCCTTTACTGATATCCTATCACATTCAAGACTTCCTCTGAGGCCCGCTGAGCCTGATTGTACATTCCCTCTTGGCATTCCTCCAGAAGCAAAGCTGGAGGACTGGAGTTGAATATAGGTTATTTCAAAAGTGACCTCATGGAGCTCCTGGGTGGTTCAGTGGGTTAAAGATCCTACTCTTGATTTCAGCTCAGGTCATGATCCCAGGGTCATGGGTTCGATCCTTCATTGGGCTCTATGCTGAGCATGGGGCCTGTTTAAGATTCTCTCTCTTTCTCTTTGCCCAGCTTCCCCATTCACAATCTCTTTCTCTAATATAAAAAAATAATCACCTGATGAGTGGATCAAGAAGATGTGGTATATATACACAATGGAGTATTACATGGCAATGAGAAAGAATGAAATATGGCCATTTGTAGGAAAATGGATGGACCTTGAGGGTGTCATGCTAAGTGAAATAAGTCAGGCAGAGAAGGGCAGATACCATATGTTTGCACTCATAGGTCTAACAGGAGAAGAGGAGAAACCTAATGGAGGACCAGGGGGAGGGGAAGAGGGAAAGAGAGTTGGGGAGAGAGAGGGAAGCAAAACTTGAGAGACTATTGAATTCTGAAAACGAACTGAGGGTTGAAGGGGAAGGGGGAGGGGGGAAAAGAGGTGGAGGTGATGGAGGAGGGCACTTGTGGGGAAGAGCACTGGGTGTTGTATGGAAACCAATTTGACAATAAACCATTAAAAAAATAATCAAAAAAGTTTTAAAGTGACTTCAAGTGGGTAAAGGAAAACCAAAAAAGGGAATGGGAATGGCAGTTTATCCCAGTGGTGACTGAGGCCCAGTCCTGCAGAGGGAGCCTCTGAGAGAAGTAGAATGCAGGATGTATCCGTTGATTGGGGCTGCTGTAACAAAATGCCACAGCTGGTGGCTTAACAACAGAAGTTGGGGCACTTGGGTGGCTCAGTCGGTTGCATGTCTGACTTTGGTTCCGGTCATGATCTCACAGTTCGTGGGTTCGAGCCCCACATATGGCTCTATGCTGACAGCTCAGAGCCTGGAACCTGCTTTGGATTCTGTGTCTCCCTCTCTGTCTGCCCCTCCCCCACTTGTGCTCTCTCTCTCAAAAACAAACATTAAAACAATTTTAAAAACAACAACAGAAGTTTATTTTCTCTCAGTTCTGGAGACTCCTTCTCTCTCTGCTCCTGCCCCACTCATGCATGCTCTCTCTCTCTCTCTCTCTCTCTCTCTCTCAAAATGTGTAAATAAACTTAAAAAAAATGATCATCCTAAAGTCCAAGATCAAATGCTAGCAAATTGAATTTCTTTATAAAAAATTCTTTTTAATGTTTATGAGAGTCAGAGAAAGAGACTGAGCACAAGCAGGGGAAGGGCAGAGAGAGATGGAGACACAGAGTCTGAAGCAGGCTCCAGGTTCTGAGCTGTCAGCACAGAGCCCGACGCAGGGCTTGAACTCACAGGGCGTGAGATCATGACCTGAGCTGAAGTCAGACGCTTAACCAACTGAACCACCCAAGGCGCCCCACAAACTGAATTTCTGGTGAGAGCTCTCTCTCCAGCTTGGAGATGGCTGCCTTCTCGCTACATCGTCACATGACATTTCCTTGGTTGTCTGGCCATGGAGAGAGAACAAGTGAGCAAGTTCGCTGCTGTTCCTTCTTATGAGGACATTAATTCCACAGGGTCTCCAAAATACAACCACACCAGGAGTTAGGACTTCAGTATAGGAATTCTGAGGGAGGGCACAAAGATTCAGTCCAAACAAAGGTAAGGTCCCCACATGAGGCAGCCAGAGCACACCCTCTAGCACCGACATGGGAAACTGAGGCACCTTCACCAGGTGAACTCCAGGGTGAGCTGAGGAGACATAGGCTGTGAGGAAAGCGGGTCCTGCAGTCCCCTGGGCCTCAGTAACCAGCACCAGACCCTGGACCCCTGGACCCCTGGACACAGCTCCGGGCCATCATGTCTGGATTCTCCTGGTGTTTCAGGAGGAACCGCTTCTGATTGCCCAGAACATGGCTGTCAGCCCCCCATCAACGAGTCAAGGACAGAGTGAAAACAGGGACACCATAAAATAAATGAACCTTTATATTCCCAAAGATGAAATATGCCACTGCCTTCCATTTTTAGGACATCTTAAGAAATCATAAATTGAAGTGGTAGCCATGAAATACCTTTTCCAGTGGTCACTCAATATCATTTTTTTCTCCAAATACTTATGAAGCGACTACTATGTCCTTTTCAGTTGAACTTTTTTGTTTGTTTCATGATAAAAATATGTTTCTCAGGTGAACACCTTAACCAGTGGCCAGGACATATAATTATCATTCTTGGGCACCTGGGTGGCTCAGTCAGTTCAGCGCCCAACTCTGATTTCAGCTCAGATCATGATCTTGAGATTTGTGGAATTGAGCCCCATGTTGGGCTCTGTGCTGATAGCAGAGAGCCTGCTTGGGATTCTCTCTCTCCTCCTCTCTCTGCCCCTGTGCCACTCATGCATGCCCTCTCTCTCTCTCTCTCAAAATGTGTAAATAAACTTAAAAAATGATCCATCCTCTTTTTAAAGACTCAGGAAAGATGGCATCAGAGCTCCCCATCACTTGGATTAGTGAGTTTAACAGTCTGAAAGCTCTTCCTTCTGTCCGAAGTATTTTCTACTTTATGGTCACTTATTGTTACCATTATCTTCTGGCTTGTATGTAGGATGGTGATTTTTATTTAGATTGTCCAAGTATCTGCCTCCTTGGAACCAGAAAACAGCAGAGCATCATTTTTATTACAAAAGCTGCAGAAGAAAGGAAGGAAGACAGTGCGTATTCATTTAGCACCTTATGGTAATCAACACAGCTAAATTTTTATGCTACTTCCTAAGTCTCAGGCATGTTCTGAGAGCTCAAATATTTAGACCTCATGAAAACGCAAGGTGGTAGGTATTATTATTTTTATATTTTACAGATAAAGGGACTGAGGCACAGAGAAGTTAAGTTGCTTTCCCAGAATCACAGCTATACATAGTAGAGTCAGGTGTAGCTCAAACAGATTGGGTCCCTGGACTACAGTCTTGGCCACTAAGGTGTCTTTCCACTTTGGGTGCAATTAGGTGATGAGGAGACTCATCAAGGATATGAAGATGGATAGTAAACAGTAAGGCCACCTTTCAACTTGTCTCTAAGCTCTTTCCACTTTGCACTCCAAAATAATAACCAGAGTCCCCCTTAGGTAATAAAAATATAACGTCTTTCATCTGTCTTTCTTGACAGATCTTCGTGGGAGCTGTTTGATGGGAAAACTCTATATTCCATTTGTATGCATTTTCATATTTGTACCTAGGTGTACATTGCAAAAAATTCAACATGGTTAGTTTTCAGCGTGTTTTATTTCACAACTTAGATTTTTGGATTTGCTTAGCCTGGTCACACACAGGGAAGGAGGTGAGATGGTAGATTCTAAAACCAGCTTTGGGAGGTCGATTTAGGACAAATAAATATAGAGTTGATATGGATCATGTTATCCCAAGATGGTGAAAATGTAAATAGGTTTGAGGATGGCGGAGACAAATTTGTAAATGACAGTCCTCAGAGATGTTATTAAGGAAAATTGGTACATAGAAGAAATACATTCCTATCCTATTTATGGAATTTTGTCTGGCTTGTACGTTTTTCATCTCCTCATGGATGGAATGGTTTTTCTTTGTCTCATACCAGTTTCTTGATGAGCAAGAGGACTCTTTTGGCCTCCTGGTTCCCCTGGGGTTACGGGGGCCCTGTGCACTGCTGGAGAGCACCCCCCTACACACGGTGAGCTCTGAGACTCTTATGTGGTCAAACATTCTGATCGCACAGCGAAGCCTCAAGGCCAATGCAATGCTTCAAACTTTCATTTCCTGCTGCAATCTCAGTGCCAGAAGGAATAACACGAAATCCCATCAGCACACATTTATTTACCACTCAGACAAAATAGGCAAAATGTACCTATCAAGGGATTATCTGAAGATCGTAAAGAATCTTGGAGTCATTGAGTCCAGTGGAATTCAATCTTTTTATTTTACAGGTGAGGATACTGACCAGCATTCCAGTCATCAACTGATCTGCAACAAGATACCTCCAAATTTTGTGGCTTACCACGAGAATTTTGTTACAGCACCTAAGGTTGTGCATCCTGCATCTGGGCGGGGATCCGTTGGTCAATTCTTCTGCTCCATGTGGTGACACCTGGGACTGCTCGGTGACATTTGTCTGGTGGAGGATCCTTTCCTCTCCCTGGACTTGAAACCAGACAATTCCCATTGAGCCACAGAGCACCTGCTCCAAGCAGAGTGGGTCACTGAGAGAATACCAAGTTGCTCCTGAACATGGTTGCTGATGGCCCAGGCTACATCATGGGGTATGTGACAAAAGAAGGCAAGGGACATTTTCTTGTCTTCAGTTCTATAGTCTACCAGGGCTTGCCTCGAGTTCTTCTAAATCAGGTGAGCATCTGTTAGCTATTAGCTGTTTTCTTTTATTATTGTTTTCCCACACATCCTTTTGTAGACTCTCCTTCTCTCCTTCCTGGTGGATGAGGGGCCTAACTTGCTGGGGACTCCAGAGCATTTGTCCTGCTTGGTATGCGGTCATGTTAGAAGGAAGTAAGGGACTTTGGGGCTGGATGTGAGTGAGCTGAGCTCTGCCATTCAAGCTAGCAGCTCTGGTGTGTACGGTCCCCAACATCACATCTTGTTTCCCGCTAGGCAGTGGAAAGGGGGGCCAGGTGTGGAGGGAAGGCAGCAGCCCAGTGTATCATTATTTCTGGACAAACCAGCCATTCTGTGAAAGGCACCTGATATGAATCCGGGACTGGGTGCCTCTCGCTTCTTCTTGGCATCTTCTGCTCACTTCGTTTCAAAGATAAAATGTGGGACACACATGCCGATATAAGTTAATTTCCAGTGCATACGCTACAGAAAGCATATCAGTAAGTTACTGCTTTTCTCCTTAGTTCCACGTAGCTGTGAACTTCATATTCAATTTACTTTCACATATCCACATTTTTATTTTCTATTCCTCCTGCCACCCCCGGAATGACAGAGAGACAGAAAGAAGCATCCGTAAGGATCCACTGAACAGCAGATGCCTACTCCATGAGGGCTGTTTGCTTGTATTTTAGAATTTAAAAATTGATTTAAATAGTGGGTTACTGAGGACAGGAGAAGGGGAATAGGTAGACTCTGGCACTAGATTGGTCTGAATTCAAATTCTAGCTCTGCCACTTACATACTATGTTAGCTTCAGCAGCAACAACAAAAATATCTCTGAGCCTCAATGTTCTCATCTGCCAAATGGGCATAACAATACTGTGTCTTATGGTAATATGAAGGAATGCAGGAGATGATGGACATGCAGGAGTGTAATAAATGCCGGTGTACGATGCACAAGAACAGCCTTGTGAGTGAGTCAGACATGTAAAACCATAAGTGGACATATTTTTATTGTTTTGATTAAAAATTTTTTAACGTGTATTTATTTCTGATAGAGCGAGAAAGAGACAAAGCTTAAATGGGGGAGAGGCAGAGAGAGATGGAGACACAGAATCTGAAGCAGGCTCCAGGCTCTGAGATGTCAGCACAGAGCTGGACACGGGGCTCGAACCCACGAATTGTGAGATCATGACCTGAACTGAAGTCCGACACTTGACCGACTGAGCCACCCAGGCACCCCAGCGCACATATTTTTATTAATACAGAGTATGAAATGTGAGGTCATGATAAATCTATTTTTTTCAGCATTCCACATTTTTGACACTGTGGTAGGCTCCATGGAGACCACGTGACAAGCCAAGTTCCCAGTCCTCAGGTGGTGAAGGAGGGGGAGAGGAGGGGAGGTCAGGACGACCACAAGACAAGAAGATAATGACTTGGGGTGCATGGGCAGGTTCTCAGGGAGATGGGAACTCAGTGG
>NC_043708.1:130271404-130387901 GCF_006229205.1 Suricata suricatta
CACTCAGAGTTCCTAGTTTACATCAGGGTTCACTCCTGGTGTTGAACATTCTAAGAGTCTGGACAGATGTGTAAGGATTAGCATCTACTGGTATACATTCAGCGTAGAGTCAGTGCCCTAAAATTCCCGTCTGCTCTCCCTACTCATCCCTTCACCACCCTGCCTAGCTTTTGGCAATCAATGATCTTTTCACTCTCTCCATAGTTTTGCTTTTTCCAAAATGCCAGATAACTGGACGTCTAAAGTATGTAGCCTTTTCAGACTGGCTTCTTTCACTTATTAATATGCACTTAAGTTTCCACCATGTCTTTTCAGGACTTAGTGGCTCATTTCTTTTTAGTGCTGAATAATATTCCATTGTCTGACGTATCACAGAATCACACTTCCTGAAGGACATCTGGGTTGCTTCCGAATTTTGGCAGTTGTAAATAAAGCTGTGATCAACATCCCTGTGCAGATTTTTGTGTGGACGTGTTTTCAACTCCTTTGGGTAAACACCAAGGAGTGTGATAGCTGACTCACATGTTAATAGCATGTTTAGTTTTCTAAGAAACTGCCAGAGTGTCATCCAAAGTGGCTCTACCCATTTGCATTTTCCACCAGCAATGAATGAGCGTTCCTGTCGCTCCACACCCTCACCAGCACTTAGTGTTGCCAGTGTTTTGGACTTGGGCCATTGTAATAGGAACGTAGTGTTAGCTCATTGTTGCTTTAATTTGCATTTTTTTGGTGACTTAAGATGTGGACCATCATTTCATCTGCCCATTTACCATCTGTGTATTTTCTTTGATGAATGATGGCATTTTTCAAGAGTACATACATGCCTTTTGTAGCACATTCTCAATTGGTTTTGTTGGATGTTTCCTTGTGTTTACATTCATTGTATAGATTTTTGTCAGGGAGACACGGGAGTGTTATGCTTGTTCCTCAGCACATCCTATCAGTGACCACCTGGTGATAATTTCTGTCATTATCAATGATGTTGACTTTGACCAGCAGGTTAAAATGATACCTGCCAGGTGTTTCATTGAAAAGTTACTTTTCTCCTTTGCCATTAAACGGTATCTTGTGAGGAGGCACATTGCAAATATGCACATGTGCCATTTCTACTCACATTTTCCCCCACTAGTTTTGGCAGCCTTGCTGATTCTTATACAATTATTACTGCAGTTGCTGCCAAATGGCAAGATTCTAATTCTGTCATTATTTCTACATTTCAAAGGAATTTTTCTGGAAGGGAGAGCTTTTCTTCTGCAACATGAACTTATTGATTCATTTACATGATCATCTTAGCGAAGGCTGATGGGTTCTTATTTTATTCTGTGGGTTACTATACTGATTTATTCTGTGGCTCAAATTATTCCATAGTGGAAGCACCTTCAAGTTAGCTTCTGAATCCCCTTAACATGATCCTTACTTTGCTTTCATTTGCCCCAGCCCTGGAATCAAACATTTTCCCAAGGAGCCCTGATTCCTTTTATTGGGAAAAAAAGTATTTTGGTTAACTCTAAAGTATGGTTTAGTCTTTTTCTTTTTTTGCCTATAACCAATCATCTATTATATTTAAGGCACTGAATGTGTTCCTGGAAACTAAAGATGGGATTACCCCAGGGAATTTCTCTACTAAAGGAGAGGTAAGCCAAACACACAGATCCTCATATAAGATAAAGTGATGCATTACAAGAGGCTAAACATGAGGTACTGTAGGAGACGGAAAAGGGGAAAATCCCTGCAGGCTGTGAAGATTTAGGGAGGTTCTACAAATAGTATCTGAGCTCTATGGAAGGATTTAAATCGGGAGCAAATTAGGAAGACATGAAAACGGTGATCAGGTAGAGACAGATTGCTCATTACTGACACAACAGACAAAATTTTGCTGAATTTACCTACAATTATTTTAAAGCTGTGCTTCTTGTAAGATTCAGAAGATTTGCACTTGCCTCCTCTATTTTAAAGTAATTTCTGATGTCACAAAGTAGGTGCACAGATTTCTTGTGCATGGAATGTCAAGGATTGGGGGTCAGGAGGTTCTCCCTGGACCTGATGTGGACTTTTCCCTGGGCCTGGCCCAAAGCAGAACCTGCCCTGATCAGTTTCCGGCATCAGGCAGGGATGGGGGCTGGTCTCACCCAGCCCCTCTTGGCTTGTCTGGAAAGTCCTGGCTGTGGCTGCTGAACACAGATCTGTCCTCAGATGCCACTGGGCTATGCCAGGATGTAGGATCCCATTGGGGCCTCCATTTTTCCACTGAGTCCAAGGTCCTGATTCATGGGTCTGCTGCAAAGAATAAAGGAATGCGCAAGAAAACACATGGTAAAGTATGTGAATTAAAAAAAAATTAATGTTTTACTTATTTTTGAGAAAGAGAGAGATACAGCATGAGCAGGGGAGGGTCAGAGAGAGAGAGAGAAGGAGACACAGAATCCGAAGCAGGCTCCAGGCTCTGAGCTGTCAGCACAGAGCCTGATGCAGGGCTCGAACTCATGAACAGCGAGATCATAACCTGAGCCGAAGTTGGATGCTTAACCGACTGAGCCACCCATGTGCCTCATGTGAATTTTTATAGTGTGTGTCTCCTGCCATATTTTTGCTCCAAATTATCCTTTGTGTCTCTAAAATTCAAATGTAACAGGGCATCCTGCATTTTACCAGGAACCCACAGCTGTGTGAAGCAGAAGTCAGTACTGACCTCTTGCCCCATAATACCTCCCTCCTGGTGCCCAGGGGAGCCAGCAGTCCTTCTGAAATACCCTACATATCACACCCTGCTTACTCAATAATTGTACAGTGTGAGATTGGTGGGTAAATTGGACATCGTGGGAATTTATAATCAGATGGTTCATACAAACACCACGAGACAAATTACCCATATTAGTTTTTATTTAAACTATAATTGAATATGTGAATAGAAAATTAGTATTATGTATTGATACCATCTGGTGCTCCAATTTTATACCCGTTTTTTCATCCATTTTAATTTAAACAAGATTGAATTTTTTCCTACACATTATTTTATTTCATTAATTACTCTGTTGCCATTTAGATACCATTGTGTTGACCATGATCGTGAATGCATTTAATAATTTGTAGACAAGAGAACAGGTGTGTGGCCTTCAACAAGCCAGTGTTTTTCCTAGTTATACAGATGCTAAGATTTGGTAGTTACCCCCATCCCAAGATTGAGTAATTTCCAATACAACATGGCATTCTCCAGATATATAAATAGTTCAAGTTCAAGTTCATTCACTCATATATTCTTTCTGTACCTCCTTGTTAACTGCCTACTATACGGTCGGCATTAACTAGGTATTGAAGATAGAATGAGATCTCAGGTAGAGTCCTACTACTCATAGCATCTCCACCTGGTGAGACATTCAGACCCATACCCAGATAATGGTAGGGTGATTCAATGAGGCACAATGGCAGTGCTCTGGGGACCCAGAGAAAAGAGCCCCCAATGTGTAGAAAGAAGGGAAGTGGGTAGAAAGAAAAATAAGCAAAGGAGAGTCAGCCAGAGAAATTATCAAAGGGGGGCAGGGAAAGGCACTTCACACAATCCCATTTTCTAGCTCAGTTGTTTAGCTAAGAGTATGATAGACTAATATGGGGCTTTGTGGTTTAAGAAACACATCCACAGGCTCACACACACGCGCGCATGCGCGCACTGTGCAAAGACTGGAGTGAGGTTGTCTTTAAGGGCAAAGAAGCACAGAGGAGCAGAGAGAAAAGACAGATGGGATTTTGGATCCCAGGAGCTCACCGAGAACAGAGGTGAGAAACAGCCAGCCTAACTGGTTGGAGGTCTCGGCTTACAGGGGTTTTCCTTTGTGTTTGTCTCTTTTTTCTAAGTTTTATGCCTTAAACCTTTGTTGCTCTGGTGTCATTCCTAAAGGCATTGCTATCAATCTGCAAATCCAAACCACAACGAGGTTATTAACATCTGTCAGAATGACTACAAATAAAAAACACAAGAAACAACAGGTGTTGGAGAGGATGCGGAGAAAAAGGAACCCTAGTGCACTGTTGGTGGGAATGCAAACTGGTGCGGCCAAGGTGGGGAAAAGTGTGGAGGTTCCTCAAAAAGTTAAAAATAGAAATACCATGGGATCCAGTAATTCCAATACTGGGTATTTATCCAAAGAAGACAAAAACACTAATTCAAAAAGGTACAAGCACACTGATGTTTATTGCAGCATTATTTACATTAGCCAAAATATGGAGGCAGCCTGAGGGTCCATCCATAGATGAATGGATAAAGAAGATGTGGTAGCTACACAATGACAGAAGAGTGTGAGCTTGCCATCTGCAACAACATGGATGGATCTAGAGCCTATGATACTAAGCGAAATGAGTCAGTCAGAGAAAGACAAACACCATATGATTTCACTCATCTGCAGAATTTATGGCACAAAACAAATGAAGAATGGAAAAAGAGACAAACCAAAAGCCAGACTCCTAAATATAGAGAACAGACCAGAAGGGAGGTGGTAGGAAGGATGAAATAGGGGATGGGGATTAAGAGTACACTTAATCCCAATGAGCACTGAGTAACATATAGAACTATTGAATCACTGTATTGTACACCTGAAACTAATATAATGTTATATGTTAGTTATACTGGAATTGAAAAACAATTGAAAGGCATTTTTTATAAGACAAAGAAAGGCTATCTATACAAATGTTCCAGATTAAAGGGGGATAGAGACATGTACCCAGATGTACAGTCTGACCTTAGGCTGTGTCCCAGAGCAGAGGGAGGAATGCTCTGAAGGTCAGAACCAGGTCAGCGGACAGAGCTGGATTACAATCAGTAGATTAAACTATTGGATCCAGTTGAATTCATGCAGTTGGTCACTGCACCATAGTTACACATATATATTCTTAGGATATACAGGTGCTAAGGATCATGATGTATGTACCTTATCCTCAAGTGCTCAAAAGTATTGTATATATATATTTATTGCAAAGCTTACCTACTTAGAAACAGAGTGCAAATACCAAATGATGAAGCAAATAACGTGAAAGTCAATGACAAATGAAATCAGGTGAAGGACATACATGCATGCTCTCTATATCATTTTCATTCTGGCCACTTTTCTGGATGTTTGAGATTATTCTCAAAAATGACGTTGACACATCATCTCTGTGGTCCTCACGACTAAGTACCACAGGCTTACTTATTATCCCCAAGATAGAGGCGAAGGCACCACAAGGACATATACAGGGTCACACAGCTAGTAGGTGACAGGCTTAGGACCAGAGCCCAGGGTTTAATAACACAAAGCTTGTGTGCACCTCCTTGGTCCCTCAGACAGCCACACAGACTTTATTTCAGTGCATGGGAAGGGGGATGGGTTTATTTTGGAGAATTTTGCCCGCTCCACACACCGTGCCTCACGTCCACGCGGAGGGGAGGTGTCATCCATCATCTGTATTGCCCCCATCTCCATTTCTGTGTGGGCAGCCTCCCGCTGGCTGGAAATCCTGCATTCTCCCATCTGCCGAACTTCTGCCCCATGCAGACAGACTCCTTTACACCGTTCATCACTCTCCAAACGTCCTTTTGTACTCATTGCCTTACTCGAAACCTGACTCTGCTGAGGACATGGTTCCACTGCCTCTGTCCCTTGTGCAGACCTCTCAGAATTTGGGTCTGAATTTTCCTGACCCCCATCCCTACCCCAGTGCCTGCTCTCCCCCTCTAAGTTCTCCACCTTGTGTAAAAATCACTCCTCTGAGACTTGATGGGTTTGGCTAAATCATTGTACACCGACCTCCTCATTTTCTTCAGAGTGGCCAGTTGGTCACTTTCCCTCAGTTTCTAAAGTTTGGCATCTGGTTTACCATATTCCTCTTCTGCAAATCCTACCATTGTTACTCATGACATCAGTTTTCCAGGCATGGCCTGTCCAAAGCTCTGGACTCTTTCTTGACCACCTCTTCTTCAGTGATATGTTCTCTTCACTGCACTTCCTCTGCTCACACTGGGGCCATGCCCCAGACCTTCCTACTGCACAGACTTCTTGCTCTACACAGGGCTACTGGTTGTAAACAACAGAAATCAATCTCATCCACTAAGGCAGATGGAGCAGAGTGCACAGAGTGACAGGGAAAAGCAGAATGCCAAGTCAGAAAACTGTCAGGAGGGTCCCGACAGCTTGCAGCACAGCCTGGTCCCTGGTTCTGGGACCCACATCATAGACCATCGTCCTGTAACTGGCACTGCTGGCCACCTATCAGCACACCCCTGGACTTAGCTCTATACCTACACAAATAATCACCCACTGTCTCGTCTTCTTGGCTGCCCCCCTTTGAGAATAAGGGTCTTGGGTGAGAGTTCTTCATTGTCCAAGCATAGCTCATGTGTGCATTCTTTCCTAACTCTCGGGACCTGGAAAGAGAAAAATGTCCTCCAACCGTGGAGCCTCCCTAGTAAGGACAGAGCTGTGTTATGGGCTGAATGTCTGTATCCCCCAGGGATTAGTGTCTCTCTTAGAAAAGGAAGAGAGAAAGATCTCTCTGTCTGCCCATGCTCGGGCACCAAGGAAAAATCCTGTGAGCACATAACAGCAAGAAGGCAGCAGTCTGCCCGTCAGAAAAAAATTCCCCACCAGAACAGGACTGCTGACACCTTGACGTCAGACCTCCAGCTTCCACCACCAGGAGGAAATAAATGTCTGCTGGTTAAGCCACTTAGTCCATGGCATTTTGTTACAGCTGCATGAGCAGAGTAAGCAAGCAGAGTAAGTTCCCACATCTGTGATTACCCTAAATGGGAAGAGCATGCGATGCTGAGAAGCCAAAATCAACAATGTCCCGCATTGTACATCTGCTTGGCAGCCCTGCGTTCTCATGGACTCTTCTCTTCTCTCAATTACTGTTCGAAACAAAGCTCTCCCCTAGCTATTTGCAACTCACTTTTGTATGTTGAAAACTCATTCATTCTGCCACCGCTCAACTAAGGAGACATTGCACAAATCTCTTCTAGAGGCTAATGCGTCCAGCTCTAAGTCCGGGGTTTCTGGACAATGTCTGCTCTCCCTGATTCTCCCTTGACCCAATCTCTTGACAATATTTTGAAATTTTAAACCATTACAACCTATAAATGATAGTGTGAGGGAGAAATGAATGGATGGAATGAAAGAAATGGTAGTTAAAATACATGTTTGCATGTGTATGTATCTAGGTGTATATTTTTGTGTGGATATATTATATCTATTATAATATTAATTTAAATATATATGAATAAATTAAAATAATCATATACTTGTTAATATATAGTATAACATGAATATATTTCTATTAATTATAAATGTATATTAATTTTGTTAATGGATAATAATATATTAATTTATACTAACAAAATATTATATAATAATATTAGAGAAAGGCATGACCTTCCATTGCAACTGGTCTCAAGGCCATAGTTGATATACGCAACTCTTCCCAATATCCTATGCTTTCCTTGTTCCCTGGACCTTCAGACCCCACCTATGGTTGATGGGAAATGTTCTAGTGAGATGATTCCAACCTTCCTTCCCAAAGGATATGAGTCCTTAGTGCCCTTGCTTATTAGCATCGTGAGAAAGGCTGAAATAAAAGACACCCAGGGGAACACCTGTGTTCTGTTTATAACTCTTCCCATTCCACTGCTTAAATCAACACTATTTCCTCTTGGTGGGATTAAGGTTCTCAGACAACAATCTAGTGCCCGTTTTTGCTGATGGATTGAATGGCACGAGGAACTCAATGTGACTCAAAGATAGCAAAGCAAGATTTTTGCTAGTGGATCATTAGTTCTAATTACATGATGATCCCCCTCAATTCTAGCCCCTGTAATGGGCCTTTGTAATATTCCTGAAGTGATATATTAGAAACATGTTCTGAGCATATTCTTTATTCTTCAAGGCTGTATCTGTTCCAAGGAAGGGATTAGTTCTTAGTTGGATCAGGAGACTGGTTACACACACACACACTCACACACACACACACACACACACACAAATATACAATGACATACCTCGGTAGTTAGCAGAAGCGTGACTAGTAGAAAATATAAACTAAAATTCAGAATGTATCTCTTTCACTGAGAAGGAATTTATGTCTCTCCATGGTGAAAGGGGGTTTATGGAACCAACCAGCCACCAGGTACCATGATGGTCCTCCAAGATACTATACTAAAGGCTTGCAGTTGGTTGTTGCTGTTGGAAGTTGGCCATATAACAATGGGATAGCCAGATAAGTCTACACAAAAAGGGAGATCCATGCTGTCAGGCACTTGTGTGGCCCTTGGGAAGGAGGCTGATGGATATTCCCAGACTGAGTCAGTTTTCCCTCTTGATTAGTAAGAAGTCACCGTGTGGTGTAAGTGCTTTGTTGGGCTTTCAGAGAAGATGCAGATATTAGTGCATTCTGGAGCCATTCCCAAAGTTCCACATACCTCTTTCCTGAGAGTCTTTGTCACAGATGCTCTAGTACTGCCTCTTCCACATCCCTGACCTACTGGCCACACCATTAGCTGCTGCTTATGAGCAAGTATAAATACTCAAGTGAAGCTTGCTCTTCTTACAGAAAAAATGGCCAAGGAGATGGGCTGTTAAATTTTGTTTGCTGAGCCAGTTTTCCTTCTATGCTCTCTTTCAGGACCATTGTACCAGTTAATGTTGGCCATTGCCAGAATGCCACACAGAGCCATCTAAAACACAGGCTTAATTTTTCTTCCTCAGTCAAGTGGCATAGGGAGCAATCTAGGAAGGTACAGGTATGGGGTGAGGGAAAGACAGACCATATACTGATATGTGTTACTCCTGCATAGCTCAGAGGACCTGGGATTCTCTTTTTTTTTTTTTCCTTTGAGAGGGGAGAGAGAAGGAAAAAGGAAGAGATTGCATGGGCAAGGGAGGAACAGAAAGAGGGAGAGAGAATCCCAAGCAGGCTCTATGCTATCAGCATAGAGCCCAATGTGGGGCTCTATCTCATGACCTGTGAGATCATGACCTGAGCCAAAATCAGAAGTCTGACAATTAACCAACTGAGCCACTCAGGGATCCCTGGGCTTCTCATATTAAAGGGTGTATATGAAACCTAGATGATATGTGGTCCATGTGCATGCTTTGCATGCATGTATGTATATAATTCCTATATACATACTGTATTATCCTAAATCTTACAAACTTTTGGAAGGCCAAGGTCCTTTCTATCATTCCCAGTGGCCATCTTCAGCATCCAGCACAATTCTTGTTTATACTTGTGTAGTTGTTATATATGACAAATAAAAATACAGGACATCCTGTTAAATTTGAATTGCAGGCAAATGATAAATTATTTTTAGTATGAATACATCCCATATGATATTTGAGACCTCTTTATGCTAAAAAATGTGTTATTAATCTGAAATTCAAATTAACCTGGCATCCTGTATTGTATCTGGAAACCTTAAGAGTAGGTTCTCAATAAATATTTGTTGCATCCATGAATAAATAAATGAAGGAAATAATGAGATATACCTAGGACTTATATGTCCTATTCATCTCTTTGGACTTTTCCATAGCTATATAATAGATTCAAGTTCCAACCTTTTCTCTTTGTGGCTCCTACAGTTGGCCACCTCTACCCCAGTGGAAAGTTGTCCTAATGGAGCCGGAGAACATAAAATGTCAAGGTTCAATATGAGATGGGGAAGTTGGGGAAGAATCGCTACTAAACCGATGGTTTCTCCTTTGTGTAACCTTTGTGTGGGCACAGGGGTTGGGAGAGAGTCTGAGAATTGAATCCTGAAAAGATGGTGCCTATTTTCTGACCTGGTTGAATACAGGGCTCAGAGGGACAGTAGAATTCCTGATTGGTCAGGAGATCCAAGAATAGAGGAAACTGCTGTCCAGCTCTATGGCTGTTTCCCTGGGAGACTGGATTAATCAGCTATTGCTAAGTAATGAATAGTCCCAGAGTATTTTGACATATGGTGCTAGGCTATTATTTTTGCTCATAGGTTTGCAGATTGGTGATGGTGTCCCTGTTTCAGGCTGCGGGTTTCCTTCATGGATTGTAGTCAGGGCCTTTGGCTGGGGGATAGTGACTCATGATAGAATCAGAAAAGTCCCAGAATGACGAGCAGAAGCATGCAATGATCCTTCAGGCCTGGATTCTGGCCTCAGAAACTGCTGCTTCTACCTGTAGGCCATTTGGCCAAAACAATACAGGGCCAAGCTCAACATCAATGGTGAAGAGGTAACCTTCTTGTATGAGGTGGCAACTCTCTGGATAATAACTGAACTTACCACCAGGACTGTAAACTCTATGAGACAGTTGCAGAGGGTATTGAAATGGAAGAGGCTAAGGCAGCCTGAGACCTTGAGTCCTCTCTTGAATAGGAGCAGAAAAATTATAAGTGTTCACATATATTTACAGCATCTTAGCAGCTCTGCCATAGGGTGTGGCACCTGCATGCATAATACATGTTAGAGGTAACTGTCCCAAGTTGCTAATGGCTTGATAGGTGCCATTTTTGGTCTCAATTAATCCTTCTAATCATCCAATAACATAGATAATATTCTTTCTGCTTGGTATACAAGAAGGCTAAGGCTGGTAAACTGAGTAATTAGCCCAGGGAGCCTGGTGAGAGTGGAAGAGCTGGTATCAGAAGCCACGAGTCTGGGTACAAATCCTGCATCTTTCTACTGCTCTGGCCTGGGTATGTGAATTCCAGTCTCCTCCCTTCCACAGTCCTTCCCTTCTGTCTTCTTCCAGGGGCTGCTGAGAGCACTCAGAACTCAGCTTCTAGCCACAGCTAGGCAAAGTCCAGGAGGAGAGATTTATGGAGTGAATTATGCAGCTCTCCAAGTAAGAGTTTGGTAAAGGACTCACATCCAAGATCAGTAGGGTCCAGAAAAAGTGCCTTTTCTGAGAGGTTTTGAGAATGCATAGCTGGCCTGCATCCAGCAAAGGCCCCACAGGGACCTGGAGAAGGGGAAGAGGACCAGGGCTGGCACAGGCTCTGAGGCCTGGCAGGCAAGAAGACAGGGATGGTGGGCTCCAGCCATGGTCTTCGAGATTGACTACCTCCAGTAACACTGTTTGCCAGGCTCCTGGCTCTGCACTTGGCTTTGTCAGCCGCTGCTGAGTCAGTAGGGGGAGTATTTAATTAAAATCACTGTGGTGCTGTGAAATGAGAGATTGGGAAGACTGCCAAGCTCTGAAGCCCTTCTGCCTAGCTTGCCCTTCTGTGTGGAGCCCCACTGCCAGACCTGGGGCAGGTGACTGTCCCTCTGTCCCCTCTCCAGTGAGAAGAACGGCTCATCCTGGGCCTCCAACCTCCAGAGTGGGGCACTGGAGCTCTGACAGCTGCACCTGGATGGAGGAGATGCACCTTCTGTTTTATCTGATAATCATGTGCAGAGGCTGGTGGCAGTGGTGGGAAACAGGTGTGACATTACCAGGTGCCTCCTGGACCAAACCGTACTTCCGAGGAGTGACAGGTGCGGAAGTCAGGCATGGATAGAGAACCAAAGTGCCCTTTCATTAGGCTGTAACTGGGACTGCGGCCCAAACACCGTTGATGAGCTCTCTGGGAAGCTGGTCCCAGCAGGTGGCCTAGGCTAACACGAAACAGTGCCACTTGCTTCCTGGGCCCAAAGGAAGAATCTGGGAATGATTGTACAGCAAGCCTGTGGGGGAGGCCAGGGTGCCTGGGCACGTGTGTCCTGGAAGAGAGGGGCGAGCTGAGCTGGGGGATGTGTCCAGGGCACCAGTCCGCTGCAGCCGACTAAGGTAACTGAAGAGTGTAAGGTGGGGAAGAGGCTTGAGCCATAGGGTGTCAGTCTGCAATGTGCCGGACACGCGGGATGCCAGAAATATGAGCTCTGTGTGTGGGATACGAGGCAGAGAAGGAGGTGGGGCAGTGAGGGGCAGGAGGCTCCAGTGCCTTCCCTCCACTGCTGGCCCACACCTGCCATTCTCCAGACTGGAGGTCCACCCCGAGCACTCAAACGCGAATAAAGCATAATATCTGCCTTCAAACAACTGACTTTCTATTGCAGGAGAAAGATGCTTTTTCAAGTTGTGATGAAAAGCCTCAAGGTTTGGAAAGGATTTCCCTTATCTCCTTTCTGTACTGGCTTCCTCCTCTCCGACCTCCTTAGCTGAGAGAGAGCTGGTAAGAGGTACTCAATACTCAAGGCCCAGGACTTCTGCACAGGACAGATGGGCATAATTCTGACCGCCACCGGGAGACAAGAATCTAGCCGGCAGTGGCCTTGACCCTTTTGTACATTTCTAATCCTGAAGAGCTTATTGTTAAACTGCTTCTTGGGTCTAGCCAGCCTTGGGATTGTGAATAAACTATTCCCAGGAGGGTCTGTCCCCAGATATTCCTTCTTCTCCTCCAAAATCCACTCTTCCTCAGCTAGTGCCAGCTGGTTGGAATAAAAAATAGAGAGAGACGGCTTTTGCAGGAAAACCAAAGGGTCCTATGCAAGGGTCCTGGGGCTTGAGGGTTGAGTATGCTCATCATTCTCTCAGCTAAGGGTGGTTTTAGGGGGTTGGTCCTCATTGGTGCTCAGACTGCATCCTGAGTCTAACTTTCTGACACTTGTTGTGGTCTACTGTTATGTTGTTCTCCATGTCCATTTTTTACCACCTGGCCATGAGGTCCCATGGGGATTTTTTTTCCCTCTCTATGTCATCATTTCCAAATGTAGTACCTGGTGAAAAGTACATGATAAGTAGCTATCTGTTGAAGCAATGAAAGGCTGATAGAGTTAGAAGTGGTCCAAGTAATAAGAATCATAGAGGAGGCAGGACCTTTCTGCTATGGTAAGAAGAATCCAGAAAGCTGTATAGAGGAAGTGATTTTTGAGCTGGGCCCAGTGCCTCCAATATTTATTAACTGACCTTATCAACCTTGATTCTTTCATTTGTAAAATGGCAATCATAAGTTCTGGGGGGGGGGTTAATTCAATATGAATGTGAGAGTCTAGGACAGAACCTGATACATAGCAGACACTCAAAACCAAGAGAATTGTTTTTATTAAAAATGTATACATTATAAGGTAGTCAATTCAACAGACGGTGGAGGATGACATGGTGAAAACAGGGTCTAGAAAGGTGGCTTGAGTCCTGCTGAGAGAGGTTATCTGGCCAACCCAAGGAATTGGCCTTATTTCCGGAACCAGGCTCATGGTACCAGTATGAAGTTCTAAGCACAGTCTCTGTGGTCAAATTCCAGCTCTAACTTGACCTCCTGGTAGCTATGTAAATGGAGCACTCTGTTGGAGCCTCATTGTAAACCTCAGTTTCTTCCTCTATAAAATGGAGATGGGGGCGCCTGGGTGGCTCAGTTGGTTGAGCGTCTGACTTCGGCTCAGGTCATGATCTCATGGTTTGTGGGTTCAAGCCCCATGTCAGGCTCTGTGCTGACAGGTAGCTCAGAACCTGGAGCCTGTCTTCAGATTCTGAGTCTCCCTCTCTCTCTGACCCTCCCCTGCTCACGCTGTCTCTCTCTGTCTCTCAAAAATAAATTAAGAACATTAAAAAAATTTTAATGGAGATAATAAAAGCGTTTTATTAATAAGAAAAGATTTTCTAGGGCTGCTATAACTAATCATCACAAACTTGATAACTTGAACCAACAAATTTATTCTTTCACAGTTAGGGAGGCCAGAAATGTGAAATCGAAATGCTGGCAGAATTGTGCTTCTTCTGAGATGCTCTGGAGGAGAACCCTTCCCTACATCTTCCAGGTGACTCCAGGTGACTTCAGGTAGCATGTGGCTGAGAACATGGATCTCTGCCTCTGTCCTCACATGGCCTCTCTTCTGTGTTTGGGTCTTTTCTGATCTTTTAAGGATACTTTCAAGTTTTAAGTTCCACAGGGGTAATGTGGGATGACCTCATCTCAAGATCTGATCACATCTGTAAAGACCCTTTGTTCAAGGTCACATTCGCAGATTATGGGAGGTGGACATATTTTTTGGGGGGGGGAGCCACTGTTCAACCCATCACAAAGAGCACATGAAAATGAGACATGCAAAGTTTCAGTGATGTCCGTGCAAAATGCGCCAGAGAGGCTGTCAGTAGTTTCCCTCAATAGAGGAAATTTTCAACTTTGAATGTTTGTGGGCCCTGCTCCTGGGCTGCCAGAGAAGCTATACCTTAACACTTAACAAGGGCAAAATGACTCAGCAAGACCTCACAGCACGGGCTCTGTTTCTGCCCTGAGCACACACTGTATGTCTGGGAAGAACAAAAGAACCCAAAAGGAGCATTCCTAACATAAAGATGAGAAAAACAAAAAAGACCTCCCTAGTTCACATAAGATTAAAGTCATACAGCTTTGTCCTTATGAAAAACATAAGATAAAGCCTTTAGCTTTTTGTCATGGTGATTTGTACCTTGGAGAAGGATAGATACCATATGTTTTCACTCATAAGTAGAACAGGAGAAACCTAACAGAGGACCATGGTGAGGGGAAAGGGGGGGGAAAGAGTTAGGGAGAGGGAGGGAGGCAAATCATGAGAGACTCCTGAATACTGAAAACAAACTGAGAGCTGAAGGGGGTTGATGGTCACTGAGGGGGGCACTTGTGGGGAAGAGCACTGGGTGTTATATGGAAACCAACTTGACAATAAACTATTAAAAAAAAAAAATATATATATATATATATATATATATATATCCCATGAGAACTCCCTTGTTTGTGGAGATTTTGTCTCCTGGACACCTACCCTAATAGGCTTGAATAAAAATGCTTTTGCTTTCTCTTTAAAGTGTTAAAAAAGGCTTGTTCATGTTAATATCTACATGCTAATGGAATACAGGTCGTGGGGTGTGTTTCCCTGGGAATTCTGCTCTATATTCCACAGATAGGCACCTTGCTAGGGTCCGTTCCTAGACTGCGTTGGCTGCTTCTTTTCTTTGTTTGGCCTTCCTTCCCCTCCTAACATCTGTCTCATGTTCTAGTTATTCTTCATGGTGCCTGATTTCTTTGTCCGCTCCTTCTGCAGTCATGACTGCGTCTCAGGCTCCCTACCAATATATTTGAATGCATAAATGTTATTCACTAACAAACATCAATGGGGAGGCATGGAAGGAGGTGGGTTCAAGCAGACCTGCATGAGTGCTGGGTCCTGTAACCTTTCTGTGCCTTAGTTTCCTCACCCAGAAAATGGGCACGTTATTCCAACCTTGAAGATGATTGCAAGGAACAAACTGAAATCTGCTACATCACTTCAGATTCAGTCTTGTTCCTCTTACTCCACTCATCCACAGTGTGTATATTTTTAAATATACCCTTCCAGAGGCATGTAATTCATTTTACCTGGCTTTTAATTCATTGGGGTAAAAAATCCCAGGATTTCATCTGGTTAAAACCAATATTTCATCTGTTTAATGTTTGATTAAGACATTGACAGTATATTTCTTTTGAAGTTTATTTATTTATTTTGAGGGAGAGAGAGGGAGAGAGAACATGAGCAGGGAAGGGGCAGAAAGAGAAGGAGAGAGAGAATGCCAAGGAGACTCCACAGGGTCGGTGCAGATCCCAACCCAGGGCTCGATCTTACAAACTGTGACATCATGACCTGAGCCACCATCAAGAGTTGGACACTTAGGGGTGCCTGGGTGGCTCAGTCGATTAAGCATCTAACTCTTGGTTTGGGCTCAGGTCATGGTCTCAGGGTTTCATGGATTCAAGCCCCACATCAGACTCTGTGTGCTAACAGTGCAGAGCCTGCTTGGGATTCTCTCTGTCTCCCTCTCTCTTTGCCCCTCCCCAACTTGAACTGTCTCTGTGTCTCTCAAAACAAATAAACTTAAAAAAAAAGAGTTGGACCCCTAACCCACTGAGCCCCCCATGTGTCCTGACAGTCTGCTTCTATCTGCTTTTTTTATTCATCACCAAAGAGAAAACATCCTCATAGCATTGTGAATTTAGCTTACCCTATTTATTCAGAGCTGGAATAATTAAAAAGATAGCAAACTGGACACTAAGCCACTGGTCAAAATCACAGCAGCAGCCTCTGGACACCTTGTGTTTTGACTTATTGACATTTTGTATTACCCTTAAGTGGCTCATCTCTTCAGTGAAAGTAGCAATAAATACCATACTTACTGAGCTTTAAAAAATGCAATTTCTTTCTGTTCTTTGACGCTGGACAAAAGAGTGTGCCACTGGGGTTCCCCGGGAGAAAATGAGCCGTTCTCAACAAGAAGAGTAGAAGTGTGTTGCTTCATATACAATCTGCCAGCTGTGGCTCAACAGTATTAGAGCTTTTAATTTCGGGGTGAGCTGCAGTATAAACAAGGGCAATTAGAGATCCATTTTCCCTATTCTCCGTGTTTGAGGTTCAGTGAGGGCTCTGCCATTGAGGGGCGGCTCTCAGATTTCAGAAACACAGTTCCCACAAAGGAGAGCTCTTTAGTAGAAACTGGAAAGCACTTTCGTCTTGTGGCTTTTTCACTCTCTGAGCTTTTTAAAAAAATTTTTTTTAATGTTTATTTATTTTTGATAGAGAGAGAGAGAGACAGAGCACGGTAAAGGAGGGGCAGAGAGAGAGAGGGAGACACAGAATCTGAAGCAGGCTCCGGGCTCCGAACTGTCAGCACAGAGACCGACGCAGGGCTCGAATCCACAAACTGAGAGATCATGACCTGAGCCGAAGTCAGATGCCCCACAGACTGAGCCACCCAGGCGCCCCTCATTCCTTAAGGTTTTGAGGGAAGTAAAAGCTGTGGGTCAGCATAAGAGGCTAAAAAGTAGGCACGATGTGTTACTTTTCTCCGGGCACCGAGTCCCGGTCGAAGTGAGGTCACAGGGAACTGAAGCCAATGTTTTTGCACATCTAGTGCTGTAACAGCGCTCACAGCTGGTCTCAAGGGTTAACTTGCTTCAAGCTTATGGCCTCCCTGCTTGCTGACCTCAGTCCCTTGGTCTGCAGCAGAACTAAACTACTTTCCTTGAGATTTGGAGCCTGCTGGCCTTGAGGAGTGAAGAACCAGGCTTTCCAGAAGATAAGGGCTGACCGCATTCGAAAACAACTGTCGCTGATGCCAGCAAGTCTGTTCAGGGTCATGTCAATGACAGATAGCTAGCTGCTTGGGCCCCTGCTTCTCTTGCACGTAGCTCTCCTCCCTTTTCCCCGTGCCTTCCCCTTTAAAACCCTCGAGCTTCCTCTACTTGGGGAAGGTGGTCTTGGAGACATTAGTCCACAACTGTCTCAGGTTGCTGGCTTCTGGAATAAAGCAACCCTTCATCCCCGATTGTCACTTGTGTCTCAAGCACTGATTTCCCAGTGGTGAACAGCCAAACATTGGTGATCACAGTGCCGTTTGGTAATAGCATTGTGTTTGAAACCTGGGTATGTTTTCACCAGTGACATACATTTTACAGAGGCTGGACAGGAATGGTCATCTACACCCTGGCCCACGCATAGAAATTATCTCCCTGTGCTGGCTCTCAATTTCCTCAACTATACAAGGAAAGCTCAGATTTATTGCTTTGCAAGTATCGTCATGCTTGGTTCTCTTACAGGTCTCGGAAGCAACTGACTCTTCTACTGGCCAAACAGGCTGAACCGATATTTTGTCATCAATGATGAAAAAAAATCATACTTCTCATTTTTGGCTTTTATTTTGTTTCATGTGTATTTATTTTTGAGAGACAGAGAGAGACAGGGCATGAATGGGGGAGAAGCAGAGAAAGGGGAACACAGAATTTGAAGCAGGCTCCAGGCTCTGAGCTGTCAGCACAGAGCCCGACACGGGACTCGAACTCACGAACCATGAGATCATGACCTGAAAAGGACACTTCACCGACTGAGCCACCCAAGCACCTCTCACTTTTTACTTTTAAATGTGGTTTGGATAAGATATAAAAGCCAGATGTGGCCTGTGCATCAGAATCCACCTGGGGAGATATTTTACTTATAATTAAATTCTTATGGAAGTTTTCTGCCATATCACATACATGCAGAAAAGTGTAGCAGTTAGGGGGGTGGCGGTTCACAAAGTGAAGACACCCATATAACCAGTTGGGTTGAGATAGGACACTGGAAGCTTTCTAAAGCCCACATTCCCAGGTTCTACAGTGGCTTACTGAATCAGAAGCTGGAGGGTATGAACTAAGGATCATTGTTTTCAGCAGGCTCCCAGGTGTATCTGACCGGCCAGGCTCACATTCTCATCTACCTCCGAGGTAGACAGGAATTCGTTGTTGTTCAGATAAACACAAAGGGTCTGATCGTCTCCATGGAAATGCACTCCGGGCACCACCTTAGACGGGTTAGTCCGGGGCTTCCTGTATCAGCATTGATGTCGTGGTGGAGTAACTATCCCCCCGGGAAGCAGCTCATTCCCAGGCTGGGCGTTCTGCTCAGAGCTTTCTGTATGTTCTTTCCAGCCCCATGATGACCCCGTGATGGTTGTAGTATACTCTTACTTTACAGATGAGGAGCTCAGAAGGGTGAAATAAGGCACCTGTCATCACACGGCCAGTGTTGGGTTTAAAACTCAAGTCAGTCAGATGTAGAAGCCCACAGGTCTTTCCATATCCATTGTCACACAGGCTTCATCTTAAGCTTAAAACCAGTTCCAACGCAGCCAACAAACAACTGAATCCGTGCTGGGGTACCCTGTGCCTGGCATCAAGTTGCAGCAAAATTTTCAAGCATTGCTTCAATTCCAGCACAGGTCAGTTCTAACTGCACTGTGCAGGTTCTAGAAAAAACCTGGATAATCCTACCATTCTTTAAAAAATGGTTATTTATTTATTTTTGAGAGAGAGAGAGATAGAGAGAGACAGAGAGAGAGAGCAACAGAGGGGCAGAGAGAGGGAAATAGAGAATCCTAAGCAGGCTCCATGCTGTCAGCACAGAGCCCCACACAAGCTTGATCCCATGAACCATGAGGTCATGACCTGAGCCGAAATCTAGAGGCAGATGCTCAACTGGCTGAGCCACCCAGGCACTCCACTGTCATTTTTTGAGATCAGACAAAAAATGGTTCTTCATATATAGGATTTACAGAATGATACCTTCATAGTAAAAAGGTAGTTTGGTGGGGGCGGGGGGAGGGACATCTCAGTGGTTCAATCAGCTAAGCATCTGACCTTTGACTTTAGCTCTGGTTGTGATCTCATGGTTGTGGGATTCAGCACCCCCCCCCCCCCCCGCCATGAGGCCCTGGGATGGGCATGGAACCTGCTTGAGATTCTCTCTCCCTATCCCTCTTCCCTTCTCCCATTTGCATGGGTGTGCTCTCTCTTCATCAAAATAAATAAATAGATAGATATATAGACACATAGAAAAATTAATTATTAAAAAGCTAGTTTTGGTCTTATGGAAATACAAAGAGCTACAAATATTTTTTCTTATTGATTTAGAAATTTTGTTATAGGTAGATCTTATTGGAAAAAAGAAACACCAGTGATCTTCTAGGGCTTACAAGTGTTACATAAACTTCCCCTCGGATGTGTCTGCTTCTGTGGTTAATTGTAAGCACAAGCAGAATCGAATATTCTGTAATACTGTGTCCTGTGGGTCCACAATAGGTTCTCCATGAGTTCCTCTCCTATTTTATTTTATTTTATTATGCTTCTAGTTTTCATGTCTTGGGGCAGGGAGATGCTAGTGCCTTCCATGTGACATGCATATTTTCATAAAAAAAAATAGGAGGTGTGATGGTGAATAGCTATGGGAAACAACTGAGGCCAGAAGACAGGTCACATCAACCTCGAATAAGGATATCAATGCCATCGTGATGCTCACAAAATTATGTGCAAATATGTCATAGCTCTCTTTAATGGACATTCTGGGTGTGGACTCTCGTGTACTTGGATTATAGATTATCTAGTTCAGGATGCTAAAAATGAGGACTGATAAAGGAAGTTATTCATGGGATCACATGACATTTTCCCTTTGGATAATAGACCTCAACTGGAGTCATTTCGCACCCTCCACCCCTGGGGATATTTGGCAATGTCTGGAGACTTTTGGTTGTCCCAGTTGGGGGAGGGACGGGGTGGGGGGTTGGATCTATTGGTATCTATTGGATAGAGGCCAGGGACTGCTAAACATTTTACCCAAGGCAGCCTCCCACCCTCCCCCAATTATCCAGTCCAAATTACCAGTGGTGCCAAACTTCAGAAACCCTGGTAGGAAATGATAATAAATCTCACACAGAGACCAGCTTTTCTGTAAAAACAATGGGAAAGACTAAGTTATTTCTACTTAGATTGAATAACACGGTACTAAGGAGACCATGTATTTGATGGGGCTTGCTTAGATTCTAAATTAGTTCCCCTCAGGGCTATATGGGAAAATGGAGCTAAGAGAAAAGCACTTCCTCTTTGGGATTCGGGTTATTAAGCCTCTCTAATCTCTACCCCCAGCTTTCTCCCCTCCCAGCCAATTCTCCTCGGGAGTGTGGAATTTGCTATTCTAATGAGAAATAGCACACAAACTAAAAAAATGATAGCAATGCAAAATGTATCTCTCTTGAGCAAAGTTAATTTAGGGGTACAAAATCTCAATTGAAATACTGTCAGTTTTTGTCGTTGTTAGAATCCTGACTTTGAATAAACGTGGCTGCCATGGTGCCCCTAGGAGAGTGTTGCTAAGGAAACCAAAAGCCAGCTCCACAGCCTATGTTCTTCCTCCCCATGGAATAACATTATGGCCCATCAGTCATTTTGAGAGTTAGAGACACCACAGCAAACAAAATGACAAGTATCTGTTTATCTCAGGAGAATAGTTGCAAGAAATAGATCTACCCAACGTCATCAGAAGATCATTTAATGACCCCTCCTGCTAATGAGACAGAAAATGAATGTCACTCAAAGAAATGCTACCTCAGGATACCTCAGAATAAAGACTTGGAAATCCAAGTCTTTAATATAGTGATTATACAGATGCAATGTATATTTTCTGATAGCTTGAGTTACAGGTACGGGGAATTATATCTGCCTATAAGTCATTATTGCTTGGGGCACAATGCATTCACTTAAATACAATCTTTGTACAGTTGCTAGAAAAGCTAACAAAAATTCCCTAAGACTCTTCTATCTCAGCACAGGAAGTTTGTTGGTTGATTGGTTTTGGCTATTCTTTACCAGTATGATTACAACCGGAATATCACAACAGACAGAAAACAGAGTTTTCTGTCAATGTGATCAGGAACAAACTCTGTAGAAGGAAGAGTTGTCAGAAATTGGGATAGTTCATCTAATAGAGAAATAGGAGAATAAGATCTGTCTCCTAATGCCTCCAGAATTCACCTTCCAGGGAGCCCATGGCCCCACCTGAATCCAGACCAGCCCAAGCCATATACGGTGGTGTTTCAGGTTTCCATAAAGAGAGGGTTTTCCATCTCCCCTCCATAGCAGTGCCCCTGTTGATTCCTTTTGCACACACACCCCCTAGCCCTGAAGGTATTGTTTCTTGCCCATCCTGCATGGCCATGCACCCCCAGCGGGGTCCCTGGCTCCTTTTACATGCCTGTCCATCCTTGACCTGAGAGCCTTTCTGCTCACCCATTGACTGGTTGGTCACCCGGGGCTCCTGTGAGCCCCATTGGTCTGCAACCACAGCTTCTTCAATGAGATCAGAACCTCTTCTAAATGTGTTCTTTTTAGAGTATTCTCTCTCAGCCCCAGAGTATCCTTTAGAAAATTTCCCCATCTTTATAGTTACTCTCCTGTCACTGCTTAATGATTACTGATATTATACATACTCTATCTAAATTAATTCATGATACCTGTCTTCTGGTTAGACTCAGATTGAAACATCTTTCTCCACACCCCTTACCCAGAATTTGCGTCAGATCACATAAATAGATGCTGATTTCTTTCATTTTGTTAGCATGGACAAAAACTAAAACTATGTCCATATTTTCCAGAGTGGCTGGTCACTGGGAGATAAAAGTTGAATTTCTCTGAAGAGACTTGAATTGAAGCAAGCACAAGTTTCCCTTTCTCCCTTCTGGAAACACATAGCCTCTCCAGACAAGTAATAGCCCCTTGTTTTAAGAAACCACAGTGATCTGTAACGTAACATCCATCAGTGCCCCTGTGCTGCATTCCTCAGGAACGAAGAGCCACTTTCTCCTTTACCTGAGTGTTCATCCCCATGCCCCTTTCTCCATTGCTGTGTGTGTGTGTGTGTGTGTGTGTGTGTATCATAAAGATACAATTGCATAGTGTTCATTATGTGTCATCACTTTTTCACCTCTTTATGTATCAACTCATTAAATCCTAGTTACCCTATTAGATACTATTAATCCTCCCATTTACAAAGGAAGAAATCAAGACCAAGGTAGATTAGCTACATGCCTGACATAGCAAAGCCACTTGATATTTCTCAATTCACCTGTGCCGTACTATTCAGGTTGACATTATATGTCTCTAAAATAAGGGAGGATAAGAAGCTAATGAGCCAGTGACCCTAGGGAAGTGTTCCTTCATTATACATGATTAAGCATGGAAAAACGTAAATCATAAACAAGTTGAGCTGTGTTTTCTCATTTGCTTTTAGCCTGCTGTGTTGGAGGAATGAAAATAAAGACCAGGCTAGGCTCTGCCTCACCCTCCTCCCTTTCCTGGATATCCAGCCTCTCAGTTCACAGGAAAGACTATAAGAGATTAAGAAGATTCCAGCTGAAGAGAATGTCATCTGGAGATTCAGATTTACAGGTACTTAGGACCACAGCAAACAGAACCAGGGGATCAGAGGTAGGGTGACTATATAATTAATCAAAGCTGGAATACTTTGGGGAGTGAACGGGATGCAGTAATAGTTACACCAGTACAAATCATGTAAGCCAGAACTGTCTTGGGTACACCTGGACATATGGAAACAGGCGCACCTGTTGGCAGGTAAGACCACCAGGGACCAGGCATGAACTACTGGGTCACCGAACTGAGGAGTTTGCTGGATGAGGTAGGGGCAGGGATGTGAGAACCAACAAGGATGGTGATTACCAAGGGATCAGCACAGGCAAAAGAGTCACTGGCTCTTGATTAGCATGTAACTGATCCATATGGCTCCCTGAGCCATAGAAGGAAGGCTGCCCACAGAGCTGGCATTCAGAAGAAGGCAACCATTCCCAGGATTGCTAGGAGGCAGGAAGGAAGCAGAGAAAAAATACTGACCTCTCTCCTCCAGCCTTTTGATCTCCTCCTAGAGCTTCCCACTAGCCAGACTCAACTGGAAGTCAAAGGAAAAAGTAGCCTAGATGGTTCAACTGCAAGGAAAGTAGGCTTCCGGACACAGAGAAGGGCAAAGAAGGGCAGGGAATGGGTTTGGAAGCAGGGTCAAACACTTTTGTGACTCATTCCAGAATCCCCTTTTCTCATTCTGTCAGCTATTGGAAGTCCCAACTCCCATTTCTCCATTACCTTGACTCTATATCCTATAAAGATGCACACATGACCTAATCTAATTCCATTGCTGCCCCCAACTCCTGACCTCTTCCTCTGTGCTTCGAGAATTATCGGCAGCCATTAACAAAGTCTTCCTCATCATCAGCCTCTCTCATAATATGCCCTTCATCTTTGCCCAAAAGAAATTTAGGGGTTCTCTGTTGGACTCTAAGTTTTCTACAGATCTCTCAAGTAGTGGCTGCTCTCCTTCCCCTTCTCTCTACTCTGCAGCGTGGTGGTGGGAGATCTATATATATCTCCTATATCCATCCTTGGATATATCTAAGGATATCTATATATCCTCCTTAGATAGGTAGTAGATAGATAGATAGATAGATAGATAGATAGACAGATAGGAAATAGATAAATATAGATAGTGAGATACATAAATGATGATAGATAGACAGTAGAAAGATAGATCAGGGGTAGATTATAGAGAGATAGTAGAGAGATAGATAATAGATATATGATTGATAGATAGAGATAGGGAGATAGATAGATAGATAGATAGATAGATAGATAGATAGATAGACAGATTGATACATAGATAGATAGATACATAGATAGGTAAAGACTTCTTCTAAGGAAGGTATAATATATATCCTTAGTCCTCATTGGTACTCTACTGTTCCTCCCTCTCCCTAACAAACCACGGTTTTGAAGATCACCCTTCCGACTCCACTATTTACTACTCTACCATCTTGGAATTACTTAAACTGCTCTTCTCAGTTCTGTTCTTCAGTCTTTGAATATGTAGGCACTGTGCCTACTCACTGCAACACTCACTGCCACAGTTACTATAATTTCAACAGTTTCTGTAGTCCCTGATTATTCCAATATTAATGAAGACAATCTTTCTAACTCTCTGGAGTTCTAGTTTCTCAACTTTTGTCCTCAAATAACCAGTTTTCCACTTCCTTGATCACACCTTAGACTTTGTCATCAGCCATTACAGTACCTCCTCTACGATCTTACAGAAAACATCCCACTTTCTGACCATTACCTCCTATCTTTACACTTTACCCCCCGAAGTACCAAACTCTATGGACTCTTAGATCAATTTAGATCTATAAGCATTAATTTTTATCATATTCAACAATTGTACTGCCTTCATCCCACATCATTATTACTTCCCTTCTCACCTAATCCAGTTTCCATGGTCTGTGGTCATAACCATTCTCCTGCACACACTCTCCACTCCCTTGACTCTCTTTCCTTTATCATACTCACCTGATGTTTTAGCTCAGGCTACCATAACAAATACCATAGTCGGGGTGACTTAAGCAAAAGAAATCTATTTCTCACAGTTCTAGATGGGAAGTTCAAGGTTAAGGTACCAGAAAGTTTAATTCCTGGTGAGGAATTTTCTTTAATGTCTATTAATTTTTGAGAGAGAGACAGAGTGTGAGCAGTGGAGGGGCAGACACACACACACACACACAGATACAGAGATACAGAATCTGAAGCAGACTCCAGGCTCTGATCTGTCAGCACAAAGCCCAGTGTGAGGCTGGAACTCATGAACAGTGAGATAATGACCTGAACGAAGTCATAAGCTTAACCAGCTGAGCCACCCAGGCGCCCCTCCATGTTTCACTTCTTGTACTTTTTCTTTCTGTATACATTTCTTAGTGACATCTAGACTTGTGATTATAAATACCATTTATGCTCTGATGGCTATCAAATGCATATCTCTAGCCTGCTCTTTTCTGAACTCTATACTCATGTATCCACCTGCCTGTACAATCTAGCTACCTGGAGGTCTAATAGATATGGAGGTATTTCAACCATAACCTGTATGAAATAAGATTCCTGACACTTGCATTATCTTCTCCAAACCTGCTTCTCTTACACTGCAGTCTCATTCATTGCAGTCTAGGGTGATTCTGTTCTCACAGTTGCTTGAGCTAAAGACTTGGAGTCACCACTGGCACGATTTTCTCACCTTGGCCATCTAACCCATCTGCAAATGTTGGCTCTGTGCTAAAATATATCCAAAATAGGGCCACTTATCACAATCCCAGCTTTGACCACCTTCATGCGAACCTCTGTCATCCCACTCCTGGATCATTGAAAGAGGCTCCTAGTGAATCTTCCTGCTTCTCTGTCCTCATACTGCGCCTCCTTAGCCAGCAGCCAGAATGCATGTCCCGCCATATTTGAAACCAAGTGGGGTTTCCCAGCTCAGAGCACAAGCGAAAGTCCTTGATATACATATCCATATAAGATGTAGCCATGGTGTTTCTGGGACCTTCCCTCCATCTCTCCCCTTCTTCACTGCCCTCTAGCTACTCTGCCTTTTTTTTTTCCTAATTCTTAAACATGCTGCACATACTCACAAATCAGGGACTTGGCACATGCTATTCCTTCTTCCTGGGACACTCTTCCATGCATAGACACATGGCTACCTGACACATTTCATTCAAGTCTCTCACTTCGCGCCTATATTATCACATGCTGACACACTTTATTTTATTCATGGCTTAGTATTTGTCCTTCCCATTAGAATATAGCCTCCTTGCTCATAGTGGACACTCAATAAATACATTTTTGAAGAATAACAAATTGGAGATGATTGAAGAGCATAGAATTTGTATTCTCTCTCTTTCTTCCTTTGTGACTGGGGGTGAGCTAAAAATTAGTCCAACAGCACCTGACAAATGCATCTTTGAGACTGTGAGTATTTCAACATTAGCATATTGTCTTGGTGAAAAGCACCCTAGTGGATTGTAAAGCACATTTTCACCCTTGGTGAAAAACACTTTTGGGGAATAGTGGTTATTGAGGCAGAGTCACGTTCAAAGAAGTCATGAACTCACCTGACAAGCCCCCAAACCTGTTTAAATTCTACTCTGATCCTATTCCATTTGTGCACCTGCCTTTGTGCAGCTGAAAATGGCTGGGGGAAAATGTCACAGTGACCATCTAAACTTACATGCATGAACCCTAATCAGAAAGGGACCCAGGGCTATTTTTCGATAACCAGTGAAGGAAGAAATTTTTGAAATGCAACTTGAATTATGTACAGCATCCAGGTTTGCCAATATCCAGGGAATAGCATTCAGGCAGAAGGAACAGCAAAAACAGAAGCTTCAAGTTGAGAAAAAGCCCAGTGAATTCAATGGAGAGAAAGGAGCAGTGAGCACAGGGCTGATGAAATGGGAGGGGCTGTCGGGGCTAGCTCATCCAGAGTTTTGGAGGGCAAAGTAAGGATGCTGGAGTTTCTTCCCATGGCACAGGGAAGACATTAGAAAGTTTCAAGCAAAAATGTGATGGTGTTCTGGTGTCCAATTCGTGTAACAAACCTCCCCTAGACTTAGTGTCTCAGTACAATGACATCTCTCTTGTGCAGAGACCTTTAATATGGGCAGGGCCTGGTGGAGTCCGCTGGTCTCTCCACCATTGGGTGTGGAGTCATCTGAAGACTTGCTCACCCATGTCCAGTGGTTGATCTTGGATTTCCACTGGGACCTCAGCTGGATGGCACCTGGCCCTTCTGTGTGCCCACTCAGCTTCCTCAAAATATGTTGGCTGGATTACCAGGGCCGCATCCTGGGAAAGGGCCCAGTGGTAGTTTGTATTGTTTTTTCCCCCTTAGTCTTGAAAGTCTGCTGTGTTCCATGCATGGAGGCCACCCCCAACCTGCCCAGCATCAAAGGGAGGGAATAGAGACTCCACTCTTGATTGAGGAACCTACACATCACCTTGCAAAAACGTATGAAATGAGATGGACCGATGTAGCTGACTTTGGAACATAACATTTGCCCCAGACAGTGTGATTTGCGTGTTTGAAATGACACTGTGGCTGCTTTAAGGAAAATAAATTATTTTGGGAAAGTGGATGGGAATGGAACCTGGTCCGTTGGCGCAAGCAGTCCTGGGGAGGGATGATAGTGGCTTAGACAGTGGTGGGGGAGTGGACATGAAAAGACGGAATGGATTCAGGATTTAAGTGCCATTTTGGACCGAAATTAAATTAAAGGTCTAAGGGGGATCTAAAAACAAGGGAGAATGAGCATGGGGTGAAGACACAGAGACATGTCTTTTGCTTTCAAACGTGCAGGAGAGCCTGACCCTCCGGGAGAGAAATGTGTTTATAGTTCCTCACTATTGGAGGTTACCTAAGGGTGAGTTTGCTGTTTTGTTTATATTATGATCAATATTTTAATCGCTCATATTTGGAACCACTGCCTTGGTGGAACTGAAGTGCTGTGCTAAATAAAGAACCAAGATAGGCTGGCAGAGTGTGCCTCACCTTGGTGATAGAAGAAAAATCTGGAAAGCTGTGTCCATTTTCTCCAGAGTGCCTGCAAGAAGCCTGTTTTGAACAGACATGACTGGGGCCAAGGTCGAGGCACTTGACCTCCTTCTTGGCAGGTGTGACAACATCTGCTGTGCTCTAGCCATGGTAAGCTGTGTTTTTTAATAATTAAGCCATTAGGACACTGGAGAAACAGTGATGTTGGCTTCTACAGACCCATGCATATCTGTAAGCCAGACTGCATCTTTGGGATCCCACATCCCAGACATATTTCATTAGAATCTCCTCATTCCTGGGGCACCTGGGTGGCTCAGTTGGTTAAGCGTCTGACTTTGGCTCAGGTCCTGATCACGTAGTTCATGAGTTCAAGCCCCACATCAGGCTCTGTGATGATGGCTCAGAGCCTGGAGGTTTCTTTGGATTTTGTGTCTCCCTCTCTCTCTCTGCCCTTCCCCCATTTGTGCTCTCTCTCTCTCTCTCTCTCTCGCTCGCTCACTCAAAACTAAATGTTAAAAAAAAGTCTCTGCATTCCTGTTTCAAGTCACAGGGGGAAGAACTAATAATCCCCGCTCTGCCACTTAGGAATTATTTGACCTTAAAAAAGTTATTTAACACTTCTGGGTCTGTTTCTTTCTTTATAAAATGATGATAATCCTATCTCATGAGATTGATTGTAAAGATTAAATGAAACACTGAAAGAGTAGCTAACGGAATCTGTCACATATTAAGGGCTCAATAAAATGTAGTGATAACTATTATATATTAAGAGATAGGATGCTGCAACATTTAGAAATCCAGCCCCAAATTCCCCACAGCTAGCACCACACATACCAACTGACACTGCCCGTGGTCATGTCACATCTTTTTATGGCTGGGTGACTTAACATTTCAAAGATGGAACTTTCACAGCAAGAGCAAGTTGAAAAATAAGTAAAACCCCAGAGAGCGTTTAGGCACAAACTAACTTGGATGAACGTGGGTTTTTCAGCTCGGTCTGCCAGCTGAATGGCTCTCACATTCTGCTTGAGCAAAGCTATGCTGTCCCAGTGGTTGTTGCTAATTCACCAGCACTATGTGCATGTCAAAATGTCCGGAAGAGATTAGCTTTGAAAAGCTGACATTTTTCTACGTATCACCAGAGCCAGGAGCAAATGGGAGTCTGAGAAACACTTGGAGCGCCTTTAAGAGGGTTAATGAGTGAAGCTGTCAGTAGACTTAACTTTCTGGGTGACACTGAGTGTATTGTAGGTCATGCAGGTCACCTGCACAACACCAAGTACTCAGATGTTGGAAATCCCCTGATGATTTATATTTTACTGCATTCTAACTGATGCGTCACAAAATTAGTCTTGCACTGGGAGCATCCCCTGGTATGAGACTTCTGTTTAAGGACCACCTACACCTGCTCTTCGTTGAGTGCTGGACAGTGCCAAAGACCATATTGGATTTTATATACACGATCTCATTTTCTCCTCACAACTAGACTCATTTGTTCATCAACTTGACAAATACTAACTGAGTGCTTAGGGGGCACTGATGTCAGGGTTCCTTTCTACAAGGGAGGCATTCAAGTTTCAGAGAAGCTAAGTGGCTTGCCCAAACTCACCAGGTTGGTGAGTAGGAGACCCAAGATATGCATAAACCCAGTTCCCACACTGTTGCAGCAAAACCTGGAGCCTGGGGATCTAGGGACAACTTCCTGGCTGGTTACTGGTTTTAAGATCTTGGACGAGTCACTTAATCTGCTTGGGGTTATTTCCTTATCTCTATGGCAAACTGCTGATCACTTTTTAATTTAAAGTTTGTTTATTTTTGGGAAAGAGCGTGAAGAGGGAGGGGCAAAGAGAGAGGGAGACAGAGAATCCAAAGCAGCCTCTGCACTGTACGCACAGAGCCTAACATGGGACTCAAACTCATGAACCATGAGATCATGACCTGAGCTGAAACCAAGAGTCAGATGCTCAACCAACTGACCCATCCCGACACCACTGCTGATCACCTTTTCAACCTACCTTTTGGTGTTTCTGTGAGAATTAAATGCTATAAAGTAATAGTACATAGAAATTTCACAAACATAATGTTGGGTGAAGGAAATCACTCCTAAGACAGGGTGTACTGTATGATTCCAATTACCAAGATTTAAGAACTGGCCAAAGGAATAAGAAATAATGGTATTGATTTCCTTCAGGGAAGGAAGAAGGATATAGTTAGAAGGGACAATAAGGACTCCTGGAATTCTGAGAACATTTCATGGTTAATAAAACAATACATTAAAAATTATGTAGGTATGTAAAACTGCTTTGAAAAGAGTACAGCCAAATGTAAGGTAGTGTTCTTAGGATGGTGTCAGCTCCCCACTCCCTGTCTGCCCACACACGGCTCGGCTGTGGCTGCTGCCACCAGTGACCTGTCTGGACATCCCTATGTCTCCTGGTCAGACCTCACCCCTACAGAAAAGCTAGGGGCTGAGTTTGGTCCATGACTGGTCTTCCAAACAACCCCAGATCTCAGGGCTGATGCCTCTCAGGCAGCTTTCAGTTTCTTTTTAAAGCTGCTGTCAATAATATTGTATAATAATGATTGGACCCTGTACCTGTGCCACAATTTACTGTAACTCCCCCTTCCCAAACTCATAAAAGCCCTACCCCGCCTTTGTTCGGGGCTTTCAGCATGGGTCCGCTGCGTTGGTAAAGTCGGTGAGCCCGAGCTTAGGTCTGGCCAGCCTAAACTCGTAATAAAACCGCCCTTTACTTTTGCATGTGTGACTCATTCTCCCTGGTAGTCTCTGGTTTTGGGGGGTGATGTTAAAATCTGGGCATAACACAATTTGTCCAAAATATTGCATTAATCTTCAATCATCTTTTTCTTTCTAGTGACTTATTCCATATACTCTTAAATCAAATGAAAATGTGAATCTCGACGTCCATCTGATACAATTCTCCCAAGTAATAAAAAAGGTGAGGGGTGGGGAGCCTCAGCTGAAGGATGAGAACTGCCAGGATAAATCCAGCCAGCTGGGGTAGGACGCTGTGATTAACTGCACAGCACCCAGGTGGGTCTCGGGATTGCCAGTGTGTGCAAGGCAAAGTGATTTCTCACCACTTCCCCACATTTGTGTCCATAGATCATTGCGTTGATCTATCAATCTCACGAAGGTTAAAAGGGACAACACTTAAAACCTGGCCTGGAGAGGCATAATTTCAATAGGCTGTTATGTCATGGAGTTTAAGGCTTTTTCAAGGGAGTTATTTTAAGGTTGATACCAAATGTCATTTAACCTTCTCTCCCCAACCTCCCCAAAAGGCATTATAATCATGGCACCTAATTCATCTGCTGTCTCCTCTTTTTCATTTCCCGCTTTCTACAAATAAATCTACAATTGGTCAACATAAAAAAAAAAAAAAAAGAACTCGCCTAATAGAGTCAGGCAGCCTCAACTCAGATGACTCCAGAGACAGGCAACTCACTCCTTTGCAAAGCTCCTTCCAGCCTAGGACATGCTTCTCCAACATTAAACCCACCCGATGCCCTCTTCTGGTTTTCATCCCAAGTGGGTTCTCAGCCACACTTCTCCCAAACCACCTGCAAATGAGCTCCTACTAAGGTCCACTACTTACCCACCGTTTATATCAGCATAACTTCTCAGATTTCATATATTTCTGTGTTTCTTAAATATTCTATAGTGAACATGTATCACTTTGATAATTAGAAAGAATTCTTTTTAATTTTTTAAAAAAGTTTTAAGCTTATTTATTTATTTTCAAAGAGAGAGAGGGAAAGCACTCAAGTGGGGAAGGGGCAGAGAGAGAGAGAGTGACAGAGAGAGAGGTGGAGGGAGAGAATTCCAAGCAGGCTCCTCACCAACAGTGCAGAGGCTGATGGGGGGGGGCTCAAACTCAAGAACCAAGAGATCATGACTTGAAGTGAATTTTGACACTTAACCCACTGAGTCACCCAGGCGTCCCTAGAAAGAAATCTCTTATAGAACTAATCCTTGTCTGGAAACTATTTAGGACCTCAATAAAAGTAACATTCCAATTAGGCTTTACTATCAGAATGTTATCCGCTTCTCATAGACACTTGGGTGTATCCCCTTTTAGAAAATTAATTACGTGGTCACTCCATCCATAATCTTACTAAACAGACAAAACCTTTGATAGCATTTTATTATAATCCACTCTGGTCATTTTTATCTGTTACTTTATACCTTCCTCTCTCATTCTACATATAAAATTTTATACTCTAATTTTATATTTTACATTAAAACTTAAGCTTTTTATGATATTATTTAAAATATTTTACAGGTATCTGAGTGGTTACATTTTGTTATTCTAATTTGTTGCACATCACTCTTATTTTTTGGAAATTTAGTTTATTCCCCAATTTTAATATTATAAATGTCTTTGGCAGAAAACCCCTTTCTCTGTTTCAGATCACTTCCATCATTAGAATTCCAGAAACGGGATTTTGGAGGTGAGCATCACAGATATTTTTAAGATGCGCCATGTTCCTTGCTATCGGCTGGAACCACATTGCATTCCTTCCAGCTGTGCTGAGCATGTCTGTGTTGCAGCACTCACCTCCACATTTGAATATTCTCTCTCTCTCTCTTTACTATTCTAGTAATGTGAGAGGTGAACAATAGCATCCCCCTGTTAGGCTAATTTCCATTTCTTCGATAATGAGGGAGGTTGAAAAATGTTTAAATGTTTCTTAACCATCAATATATCTGTGCTTTCCATTGTCGTTTCTCCCCTCCCCCTTTACTTATGGGGGAACTTAATGCTTTTATTATTGCTTTTTGGCAGGAGCCCTTTTCCGATTAAGGATGTCACCTTTGTCCTGTGGAGAACTAGTATGTCCCTGGTTTATTTGCCTGTTAAGCAATTTTGAGAGAAATTGTAATTTGTATGAGAAGCGCTTACTGACCTTTCCCTTTGTTATTTCTTCTCTCTTTTTTTTTTTTTGGAATGTTGTCCATTTTATTTCTTCCTTTCAAGATCATACATATATGTACATATATATCTATATATGCGCATATATTTTTTCTTTTTTCTTTTTAATTCAAATTAGTTGACATACAGTGTAGTCTTGGCTTCAGGGGTAGAAGCCAGTGAATCATCTCTTACATATGACAGTGCTCATCCCCAAAAGGGCCCTCCTTAATGCCCTTTACCCATTTGCCCCATCCCCCCTCCATTATTTCTCCCATTCCTTGTGAGCTTAGAAAACTCTCACTCCAGTCTACATTTGATCACTCTCTATTTCCATTTACTCTGACTGCTCTTTACGATTTATAAATGTTTAAACAAGCCTCGATTCTTCGTGGTCTGGCCACACTATATACTGCCAGGGTTTAATAGAAAATGTTAATTTACATTTTGTTTTGTTCTGCTTGGGAATTCGACTGCTACTACCGATTGTCTGTCTTAATAAGATGCTTCCGTTCCAAGGCAGTTGTGCAAAGGACACAATTGGATACGTAAATAATGAAGAAAAAATGCTTTTTTCTCTCACTTCATCATTTAGGTAGAGAAAAGCTAATTTTTCCTGAAGCATGAGACACACACCATTTTTAACCAATAAATGTGCTAAAAATAAGCACTTCTTTGGTCTGAGATAATGATAGAAATAAATTGAAGCTTTGAATTATTAAAAATCTGTTGTTTTCCAGGTAACTATGTTCAGTTGCTGGCATCTACAAGATTCATTTTGGTCCAAAGGGTTTCTCTGAGTTGTTAACCAAAAATTCAGTGACAAGGGCTACAGTAATTTTGCAATGCAAAAGAAAATGCCATGCAAACTCTCTAGACAATAGACTATTTATCACAGTTTGCAGAGGTGGAGCAAGTACATAATTTTTTGATCCAGTTGACACATTCAATTATCTTCTAAAAGTTTTTATCATCGGACTTCTTTCAGCCATTTATTGGGTACAAAAATGTAATCCATAATTACAAATATTTCATGCGCCTTCTATCAAAAGCCCAAGAATCCCTTCCTGGGCTTTCTGTCTTCCAGACAAACTGGAAAAAAGAAACTAAATCCTTGGCAATCAAGTCTTGCAAAGTGGCTGTGAGGGGCAGTCGGAGAGCTGACAGGGGAATACAAGGGGAGAATATATACAATGTCACCTACCGTTTGGGCTTGCTGAGGAAATAATTTGCTGTATATCATAGACTCACAGATGTCTGGAACTGAAAGGGACTTTGCGAACATTAATTTTGTCTATCTCCTCGCTTTTAGCTAAAAGCAATAAAATTTTCAAAATCTGTGTGCATATTTTAAGGATCAAAATGTAATATGGTAGAAAAATCAAAAGCTAGGTTTGAGGTCAATTCCCATTTTCCAATAACATTTTGGAGGGTAGTAATGTGTTTAACCCAAACAATCCTGGATGCTTTTTTGAAAGTATGAGGTTATTATGTTTGCCTGGCTGAGTTCTTGTGGCATTTAGTGGGACTGCAGTTCTTTATTAACAATAAATGCCAGTCAATTTTTCTCCCCTTCATTCTCCATACTAAGAGAACTGGAGAGGCAAAATGTCAATGAAACTTTAAGATATTTCGATATTTATCAGCCTTCTCAGATGGAGAAACCTCCTGAATGCTCAGCTTCTATTTTTCAGGTTACAGCTTTTGCTCTTTTCCTATTTTTTTGTTTCATTTTGTTGTTTTTGCTTTTTTTGTTTTTTGTTTTTTTGGTTTTGTTTTGTGTTTTGGTTTGTTTTTGTTTTTAGTCAATGAAATTGTAGAGCACAGGTGATCAAACTCGGTAAGGTAACCTTCCATCCAATGTTTCTATAGAGTGGATAGCTGTCATCCATGGATGGTTTGCAGTTCTTCTTTTCCTTTAGGCTTGAAAAATGAATGGGAGACAGCAAGAAGGTTGTATTGTTAAATAACCTCTGATAAATATCTTCTCTTTTCCTTCACACTTCATATCCAGCTACCCTACCTTTGCTCCACGTGTTCTATTCTGTCTAGAGGGGGAATTCCTAAGACAGGACACCTGGTTTTAGGTTAGGCTATCCTCTTCTTTTTTAATGTTTTTTTTTTTTTTGAGAGACAGAGAGAGACAGCAGGAGCAGAGAGTCAGAAAGAGAGTGAGAAAGAATCCAAAGACAGGGTCCGGGCTCTGAGCTAGCTGTCAGCACAGCCTGACGTGGGGCTTGAACCCACAAACAGTGAGATCATGAACCTGGGCCGAAGCCAGATGCTTAACCAACTGAGCCACCCAGGTGCCCCTATCTTCTTCTTTTTTTAAAAAAAAAAAAGTTTATTTATTTTGAGAGACAGAGAGTGAGCATGAGTAGGGGAGGGACATAGAGAGAGGGAGAGAAGGTGAATCCCAAGAAGGCTCTATGTTGTCAGCAGAGCCAGATGTGGGGCTCAAACTCACAAACTGTGAGATCATAACCTGAACTGAAATCAAGAGTTGGACACTTAACCAACAGAGTCACACAGGTGCCCCTAGACTATCCTCTTCAAGTTGCCTATCCCATAACAGCAAGGGCCAAGAACCAATGCATTTTGTGAATCATTTCCATTGTCTTTGAGTTACTCTGTGGCTGAAACTGAACCTGACATTCAATGCCAACCTTCCCTCTAATGAACATCAGTTGACTATGTTTTATGTTTTTCTGTTCTGCTCAAAATGCTTGAGACTGGCTGGTGGAAAGCAAAAGCCTTTTTCTATGTGGAAAATACTCAGCAAAGTAGGAGGAACTTAAGAGAACATCTTGCCATTTGTTAGATTAGAAAAACTGATGCTCAGAGCTGTCCAAGGAGTCACCAAAACCATGAGTTAATCAGCATACATTGCATTTGGTCACTCATTTAGCTTCTGTTTGTCTATTTCCAAGCTGATGGAAATAATCTGCACAGCTCAGGTCATTGTCTTCAAAGCCATCCTTTGAACCACACGCCCAAGGCACGATATGGCTGGGAAAAGCTTAACATTCTTTGGGAGAGCTAGGCAGTCCCTGGCACAGATTGGCAACCAAACAAAATCAGAGGAAAGAACCAATGATTATTTTTCTTTACTATTACTACTCGTACTCCTAACAAATTAATATAGCACACATTGCTATTATAGTATGAGAATTAAAATTATTGTTTATCAATTACTCACTTACTTCTCTTTCCTATAGTGGGTGAACTTTGCCCTACCCCATTATGTTGGGGTTGTCATGTGACGTGTTTTGACCAATGTAATGTTAGCAGATGTGATGTAAACAGAAGGCTTCAATGTGCTTGCGTCTTTTGGCTTAGCGTGGTGCTCCAGTGACCCATCATGAGAAGAGCACAGCCAGTAGTTATTGGTTCTTAGCCTTGGCCACGGGATAAAACACACATGGAACAGAACTGAGCCCAACTAGCATCCTGGTGCCGAGCCCAGCTGAACCACAGCTCACACAGAGCTGCCCAGTCAAGCAAGCCCAAGCTGCAATCAACCTGTAGAGTCTTGAACAAAAGAATAAGTATGAACCACTGTAAGCTACTGAGTTTTGGATGGGTTGTTATGCAGTATTGTTGTAGCAATAGTTGCTAATAAATACAACTAGCCTTTGCATATGTACTATTTGACAGACTCTATGCTCAACATTTTAATAATCTCACTGCAGTCTGAGAATAACACCATGAGATTTATTTATTATAAAGGCATAAAGCTTCAGAAGGGTTAGGAACAATACCCAAGGAGAGATAATAATAAGGGGCTGGGACATGATTGGAATCAAAGAGTCAATGTCTTTCTAATTCCAACATCTTTGTTATGCTTTAACTATGTATTCTTTTCAATTTCCACTAGTATGGGAGAAATGAAAGCTATGCTTGGTACTTACCAGGGTGGTTATGTGGGCATGGAGCCCAACAACTGCTGCCTAGCTCTTCCATTTCATTCCCAACTGCCATCACAAATGAGTTCGTAAGGGTTCCATTTCAACTGTTGCCAAGACTGGGGCTGATTCAGCTATCAGAAGTTCACTTTATGAAGCCATTGATAGAGGGTTCTCTGAGGGAGACAGACTGCAATTTCTCAGATAACTTCCCAGCAAGATGTCATCAAGACTGAGAGATGCAGGGGCCATGACAGTAATGAGTGATAAAGCCCTTTGAGCTTCAAGGTCATCTCTTGAGCTCTCTGGATCTCTGGATATTATGGCCATGTGAATTATTCCAGCTTTGAGGGTGGGGACAACAAAACATATTCTTCAAATAAACGACAACTGTTTTTAGAATTAGCTCCTTCAGAGTCCTCTGTCATTATAAGTGTTTGCCTGAGGGCTTCAAAACAACCTCCCCAAAATTAATTTCAAAAAAGGAGGAAAATCCTCTGCTTCAGCTCTGGCTGTATCCTCCTATTTCTCTGATTCCTTCTATTCACCTCTTTTCCTCCAAACTCTGGCATCAACAAGGCTTGGACAAAACATTGAGGGAAAGACTGCTTCACCTCTGCAGCCTCAATAAGGGTATTTTCTTAATATCTTCAAAGAGGCAGGGATGGAAGTTCCTGGAATGGTGAGCTGGAAATGGTATCTTCTAAGGGGGTTTGATCTTCCCCTGAGGACAGGGAGGAGGTAGGCAATGAGTAGGAGAGAAGGGAGCCCAGGTAGAATGCAACATCCAAAAGAGGTGGCAACTGTAATTGTTGAGTCTAGGGTTTATAATTCTTTTGAAAGATATTTCTGAAGCCTAGGCAGCTGTGGGAGCCAGAATCCATGCTCAACAACAACATCATGTAACCAAATGTGCATAAGTATATCAGCCATCAAGGACCTGATTGTCAATTTTCTGGTCCGCATAACGCTGGGAATCTTGTTTGTAACCACAAAAACATCTGAGATAGTCTGTGAGTGGAGGAGCCTAGCATAATACCTAATTCATTTATTCATTCATTCATCTATTTGACAAATATTTATTAAGAGTCTATGATGTGAAAAACATTGTCTTTTCTCCAGGAATACAGCAATGAACAAAAGAAACAAGGTCTCTTATAAATCTTACATTCTAAAGTGACAGATGAGAAAGAGATAAATATAGCATATAAGTTAGCATTGTGGAAAAAAAGGAAACAGAGTAAGAGGATGGAATGGAATAATTTATATAGAGTAGCCAGATAAAGCCTCTCTTAGAGAGTTTGAATAAAGACCTCAATAAAATGGGGGCATACACCATGTGAGTATCTAGGGGGAAAGTGTCCTGGCCACTGCAACAGAATTGTATTTGCCTGGTGCGGTCAAGAAGGCCAGTATGTACAAGGAACAGTGAGTAGGAATCACAGTGGTACAAAGTGAGGCCTGAGAAGCAAGCAGGAGCCAGGTCATGCAGGGTCTTGTGGGACCTTGTTGGAATTTGGATTTTATTCTGGTAAGATCAGATGGCACTAGAAGCTTTTGAGTAAAGAAATGACACGATCTGACTTTATGTTTAAAGAAGGTCTTCTGACTACTGTGTCAAGAGATGACAACATGATAAGAGTAGAGATAGAAAAGCCAGCTAAGAAATTACGTACTAATTAAGGCAAGGCATGATGTGGTTGTTTGAAGGAGCCTGATAGCAGAGTAGGAGATGAAGAGTTGTTGGATTTGGGATATATTTTTAAATTGGAACCAACGAATTTTGATGAGTGTTTGGATTTGAAACATGTGAGGATTCAAAGATGACTCTAAATTTTGACTTTGACTTAAGCAACGGGGTGCAGTGGAAAGGACTGGGTTTCTTTTCAGCTTGGACTGCTATAGCAAAATACTGCAGAGCAGATGGTATAAAAAACAGCCATTTATTTCTCTCAATTCTGAAGGCTGGGAAATCCAAGATCAAGGTGGCAAGGCAGATTTAGATCTGGTAAGGGTCCTCTTCCTGGCTTTTACTTTATCCTCACATTGCAGAGGGAGGGGAGACTCTGGTCTTTTTTTTTTCCCATAAGGACACTAATGGGGACGCTTCTTCATGATCTCATCTAAACTAAATTACATCCCAAAGGCCCCATCTCCAAATACCACCACACTGGGATTTAAGGCTTCAACACATGAATTTTGAGGAGGCACAAACATTCACCACCCACAGCATTGGGAGAGGGGATGGTTTGTGTGAATAGAAGAGAACTCTAGGCCTCCATATGAGATGCCTATTACACATGGAAGTGGAAATGTTACATGGAGATTGGAATACCTAAGTCTGGAGTTCAGGGAAGAGGCGTTGGCTGGAGATGGGAATTTGGTCATCATCAGAGTATCCATCGGGGGAACAAATAAGTGCAACATTTAGAGGCTGAAATAAGAAGAGTCAACAAAGAAGATGGGAAGGGAAACTGAGTTATGTTGAAGGTAAAGCAGGAGATGGATGTTTCAGAGACCAAGGGGAAAAAGAGTTTCAAAAAGGAGCGACTAACTGGCTTCCTAAAATGGTACTTAGTCAGTTAAGAGGAAGACTATGCACAGGTTGTGGGTTAAGCAATGTGATTTCATCGATGACTACTACAAAAGCTTTTTTTCTGAAGCGATGAGGGGAAAAGGCATTAATGGAGTTGCTCCAAGAGAGAGCAGGAGCATGTGAAAGAGATCATGGTGAGAACAGGGAACTCTCAAGAATTTTGCAACAAGGATGCAAAGCAGGCTGGGGTTAGAGGACCCAAGAGAAGTTTGTGTTTATCTTTTTATTTGAAACATGGTAGACAAAATAACATATTTTTGTGCTATTGAAAATGATCTGGAAGAGAGGAAAAACTTGATGACATAGGAGACAGAGGATGGGATTGAAGGGAGGAGCTAATGATGATAAGTGTTCTGGGGCCACAGGATCCAGTCACATGTGGAGGAGCTGGTCCTGAGCCACAGTCCGGATATAATGCATGTAACAAGGAAGGAGGCAGGCAGTATATCATGAAAGATGAAGACAGGTTAAGAAATTGGATGGAAGGTTAAGGAAATACTCTGCTTACGGGTTCTGTTTTCTCAGCAAAATGAGGACGAGTCAACAGTTGAAGCTGAGGATGAGGAATGTTCATCCTCATATTAAAGAGTTGAGAAAATGGGGTGGGAGGGGTAGGTGGTCCCCTAGGAGGGTAGAAGAATGTGGCAAGTATGGTGTGTAGGGCCCTTCGGTAGCAATGGGAGCTCAGTAAGGTCATGAACTAGAGTGTGGCCACTAGTCCTAGGGTTGTGTGTCTGTTTCTCAAACCACATTCAGCTTGTGAATTGGGGGCAGGGAGTAAGATTGAACTTGAGTGGGGTTTTACCAGACAGGTATGACAAAGCGGGTGAGGCCAAGGATGTTGAGTGAACAACCCACTTTGACAGACCTGTGATGTCAAATTCAAAGAATGCTGAGCAATTTCCCAGCATTTTGAAAAGTCTTCTCTCAAGAATAATGTTTTACTATTTAGAATAGAATAAGCTGTACTGTCTTAGAAGCGGAAGTAGCTTATGATTAGTTTTATTATCGATATCAAGCACAGGTACAATTATATTTCACAACACAATTAGTAGCATGCCATTAAAGACAAAATGGCAGAAATCTTATGTTAAACTGATAATAACCCAGTTGTATCCAGGTTAAGTGTGTCTTATAATAATACTCATCTAGATGTGCTCAGAATAACAATAAACTCTGCTATCAGTCTTCATAAAACACAAAGGTCAAAATCATAGAGAATCAAACCTCCCTCTCTCAGTTTCCACTCCATAGGCAGCTCTTTCTTTCCACTAAAGATATTTATTTAGCATAAATTATGTTTGAGTCTTCTTCCTTTGCATCCTTCCTTTCTTTTGTCTGTTTTACTTTATTTTGTTAACTTTCTCTTTCTTTCTGTATCTCTCCTTTTTTTTCTTTTCTTCTTTACTCCTTCCTTCCCTCCCCACCTCTTTCCTTCTTTCCTTCCTCTCTACCTCTTTTCTCCTTCCTTCCTTCCTTCTTTCCTTCCTTTCCCCCTCCCCTCCACCTCTTTCCTTCTTTCCTTCCTCCGTCTCTACCTCTTTCCTCCTTCCTTTTCTTCCTTCTTTCCTTCCTTCCTCCCTCCCTCTTTCTTTTTCTCTTCTCTTCTCTTCTCTTCTTTTCTTTCTTTCTTCCTTTCTTTATTACTTCCCTTCTTTCCTTCTTTTTTAATGTTGAGATTTACCATTAAAAGAGAAAGAAAAGGCCCTACTTGTAGAATTTAGCTGTTCATGTGTGCTAAATCCACCATCTTCCCTCTGCTCTCCAGAGCATTATCTGATTACATCACTTCAGAACTTGGCAAGTTACCATGGTAACAGCTTTCCAACCTTTTCCTTTGAAAAGAATCCCTCCTGCCCTAAGAGAAATCACCTGCAAGTAGCCGGCCAGCTGCCTTTGTTCTGCTTGCCATCTTCACCCATTATCTTCAGTCAGACTTAGGTCAAGAGCCTTGCTAATGACCTTGAAGTGGAACAGCGTCCGGAGAGCTGGTTCAGGGCGGGGCTGGAGCCTGCCCTCCTCTGCCCCTCTGCCCCCGCTCCTCCACTCGCCCTTGCAATATGGGGATTGAGTCCAGAGGCAGGAGCCACAGCCAAGTCTCTTTTTGAAACCACCTGGATTCTTTTTAGCTGCTGTCCAGCTGCTAAGGAATTGAGCCCCTGCTTTAGAATTTGATAGATTCTGTCCTCCATGAGAGGGGGGGTTTTCCTCAAAAGCAATGACTCCACCGCCACCTGCTACTTAAGCAAGAGCAGATTTATTATAATTGACCCCAAGTATACTTGTTACAATTGAAATATTGTATGTGTCCGTCAAGAGGAAGTTTGGCCATGATGCTTTGTGTGGTTAATGGATGGATGCTGTCTCACCTGTCACTTACCTTCCAACATGCCTTCTTCCCAACACTGTGGCATAGTCTTCCTTCATGGCCCCTCATTTGCCCTCTGACTATAATCAGATCAGATTAGTCACTTAATGGAAGCAGATCAGATTAGTTACTTACTGGTGAGGTGACGTATGAACTTAGTCCCTGACACAAAAGATCCTGGCAATGTCTTTGCACAGCTCACTTTTTGCAACATTGAAGATCTGGCATTTATTTCCTGTCTGAGCTGCTCCTCTCTCACCAATGGTCAGGGAGAGAGTATTAAAGTCAGCGAGGGGTACCAGCTCAGGCACTATCCACATGTCTGTGACTGCTTGGGAGTCTCAGATAGACCCAGGAACATGATAACTTGATGCCAAAGAGTTGGAGTAGCTTGGAGAACAAGTTTTCCTTTAGCTTTGGTTTGGGAAACCAGAACTATGTCTTGACTTTTGGGGACCTTATTCTTCAATGAATGAAAAAACAGTCAAAAGATCTGAACAGATACTTCACCAAGGAGATATACAGATGGAAAATAAGCATATGAAAAGATGTTCAAGATCACATGTCATTATGGAATTATACATTAAAACAGCAATTTTGGAGTGGTTAAAATTCAAAACACTAATAACACCAAATACTGGCCAGGATATGGAGCAATAAGAATTCTTGTTAATTGCTAGTGGAACACAAAATGGTATAGCCACTTTGGGAGACAATTTGGTGGTTTCTTACAAAAGGAAACTTATTTTACCATATGATCCAACAATTGTGCTTCTTGGTATTTACCCAAATGAGTTAAAATTTCTGTCTACACAAAAACTTGTGCATGAATGTTTGTAGAAGCTATATTCATAATTAATATAACTTGGAAATAACCAAGAAGTCCTTCAATAAGTGAATGGATAAACAAACTATGGTATACCCATAAAATGGAATATTGTTTAGAAAAAGAAACGAATAAAGGAAAGAAGAGAGAAAGAAAGAAAATAAAGGAAAAAAGAAAGAAAATAAAGGAAAGAAAGAAAGAAAGAAAAAGAGAGAGAGAGGAATGAAGGAAGGAAGGAAAGAAAGAAAGAAAGAAAGAAAGAAAGGAAGAAAGAAAGAAAGAAAAGGGGTTGAAGGAAGGAAGGATGAGAAAAGAAAGGATATTAAGCCATGAAAAAACATGAAGAACATTAAATGTGTATTGCTAAGTGAAAGAAGCCAATATGGAAAGGCTACACACTGTATGAATCCAACTATATGACAGTCCGGAAAAGGCAAAGTTATGGGGACACTAAAAACATTAGTGGTTTCCAGAGGTTCAAGGGGAGGCAGAGATGAATAGGTGGAGCCCAGGAGGATTTAAAGCAGTGAAACTATTCTGTCTAATATCATAATCGTGCATATATGTCATTATACATTTGTCAAAACCCGTATTATGTACACTGCAGAAAGTGAACTCTAATGTAAACTATGGACTCCAGTTAATAGTGTATCAATACTGTTTCATCAATTATAACAAATGTATCTTAATGGAAGATATTGATAATACAGGAAACTGGGGGGTGGGGGATTAAGGGTGTCTATGGGAACACTCTGTGGTCCCCAGTTTTTCTGTAAATCTAAAACTGCTCTCAAAAATCAAGTCTGTTAGGTTTTTAAAAAATTACATCTGGAGCTTACATTATATTTCTCTTACACAGCATCAGTATAAAAGCTCTAGTCAGTGTAATAAGAAATTAAAGGTATAAGAATTGGAAAGGAAGAAATTTTATTCATGATAGAATTGTTTGCATAACCTTTCCAAAAATAATAGCCAAATTATTGGAAATAGTAGGCAAGTTCATCAAATTAGACGAGTGTAAAATCACTACACAGAAGTGAATATCTAGTCCACTACTAAGGAACAGTTAGAAAATGCAATAAAAAGAACACCCCACTTAAAATAGGAACAAAAAATTAGAATAAATTTTTCTCGTAAGACCATTAAAGAAAACTAGAATAAAGAGCTCTACCTTCTTTGTATAAAGACTTAACATTACAAAGATGTCAATTATATTAGCTGCTGTCATTCTTTTTTTTTAATTTTAAAAATGTTTTATTTATTTTTGAGAGAGACAGAGAGACAGTGTGAGCATGGGGAGGGGCAGAGAGAGAAGGAGACACGGAATCTGAAGCAGGCTCCAGGCTCTGAGCTGTCAGCACAGAGCCTGACATGGGGCTCAAACCCACAAACGGTGAGATCATGACCTGAAGCCAAAGTCAGATGTTTAACTGACTGAGCCACCCAGGCGCCCCAGCCGCTGTCACTCTTGATGTCCAAATATACGACTAATACTGTTAGGCTATTTTCAACATGTTTGTATTTATGGTGAATCCTTGCAATATTATCTTTATTTTATAGATAATTGATGCTCAGATAGATTAAGGAATTAATACAAGGACACACAGTGCTAACAAAGGGTGAAACTGAGGGTGTATCCCAAAACTGTGCTCTTCTTCCAAGAAATCTGCGTTGAGCTTTTAAATAAAACATGTCATTGTGTCATTAGATCCTAAGATCTGGCCTTTACCACCCACCTGCTTATACTCATTAACTTTTGTCTTAACATTTTTCCCTAAGCTCTTCCTTTGGGTTTTCCTCTTCACTCAGGCAAATGAGACCCCAAACCTCCCCCCAGGTGATGGCGATAGCCTGAACAAGACCTCCCGCTGGCCCAGACCACCCAGACCATTTGAGCTAAATGTGACTTGTATCTGCGTTGGATAGACGATGGAGTGAGCTCTGGAATGAGCCACAGTCACCTTCACCTCATTATAACACTAAAATCTCCTGGGGCGCCTGGGTGGCTCAGTTGGTTAAGCGTCCAACCTTGGCTCAAGTCATGATCTCACGGTTAGTGGGTTTGAGCCCCGCATTTGGCTTTGTGCTGAATGTTTGCTCAGAGCCTGAAGTCTGCTTCAGATTCTGTGTCTCCTTCTCTCTCTGCCCCTCCTCCACTCATGCTCTGTTTCACTCTGTCTCTCAAAAATAAACGTAAAAAAGAAATTAAAAAAAAAAACAACTAAAATCTCTACTCAGGGAAGAGCCTCAGCCTCATTTACATATCATACAATATATATAGGCTTGTTTCCTTAAGACTCATTCACTACCTTATGCACGCCCATACACAGGATTACAAGCCTTCCCTATCTAAGTATTCATCCTAATTCTAAACAAAAGGAATCCACTCATTCACTTTTGGGAAATCACAGCTTTGGAAGCCATTCCCTATGACCTCTTCATTCGCTGCAAATAAAAGTTCTCTTTATGGGACGTCTCAACCTGGTGCCGTTTCTGACTTACCAAGGCATGCACTCACATTGGTAATGAACAACCGCAACGCTAGAAACACAGAAATCATCCTTGATATCTCTCCCCATCTCATGCCGCAGCCACTATTCCCCAAGTTCTGACAATTTTTCCTTTTCATGGTTTTCAAATCATTCAGTTCTCCATCCTACATAGGTGATAGCTTTTATTAAGTTAAGACTTCATGTCTTGCCTGGAGTACTGCAACACCACTTCCTAACTCGTCCTTAACCTATTCATTCCCCGTGCTGTAGGCAGAGTGATCTGCAATCCGATGTGGTCCTCTGCGGTCCTCTGCATAAAGCCTCTCAGTACCTGTAGTACTCAGTGTCCTCAAGGAAATTCCTTAACTGGAAGTGCTATCTTCCAGTACTTGTAGCTCAGTATTCGTCTCCAGACTCATGTCTGCATGAGTGGTCATCCTTATAGGTACCAAGCTACCTCCTGCTTCCAGATATGTTCACATTCCCTTTTCTCTGCTTCCCTCAACTCTTACTCCTCCGGGTTCTCAATATTAACCCTCAGGAATTACCGTGAAATGAATAATGTCCTCCAGGAAGCCTCCCTTAACCCCTCACCTTCCACGAACACCCCTCCTTCCCCTTTGCCCTATCTCACTATGCTGTAATTCATTCTTGGCTTGATCATATCCCCATTGGACTTAGAAGGCGGGGGTGGGGGGTGCTGACTGGCACACAGTAAGAGCTAAATACATATGTATTGAATGAATTTCCTTAGGTATCACTAGTGCAAACATTGAAAGGCAGATACCACAGCCCACAATACATAAGACCATGACTGCAGGTCATTTTAGTACAAAGTTGGGCTAGTCCAATGGGTTGTTAGTAAGTTGGACTGTAAGGAAATGCACTAAAAATTAAATTTAAAGTCTTCAAAGAACCAGAGCCCAAGATAATATTGATAATGATTGATAGTCATTCATGATGATATTAATAAACCCTGAAGAGCATATGAAAGAGACTGATTGGGCAGCTTAGAGTTTTTACAGGACATGAAGCCAAGAGAATGTTGCAACCGGTGTCTGATTTTGACAATGAGATTTGAAATTAGGGCAGCCTTCACCCCAAGAATAATGAAAATAAAGAATGGTAATCATTGTTAGGCACATTGTTGGCTTTTCCTACCTCAGAAAAGCTTCACGAAATACTAAAAATGAAACAAAACACTTTGGGCTGTCAGATTCAAGTGCTTCCCACAGAGAAGATAAATGCTTGGGAGGTAGGAAGGTTTGGGGAGTAGGCTTATTGAATACCTGTATGGCTGACAGGAAGTGGTTAGTGCATTTCCCCCTGACATCTGCATTGCATTTGGCCTCATTATATGGAGGTTTATGAGGATAAAAGGCTGGGGAGACACTTTAGAAAATTGGGTGACATTTCTGGATTCGAATGTATGAGGGTTTTTTTTTTTTAAAGAGGCACAGAGGGGTATATATTCTTGCCTATTCATCCCTTTGTTAACATCGGAAAACTGTATTTGGCTTAAATATTATAATGTAATGGAAATATGTGACCTCTCTGTCATTTGGACAGCAGGCAGCATTTAAAAATTAGCAAGGTTTCTTTGTGTCCAAGAAGAGATTTGATTACTTTGGGATTTTTCTAAATTCGGGTTGCTTGCTCCTTCATAAAAATCGGGGAGGGGAGCTTGGGGCTAGACTTTTTTTTCCCTCAGGCCTGGTTAGTTGATGAACTCAATTTGAAATCTTCAGGCTAGATTCACAAACATGATCTAAAGGTGAGAATATATTAGCAAAAATGGAACAACGAGGAGATTAATTCTTTTGTAACTTTCTCCTTGATAAAAGAAAAATACAGTTAACAAGGAAAGCACAATTGTCCATTTCTGTGATCCTTGTGCTTTTATACTTTTTTTTAAATTTTTTAATGTTTTATTTATTTTTGATACAGAGAGAGAGCATGAGAGGGGGTGGGGCAGAGAGAGAAGGAGACACAGAACAGGCAGCAGGCTCCAGGCCCTGAGCTAGCTGTCAGCACAGAGCCTGACGCGGGGCTCGAACCCATGAACACATGAGATCTGACCTGAGCCGAAGCCGGAGGCTTAACCGACTGAGCCACCCAGGTGCCCCAGTATAATTTTTTAAGTTTATTGGTTTATTTTGAGGGATGGTGCGGGGAGGGCCAGACGGAGGGAGAGAGAATCCCAAGCAGGCTCCATGTTGTCAGCATGGACCCCAACTGGGGGCTTCATCTCACAAACTGGGAGATCATGACTTAAGCTAAAATCAAGAGTCGGATGCTTACCGACTGAGCCGCCCAGGTGCTTCTGGGAACCTTGAACTTTTAATGTGAAAGGGACCCTTTAAATTCAAACCTCTTGGTATATATTATGATGTCTCTTGACTGCAGATACAAAATGCAAGTGTGTCTCAGGTTGCTTCATGCAGCAGGTTTTCAGAGTACAAGGCAATTCATGGGTATCTTACAGCCCCCGCTTCTCTTCTCTACAGAAGTGGCAATTATCTGCTAGCTATTTAAGAATCCTATTATATTTTATTGATTTGAATTCAATTATATTCAATTATATTGTAAACTCAAAGAAGACAGAAATTGGCGAAATCAATTGCTTTCCAAAAATTAGTTAGAAAATGTAATGTACTAAGATCCCATGATAATAGCAAATTATAAAGTACTTACAAAAAGCTTGAGGAAAATAACGTAGATCTATGTGAGGAAAATGATAAAGCTCTACTTACTGCAGTCATAAAACAACATCCGAAAAATGATGCAAATTGCATTTCTGGATGGGAATACTCAAAATTCAAAGATACACAGTTATCTCAAATTGATCTATAAATTCAGTGCAATTCTAATAACAATCTCAATGGGATATTACATAAATTTAAGTTAATTCTACATTTATCTGGAAGAGTCAATGCATAGAATTAGCCAACATATTTTTTAAATAAATTTCCATGATTAATAAAACCACAATACTGATGAAACAATGTAGACAAACAAATAAATAGACCAAGCTACAAATTCCAGAAAGAGACCCATGTCTCATTTGAAACTTAGTGTAAGATAAAGATGACAATTCAGTTTCAGTGCAAAGATGGATAACTTATTGAATAAATTGTATTAAAGTAACTTACTGTATCAATTATTAGATTGGCATAAGGCTACATTCTTATCTTACCATGCATTTAACTAAATACTAGGTAGAATGAAAATGTAATGTTTACAAATGTGTTAGGAAAATAGGAACTTATTTTCCTAATCTTGGAATAACAAAGGCCTATTGTAAACATTACCTAAACCTGAGAAACAGTAAAAAAAAAAAATTGACATATTTAGTTATCTTAATAAAAAATTAATAAGTTAATTTAGCAAGGTTGCAAGATACAGGGTTAATCCAAAGTATATCTATATACTCTTAGCAAACAATTGGAAATTTAAAGTTTAGCAAATTCACTCACAATACTGTCAAAAAAATAAAATACTTTACTTGGGGAAAGCTAAAAGATATTAGCAGTACCCTGTACACTGTTAACCACATAACACTGCTGAAAAAATGAAAGAAGAAAAGGTAGAGAGACATACCGTATTCATGGATTGGGAGACTGAATATGATTATGCTGTCTACTTGCAGAACACATTTGGAGGACTTAAAGTACCCAGCTTTAAGACTTACTATAAAGCTGTAGTAATTAAGATGGTGACAAAGTTTGACAAATAGATAAATAAAATAAAATATTTAATTTTGACAAATCAACCAAAGCAATCCAATTCGGGAAGGAAATCTTGCTAGTAAATATGTGGTGAAATAACTGATATCCATGTGTAAAATAAATGAATTTCAACCCCTATCTCATGTTGTACATCAAAATCAATGAGAAATGCATCAGAGACCTAAATGTAAACCTAAAACTTGATTAAAGATTTGATTAAAATTACTAACATGCCATCAACCAAAAGAAAATATTCGCAAAACATATTCCTTATAAATTACTATGATCCAAGATAATGAAACATCAACATCAAACAATTCTCTAAAAATATATTGGGAGAAATACATATTTTTTAATTTTATGTTTATTTATTTTTGAAGGAGAGAGATGGAGGATGAGTGGGGAAGGGGCAGAGAGAGAGAGAGGGAGACACAGAATCCAAAGCAGGCTCCAGGCTCTGAGCTGCCAGCACAGAGCCCAATGTGGGGCTTGAACTCACAATCCGTGACATCATGACCTGAGCAGAAATCAGACACCCAACCAACTGAGGGGCCCCAACAAAGGGGAAAATATAAATGGACAACAAGTATCTGAAGGTTTTCATCATGGTTATTCGTGAGGAAAATGCAAACCATACCATCCTGAACTATCACTCCACATCTACCAGAATGGCTAACATTAAAACAAACACCAGATATGAGCAAAGATGTGGAGTAACTGGAATTTTCATACGATATTGGTGGAAATGTAAAGTGATATAATCACTTTGGAAATAAATTGAATTTCTCCTAAAATTAAACACATACCTCTATTTGACCCATCCATTCCTTTCACATGATATCTACTCAAAAGATTTGGAAACACATCTCTACAAAAGTACAGATACAAAACTGTTTATGGTAACTTTTGTTCATCATATCCCCAAGATGGAATCACCTGTCCATCCTCAGGAGAATGAATAGAGAAAAACTTACAGTATATACTCATATAATGAGCATCCTGCTGTTGCATAAAAAGCAACAAACTATTGATACATGCAATGTCAGGGGTGAACCTCCAAAACATTATGCTACTCAGCAGCAATTTTACACAAAAAAGTACATCCTGTGTGGTTCCATTTATATGAACTTCTAAAACAGGCAAAACTAATCTATGGTGGAAAAAAATCAGAATAGTGGTTACTTCTTGGGAGTAAGGACTAGGGGTGGGTGTTGACTAAGAATGGACATGGGGTCATTACAATATTTTATATTTTGGTAAGGGTTTAAGTTACATAGATTATGCATTTCTCAAAATCATGGAATTAAAATTTGTGCATTTGGGAGTGTGTTAATTTTTTAAATTACTGTGAGAGGAAACAAACAAATAATGGATTCTAGTTAACGAAATACAAGTTAAAGAACTCATCGGGAAATGCACTGGTGTCTGAAACCTGCTGTGAAATGCATCCGAAAATAAAATTTATTGAAGATGGATGAAAGGACAGTTATGTAATCGAGTATATATTGTAAAATGTCAATTGTAGAATCCACGCAGGAGATAATGTGTTTCTTCTTCACTGTAAAATTCTTCCAACTTTTCGGCATCCACAAAAATTTTCATAATACAATGTTGAAAGAAAACTCCACTGAAAATAATAAAGAGAAAGAAATAGAAAAATAAATATTTTTGACCTCAATAAAACAAGGAAAGAAGGACAACCACAAACACAAGTATGAAACATGATTGAATCTGTGGATCGAAAGGGCAAAAACTTTCCCAAAAACTGATACCAAAAAAAAAAAAAATACTGAGACATAGCTTCTTGAATTTCTGAACATCAAGGATACAAAACCAATCTTATGGTCAACAGGGTAGAAAAATCCTGTCACATCAAGGAGGAAAAAATTCAAGTTGACCTCATACTTCTTCACCAAAACAGCTCATGCCAGAAAACAGTGCAGTGATGTTTAACGTGGCCCAATTAAACTTTCAGGAAAACAGACCAGACCAAAATGAACAACACAGACATTCCCAAGCAAATAAGAACTTACTGTTTACTAGACTCCTGGGCTCTTAAACTGATTGAATCTGGATAACAAAGAGAAATCAAAACATGGATGGAAAATAAAATCTCAATAAGGAAGAGGAAATGGTACAAGAACTGGTGGAAATCTTGAATGTATTATGATATGAAACCAAAAGAAATAAAAAGTAGTGCTTGAGAGCACCTAACCTGACTAGCTTATTCAGATTTAGAATTTTACTTCATTTTTTCGGTATTGAATAATAAATACAGTCATGAGGGATAAAAATCAAAATTGTATCAAAGTATCTATTAATTTTTGCTTCTCTCACTTTCTTCATCAATCCTACCCTGATTCACTTAGAAAAATCACTTGTGTTAGTCTTTATCTTTCCAACATTTTTTTGTATAAAAATTGGAAATGCAAAACAAAGATTATTTTTACTTTATCATTTTTAGTCATGAAATAAGGATACACCTATGAAATCATCACCACAGTAAATGCCATAGATGTATCCATCACCTCCAAAAGTCTCTTCCTGACCCTTTTGGTTTTTGTATCTTTTTAGGTTTACTTTTGTGTGTGTGTGTGTCAAAAGCACTTCACATTAAGATCTAGCTTCTCAGTAAATTTTTAGGTATACAAAACAGAATTGTTAATCATAGTCCGTGTCATACAGTAGATCTCCAGAACTTATTTATCTTGCATACTGAAACTTTCTACCCTTTAACCATCACCTCCCCTCTACTCTTTGCTTCTATTAGTCTCTTTTCAATTCTTCATATAAGTGATATATTGTGGTATTTGTCTTTCTATTGCTCATTTCCTTTAGCATAATGTCTTCCAGGTCCAGCGATGCTGTTGCAAATGACAGAATTTCTTTCTTTTTTAAGGTTGAATGACATCTCATTATAGGTATACACCACATTTAAAAAATCCATTCCTCCATCAAGGAACATTTTAGATTATTTCCTTGGCTTGGCTATTATGAATAATGCTGCAATGAACCAGGGAGTGCAGATTCAGATTTCAATTCAGTACAGATTTCTGATTTCAATATATATCCAGAATTGGGATTGCTATATCAACTGGTAGTTCTATTTTAATTTTTTTCTGGAAAAGAATCTTTGAATTGTTTTCCTTTTAGCTGTACCACCAATGTACATTCCCACCAACATTTCACAAAGCGTTTCTTTTCCTCCACCCTCCAGCCAACATTTGTCTCTTTATTTCTTTGATAATTGTCCTTCTAATACATGTGAGGTGATCTCTGTGGTTTTGATTTGCATTTCCCCATCGATAAGTGATACTGAGCACCTTTTCATATTCTGTCGGATTTTCCTGTATTTTTGGAGAAATATCTATTCAGATCCTCTGCCCCTCTCGTAATCTGGCTATTTGGGATTTTTGCTCTTGAGTGGTAGGAGTTTCTCACATGTTTTGGATAATTAACCCCTTATCAGATAAATGGTCTGTAAATGTTTTATCCATTCCATAAGTTGCCTTTTCAGACAGTTTATTGAAGCAACTGACCTTTGCCCCTGTGTACCTTTTGCACGCTTGTTGAATATCAGTTGACCATGTATGTGTGGGATTATTACTGGGGTCTCTATTTTGCTCCATTAGTGTCTGTGTCTATTTTGAATGCCACTGCCATACCATTTTATTGCTTTAGCTTTGTAATATGTTTTGAACTCAGAGTGTGATGCCTTCAGCTTTGTTCTTCTTGCTCAAAATTTCTTTGGCTCCTTTAGGGCTTTGTGATTCAAAATAAATTTTAGTGTTGTTTTTTCACTTCTATACAAAACACCATTGGGGTTTTAGTAATGATTGCATTGACTCTGTAGATCACTTTGGAAGTATGGAATGATTATAATCCTACATTTGATGAGACTTGTTTTGTGACCTACCATGCGATCTATCTTAGAGAATGTTCAGTGTGAACCTCAGACACACTTTATGAATCACTCCAGATCCTCTTAGCCTCATTCGTCTCTAGGACTGTTATCCATTTTTTCCAGGCTCACAATTTTGATAATTAGTTGTCATACAATCAAGTTCACAAGTGCACAACTTAGAGATGCCTTGCCTACAACCTTCTATGATGCTTCCTGCCCCCAGTCCTCCATGTTAGCTGGGGCTGGGTTGCTGCAAGAGAGGTGGGTGCCCAGGGATGCACAGCCTGTAAATGCCTGGAATTAAACCCTGTTGCATGAACGTTTGCCCAGTGGGTGACAGGAGTCTATGGATTGAGTCTTCTTACTTTCTCTTTCACTTATTCCCCTGGAACTGACCTAAGATGCAGGCATCATTGTTGAATTACAGAATTATATTGGCCTTACAGGACCCAGCATCAAGAAAACACTCTTGACGTCAAGTGATGCTGGTTTCATTAAGCTCCTTCATTTGGAATCTATCTTCTTTGCCTCACTTCACATTTTTGCAGCAGGTTTCACTCTCTGGAGAACTCAGTCAAAGATTAATAATTTATTTAACTAATGATTTATTTAACCATTTATCTGGGCTGCCCCTGGCCACACATGACTATTCAATGCTTGAAGTCTGGCTAGTCTGGATTGAGATGTCTGTTGTGTGTAACAGACATTGGATTTGGAGAACTCAGTATGAAAAGAAATAATGAAAAATATCTCATTGATAATTTTTTAAATCAATTGCATGTCAAAGTGAAAATATTTTGTCTCTATTGGGCTAATATATTATTGAAATAAAGTACCTGATTACTTTTATTTTTTATTTTGAATGTAGACACTGGAAAAGTAAAAATTACAAACTGACTCACATTTTCATTGGACAGCACTGAGCGAACATTTGATAAGACTTGCACCCTTGCTAATTTTTTGCTGTAACAAAAAATGTGTATGAAAGAAATTCCCAGAATTAAAATTTCTGAGTCAGTATTATCTATCCTGAAACTTTTCTCCACAGGAGTAATACCATTTTTGACTCACTCCCTCCTTGTATGTTGGAGCCTGTTTACCCACAGCCAATCAACAGAATGTGTTATCAAAGTGTTGGATTTTGTCTGTCTAATTGGTAAAAAAAATGGTATCTCTTATTTGCTTTTTTCTTGGGCTTGGTTATCTTGAGCATTTTTTTGTGTGTTTAGGGACCATTTTTGTCTCTTTTTCTGTGAATCGTCTGTGCACATCTTCTGTCTGTCTTTTCATGGGGAAGAATAGGCTTTTGTCTTTGATATGAATTGCATGTTTTCCCCCTGATTTGTCATTTTTCTTTTGACTCTGCTTATGGTGTTTATATGTACTTTATGTGGGAGGATTTATCATATTTTTAAAAATGACTTTTGGATTTTGGAAAGGTGAGACGGTACACAACAAAGGGACTTTTCATGTTAGATCTTCACCAATACACAGTTTATCTGTATGGTTTAGAAAAAGCAATTACAGTGGGTTTTGTGGGGTTTTTAAAGAACACACAGAAATCTCTTACTACCGGGTGGGAAATTAACAAGCAGTGCCCCATCCAGAGACAGGTTTCTTTTTTTTTTTTAATGTTTTATTTATTTTTGATACAGAGAGAGACAGGCTCCAGGCTCTGTGCTAGCTGTCAGCACAGAGCCTGACGCGGGGCTCGAACCCACGAACGTGAGATCTGACCTGAGCCGAAGCCGGAGGCTTAACCGACTGAGCCACCCAGGCGCCCCCAGAGACAGGTTTCAAGTGCCATGGAGCTTGCAGCTGCCAATAGATTCAAAGCCTCTTGGGATTGGGCACCTGTGCAGTGTGAACCATATTCTTCATATATTTGAACTAGGAACTTTGTACCATGTACATGCCAGAATAGCTCATCTTACCCAAATCTCTTCTTTTAAATTGTTCACAAACTTTTGGAGGTGAGACTTTTCCTTGGGTCCTTTGCCCAGGGAGTAGAAAGAGGCACTCTCTAGAGCAGGAGTCCCGAAATCTACTAGTAGTGACCCCCTTGGTGACATCTTGTTGATCTCCTTGACATCTTTATGGAATTATGAGCAAGAGCCACCTGAGGCCAGTCTTGGAATATTCATCTTACTGAAACTAGGAGAAGCCAAATAGCTGTACAAGACAGATTTCCAGTCGTTCTCATGCATGTACTTACAGAATAGAACATTAATGTTTGGAACCTTGAAAACATAAGAGAAAAAAAAGTAAGTGAGAAGAAATGTACAGGTACAAATTATTTCATCTTTCATTATAGCGAGAAGGTAGATACGACCTAAGATAAAAATGTTCTTTCAATGTATTTATTTCTCTTTATAGGTTTACCATAGATGTTGATTTCCCAAATAATGATTTTGTTGGTTTTGCAAATGTTTCAACTTCCTGTAATTATATGTGTTGTGGTACTCCATTATTCTTCAGTCACTTGGCTTTTTCACTAAATTGTGAAATTTTCTATAAGCCCATTAATTAAGCATGTTAATGTGTTGATCAAAACTTTTAGTCTTCACTGATTTTTTTAAATGTTTGTTTATTTTTGAGAGAGAGAGAGAGACAGAATGTGAGTGGGGAACGGGCAAAGAGAGAGGGAGACACTGCATCTGGAACAGGCTCCAGTTTCGAAGCTGTAAACAGAGCCAACATGGGACTCAGACCCATGAACCGGAAGATCATGACCTGAGCTGAAGTCAGACACTTAAGTGACTGAACTATCCAGGTGCCTCTTCACTAAATTTTCTTTAGTTGATCTACCAGTTACTAACAGGGTAGCCTAGTTTTGACAATTCTCCTCATAGTTCTTTCAATATTCTCTTTTGTATATATTTTGAAGTTAAATTGTGGGGTTCATACTACTTTATATTTTAAATATCTTTTCAGGAATTCAACCTTCGATATTTTGTAATTGTCAGAGGTTTTTGTTCTGTTTTGTTTTTTCAGTAGGCTTCATGCCCAGTGCAGAGCCCAACATGGGGCTCGAACCCACAACCATAAGCCCAAGACCTAAGACATGAGTCAGAATTACTCGACTGAGCTATTCAGGTTCTCCCTTAAATTTTATTTTATTTTTTCAAGTAGGCTTCAGAGCCCAATGTGAGGCTTGAACTCATGACCCTGAGATCAAGACGTAAGCTGAGATCAAGAGTTGGACACTTAACCAGCTGTCACCCAGGGGCCCTGAAACTGTCAGTTTTATTTACATGAATGCCGCTGCCTTAAATCCACCTTACGCTGCTATTGGTAGAGGTCAATTGCTTCCTATTGTTTAGTACTTAACTAATTCTTTTTAAAAAAATTTTACTGACTTAGAATATGTATTTGAAAAATTAGATGAATCTAATGAATACTGATATTTGTTGGCTGCCTGACTGAACAGAACTTTTTTTTAAAGTTTTTATTTTAATTTCAGTTAGTTAACATACAGCGCAATATTAGTTGTAGGTATATACAATATCGTGACTCAACACCTCTGTACATCACCTGGTGCTCATCCCAAGTGCACTCCTGAATTCCCATCACCTGTTTCCCCCATCCCACCACTCACTTCCCCTCAGGTAACAGCAGTGTTTTCTCTGTAGTTAAGAGTCTGTTTCTTGGTTTTCTTCTCTCTTTCCCTCCCATGATAGTTTATTTTGTTTCTCAGGTCCCATATAGAAGTGAAATCATATGGTATTTGTTTTTCTCAGACTGACTTATTTCACTTAGTGTAGTACTCTCTAGCTCCATTCACACTGTTGCAAGATTTTCTTCTTTTTTATGGCCAGCGTGTGTTTTTTATTTCAGTGTGTGTGTGTGTGTGTGTGTGTGTGTGTGTGTGTGTGTGCACAGCCACATCCTTATTTATTCGTCAGTCGATGGACACTTGGGCTTGCGCTTTTTCCATAATTTGGCAATTGTCAATAATGCTTCTATAAACATCGGGGTGCATGTGCCCCTTCAAATTAGTATTTTCATATTCTTTGGATAAATACCTAGTAGTGCAATTCCTGGATCATAAGTAGTTCTGTTTCTAACTTTTTGAGGAACCTCCACACTGTTTTCCAGAGTGGCTACACCAGTTTGCTTTCTCCTTTAACTTCAACTTCTCAGAATTTTTATGTTCTATTTCTTGTTTAAACAACATTTAACTATATGATTTTGTTTTTACTTTTTCTCAATCTTCTTAAACTAGGGAGGGATTTGTTGTCATTATATCAATTATAATCACTGATAAATTTAGATTTATTTTTAGCCATGTTATTTTGCACTTTTCATTTGGCCCAGCTCTTGAATGTTCATTTTCTTTTCCTTTCTGGATTTCAATTAGACTGATGGGTATTTCCTCTCATGCCATGTTTTCCCTTTACTTGTTGGACGTTATATACTTGCTTTATATTTTAGAAATGTTGTGTGCACACTATGTTAAAGAATACTTCAGAGCAGTTGAGTGGCCTCAATTGGTTGAACATGGGCTTTGGCTTAGGTCATAATCTCATGGTTCGTGGATTTGAGCCCTGTGTCAGGCTCTGGTGCTCACAGCTCGGATCCTGGAGAATCTTTTGGATTGTGTCTCCCTGTCTCTATGCTCCTCCCCTGCTCATTCTCTCTCTCTCTCTCAAAAATCAATTTTAAAAAATTTTAGGACTATTTCTATCCTCTAGTGTCCATTATGCCTCTTTTCATTTTATTAATAGATCATCTGCATAATTCTGGCAGTTGTGTGTCCGTACCATTATTAACATTTCCCAGTTTTTGTCTCCACTAATTAAATTGGCCATGTGCCTGGGTAGCTCAGTTGGTTGAGTGTCTGACTTTGGCTCAAGTCATGATCTCATGGTTCGTGAGTTCCAGCCCCTTATCAAGCTTGCTACAGTCAGTGCAGGGTCTGTTTCAGAAACTCTCCCTCTCTCTCACTGCCCCTCCTCTACTCATGCAATCTCCCAAGAAACGAATAAATATATATATGTATTTTTTAATTGGCCATGTGACTTGGTTTTGGTCAATGAGATATGAGCAGAAGGAATAGGTGTGTGTAACTTTTACTTTGTATTCTTACACACAAAGCTGCTTCATCTTCATGTGCTTGTCCTGTGTCCTCACTGAGATGCCGACATGGGACAGGTGAATTCAACCCTGTCAAGAAAACAGGACAGGAGCAGCTGTGTTAGACCCAACAATGAAGACACATGTGAGTTTCCACCTCGGGTCACTAGATGACCTTGTACAGTGAACTCTGCCCTCTCGCCTGGTCTGCCCCATGGGGAGGGGGGGAGGGGAGAGAGAGAGAGAGAGAGAAAGAGAGAGAATTACCCCCATTTAGTCATTATCTTTGGATTTCTTTGATACCGTGTCTTGGCCTCTGTCCCCATTAGCAGAGAAATATCCGAATTAGGGTGCTGTCAAACACAAACTAAGATATCTCGCGTTGAGTCAGGCAATAACAAGTGAGGAAACGGATCTGAAGGCTAAAAAGCCCGATGATTCTTCTTTTTTGTGGGCAAATGTCTGGTAACTCTTGTCAGCATTCCCCTGAATGACTGACCATAGGCTGTGAAGCGTTCACATGCGAGAAAATGGTTGGAGAGCCAAAACGTGAGTGCGCACTCACGCTTCTTGTCGCTCTCAGAAAGTGACCGTAAAGACAAGTGATGGACTATTGTCTCCTTGCACCCATTTCCCCTTCTTGCTTTTAATAATAGGACACAATATTCTGGCAAGGTATTTGGGTTGCACATGTGACCAGTCAGCTAGCGGCTACATTTCTCAATTTCTGTGGAATGTAGGTGCGGCCATCTCACTAGGTTTTGGCTAATGGTAGAAAAATATAAATGATGTTTGTGAAGTCTACTTTGTATCCTTAAAACTGATGTTGTGATCCTTCATATTCATCTATTTTGTTTTGTTTTATTTTACTGAGAGGAAATTTATGTAAAATAATTATTTTTTTCATATTTTATTTTTATCGAAGTGCAATTAATGTGCAGTGTTATATTAGTTTCAAGTGTAGAGTATAATCAAAAGTTCTACACACAGTGCTCATGATAAGTGTACTCTTAATTAATCTCCTTTCTCTATTTCCCTCATCCCCCCAACCACCTCCCCTTTGGCTACCACCGGTTTGTTCTCGGTATTTAAGAATCTTTTTGTGTGGGGTCACCTGGGTGGCTCAGTAGGTTATGTGTCTAACTTCAGCTCAGGTCATGATCTCACGGTTTGTGGGGTTTGAGCCCCGTGTTGGGCTCTGTGTTATCAGTGCAGAGCCCGCTTTGGATCTTCCATCTCCCTCTCTCTCTCTGCCTCTCCTCAGCTAGCATTTTCTTTCTCTCTCAAAAGTAAATGATCATTAAAAAAAGAATTTGCTTCTCTACTTTTTCTTTATCCATTGGTTTTGTTTTTTAAATACCACACATGAGAGAAGTCAAACAGTATTTGTCTTACTCCATCTGTTTTGTTCATTTAGAGGTCCATCCAAGCTGCTGCCAATGGCAAGATCTCATTCTTCTTTATGGCTGAGTAATATTCCATGCCAAAGGACAAGATCTTGTTCTTCTTTAAGGCTGAATAATATTCCATTTATGTCAATATTTCATCATATTCTATTGGATATATTCCAATATCCTGTATAATGGATATTATATTAAATATATAATTATTATAATATATTGGATATATTATATGTAGAATGTATTATATATAGGATATATAATGGATATATATAATATAATATATATTAGATATCCCAATATATTCCATTATATTCCAGTAGTACTCCATATTCCAATATGGGTGAGTAATATTCCATTATATTCCAGTAATATTTCACACACGTACACATATGTATATGTATACATATATAAAATATTCACTCACCTAAAGATGGATAGTTGGGTTTGGAGGTTGCTTCCTTATCTTAGCTATTGTAAACAATGTTACAATAAATGTAGGGGTGCATATGTCTTTTCAGTTTAGTGTTTTCATTTTCTTTGGGTAAATACCTAGTAGTGGGATTACTGGATCATATAATAATTCCATTTTTTAATGTTTAAAGAACCCTCAAAAAATCTGTTGAAGGAAAACCCTGTTTTCATAGTGGCTGCACTAGTTTGTATTCACACTGACAATATGTGAGAGTTCCTTTTTCTTCACATCCTTGCCAACACATGTTATTTCTTGTTTTTTTGATTCTAGCTATTCTGTGAGGTGATGTCTTGTGCATGATTCTTGATTTGTGTTTCCCTGATGATTAGTGATGTTGAGCATCTTTTTGTATGTCAGCTGGCCATCTGTATGTCTTTGCAAAAATGTCTCCTTAGGTGCACTTCCCATTGTTTAATCATATTATTAATTATAATTAGTCACTTTAACATTTAGTGTTAAGTGGCATTTAGTTTATTCACGATGCTAGGCAACTGCCATCTTTTTTCAGTTTCAATTTGTTTTAATCATAAAAACACTCTATGCCTTTAAAGTAATCACACTCAATTTTCCCCTGACCTCCAATCCTAATCTGTTTTCATTCTCTGTGGATTTGTCTATCCTAAATATATCATGAAAAAAGAATCATACAATACATGATCTTCTGTGTCTGACTTCTTTCACTTCACATAATGTTTGTGGGGTTTCATCCAAGTTGTAGGTCATTTCAGTACTTCCTTTCTTTTCATGGCTGAATACTATTCCATTGTATCCCTAACAATTTCTCCATCATAATTCCATTGGCAGCAAATATTTTTTTCTATTTTTATACTTTCCTAGATCATCAGACACCACACTTGGACCTGATACAGAGGGCCACATTTCTCTCTCTGGCCCTTGAGTGAGGTGCATCCCCTGGATGAGGCATTGGGATGTCTCCTTAGGAAAGAGGTGATGTGTTCTGTGTAAGAAAAGAAGGGCACGTGTAGGTGCAGAGAAATAAAAAGGGTAGGCTGTGGCTGAAGCTGTTCATTCCTTGCCAGACATCCATGGTCTTCCTTCCTTACTTCTGTCTTATTAATAGAATTTGGGTTTTATTACACGAAGCAGTATGCTCAGCTAACATACTATCTTTCCAATCTCCCTTACAGGTAGGAGTGGGTAATGAAAGGCAAATGGAAATCATTGGTTGAGGCCTCAGGAAAAGCTTTCTGAAGGCAGCTGATCTAGTGAGAGAGGGTGCCTCTTTACCCTCTCCCTTTATTCTCCTTCCTTTCACCACTTGGAATGTTTCAGCAGGACGGAACATTAGCTAATTGTCTATTGGAACTCCCTGTAAGTGTGTCTTCTAATAGTTCAAAGACTGGTAAGCTAAAAATGATTTCCCCCAGGGGTACCTGGGTGTCTTAACCAAGTCGGTTAAGCAGTCTGACTTGGGCTCAGGTCATGATCCTGCAGTTTGAGTACAAGCCCCGTGCTGGGCTCTGTGCTGACAGCTGGGAGCCTGGAGCCTGCTTTGGATTCTTTGCTTCCATCATTCTCTGCCCCTCCCCTGCTCACACTCTGTCTCTCTCTCAAAAATAGATAGAATTAAAAAAATTTTTTTAACGAATTTCCCCACATTTCCTTGCAACTAAATTTCTGGACATAGTAAATCCTCAGCCCATGTGATGCCTGTATGAAAGATCTGGAAGGCAGAAGTAAGCAGAATGAAGATGTGCTGTTTCTACTGTTTATACGGGCAAGCCTCAGTGGGTGGGATCCAGTGGTGCTGGGGAAGCATTAGCTCAAGACTTCACTTTCGGTCACTAAAGTCGTGAGTGCAGACTGAAGCAGAAACACCTTAATTCTGAAAACACCAGCAGCGACTCCAACTCTCCAATCATTGTGGCTTTGCGATCAGGTCACTCCATGGATTGGGTGGCTGTAATTGTGCTGTACCCATGTGGATCTGGATCCAGCAAGTGAACCGACAGCTTTCTGACCAGCCGACCAGCTTCTTGATCACAGAAGGGACAGCAGGACCCTCAGTGGCCCATTTTTTGGTGTGTGATTTGGGAGTTATTGCTGGAGTCCAGCTCCAGCAGGTCCAGGGCTCCCTGAAGGATGGACGGTGTCGGCAAAAGGGAGCCAGTAAGCCTCGGCTTTCTTTCTGCTCTCCAGCAGGCCTCTCTGCATAGACTCAAGAGTCAGCTTTTTTATTGAAAAAATGTATGGAGTACCAAACAGAAGTGGCAATTGCCTTAGACAATGGTTTCTGATGACAAATTCTTCGGTATGTACAAATTTTCCAAAGCATAGATTGGTGGAAGACTCCTGCATAATCTTTACCAATAGAGATTGAAGTAGGCAACTAGATGTTTATCATATGGGGAAGGAAGGAATCTTTAGCATTCAAATACAAAGTTTCTAGCATAGCAAAGGCAAGAGTTAGGTCTTTTGTGAGCAGGGGTCAATTAGCTTGTTTTCCAGGCGAAGAAAAACAGGTTTTCTTAGGAAATGTAACATTTGCTCCTATAATCATAAAAGAAAAAACTCCTAAAACAAGTTTTTTCACAAGGTACAATTCACATATTTTTAGCATAAGAAGGCAAGTCACTCCTGATATCAGTAAGTCAGGTGTCTTGGGGGTCGGTGTTCAAGCAGAAATTGAGTGGGGGTTGAGTGGGGGTAGATGCCGGTCGCCATCTGCCAGTGGGAGGCCTTGCAAACCTGCCTTACTTCAGAAATGGCTCCCAGCAGCCCCCGTTTGTCACTCATACTGATCAGCCAGCTGCAAATCAGAGTTTCCAGGACCCCCACCTTAAGTTAAATAATTTGATAAAATGGCTCACAGAACTCAGGGAAACACTCACTTACATTGATCAGTTTATTATGAAGTACATAATAAGGGACACAGATGGACAGCCAGAGGAAGAGACACATAGGGCGAGGCTCAGAAGGGTCCATGTGCTGGAGGCTCTGTCCCCATGGAGTTGGACTGTGCCACTCTCCTGGCATTTAGATGTGCTCACCAACCCAGGAGCTCTCCAAACCCCATACTTTTGGGATGTTTATAGAGTCTTAATCCTGGGATCATGATTGATTTTTAACTCATTTTCCAGCCCATCTCACTCCTGGAGAATGACAAGATGCCTCAGAGAAATTCCACGACCCTTATCATGGCTTGGTATTTCTGGGGACCAGGCCTTATCCAGGAGCCCCACCAAAACTCACCTCATTAGGACAAAGGATGCTCCTGTCACTCGGGGAACTACAAGGGTTTTGTGAGCTCTGCGTCAGGAACTGGGGTCACCGATGACCAATTACCAGGGACAGGGGTCAGAGACCAATATATCCTGTTATTTCAGAGTTACTTAAAGAACATTGTGCCTCAGGACAAGTTCATGCGTGCAGTTATGCACAAAGCATATTTATATATACCTGCAAAACATGACTTGTCATCTAGACCAAATGAAAATAATACAATTGAGACCATTTAGATACGTCTTAAATAATTTTTCTCGCTCTCATTCCAAGTTGCCTTGTGCCTGTAAAAAGTAAAGCAACGGCTGTTCATGTGGCAGTACAATTAGAGAAACCAGCACTTTGCGAACATGAGATGCTTCAAGTAGAAGATTAGGTTGATCCCATAAGTGGTGCAATTTTTTCACCCATTTTATGAACTTCTAGCAAAGCTTTCTGAAGCTCATCCTGTGACGAAAGCAAAATGCTTCTGAAATTATTGTAAATGTGTTGTAAATTCAATGATAACTCAACTTTAAAGGTTGTTCAGGGGATGATAATGCAAATACACGTTGTGGCGGAGGTCAGCATCATGAAAAAAATAGTGTTCTAAATTACAAAACCTATGGAACACAAGTACTGTTGAATTGGTTGCAGTGAAAATAGTCCATAATTGCACCCAGATCAGCACTGATACTCTCTCAATCAGAAAGAGGCTGGTGTTGACAAAATTTATAAATATTTTTACATACATTCATAGTTAATAAGCCACATAATTTTGAGGATGAGGTCGCTGTTGAATTAAAATATATGGTAGGGGAGCCTGGGTGATTCAGTCGGTTAAGCATCCGACTGGGTTTTGGCTCAGTTCGCCATCTCATGGTTCGTGTGTTGGAGCCTCTGGGGCCAACAGTCTGGAACCTGCTTGGGATTCTCTCTTCTCTCCTTCTGAGAGAAGAGAGAATCCCAAGCTGGCTCTGCACTCTCAGCACACTCACAAACCCTGAGATCATGACCTGAGCCAAAACCAAGAGTCAGATGCTTAACCGACTGAGCCACCCACACACCCCTCGGAATTTTTTCTCTTAACTAAGTGAGATGATCTAAAATAGGCTGAAGCATTTTTTTAAATGAGTTTCTTAATTTTGTTTGTATTACTTCTGAAGACTTACAATTTGCTCATCATGTCTACTTCAGGTTGTCACACTGCACCCATCCGTCCAAAGCTCTTACACCACGAACTGTGCACAGTCTTGACCAGTTTGTCATCTTGCAGATATGCCCTAAAAGTATCCACTTGGAGGGCACCTCGGGGACTCAGTCAGTTAAGCCTCTGACTCAGGTCATGGTCTCATGATTTCATGAGTTCGAGTCCACTGTTGGGCTTTCTGCTGGAGGGCAGCTTGCGATTCTCTCACTCCTTTCTCTCCCTGCCCCTTCCCTACTTGCCCTATCTTTATGTATCTCAAATAAGTAAAAAACTTAAAGTAAATAAATAAATAAACAAACAAATAAATAAATAAATGTATCCAGCTCAGACCCTAAAGCCTGATAAACAATCCTTCTCCAATTTCCCCCCTTGGTGACACCATTAAGACTTTGTGGCGGTGGTATTCTCCCTCACTGCACAAGGTGTAATTAACTCATCTTTGCAATTTTAAATTGCTTTATCAGTTTAAATCAAACATGCTCTGATTTTTTGGGGGGTATTTTTGTCTCTCTTCATCTATTCTGGTACCATCGGTTTGACCCATACATTTTGACTTCTTTTGTGATGACTGTTTTCTCTGAAAATTACTCTCACTACCTTTCCTTCCATTTTGCAGTATCAACTGAAATGTTAACAGTTTTCTTTCATCTTTGCCCTTTCCAGGGCAGGTAAAGGGTTTAGAGGAATAGGCTTACGGTCTACCAGCAGCTGAGCTAGGGAAAGTGCAGAACTATTTGGCCTTTATTCACCTTTTTTTTTCCCCTCCTTACTGCTCTCTCCTTTCTACTTAGATTGAGTATAATTGTCGTGAGTCTGTAAGAATAGGAGAATCGCTGGGAGGGCTTATTTAAACACACATTCTGGGCCTTTTCCCAGGGTTCAGACAGCAGTGTTTCTAGGGTAGAGACAACTAATTTGCATTTCTAACCAATCTCCCAGGTAATGCTGATGTCGCAGGCTTGGGGACCACACCGTGAGTACCATTCTCTCTAACACATCTCCAAGTAAGTAAAGCAGCAGACATTTTCTGGTTCTTCTTCCTCTTAAATAAAACAGTACCTAAGCAGTAGATACTGCAAATTCACGATAGCCAAGATCCAAAAACAACCTAAGCGTCCAACAATGGATGAATGGATAAAGGAAACGTGGTATATGTATATAATGGAATATTATTCAGCCACAAGAAAGGATATCCTGTCATTTGCAACAACATGGATGGATCTGGAGAGCCCTGTGCTAAGTGAGATAAGTCAGAAAGAGAAAGACGGATACTATGTGATATCGCTTACACATGGAATCCATAAAAACCAAATGCGTAAAAAAAAAAAAAAAAGCAGGAGAAAGCAGAGCGGTGGTAACCTGGGGCTGGGTTGTTGAGGGGTGGTGAAGAATAGGTGAGATATTAAAAGTGTAAAGTTATAGTTAGTAGATAAATTCTGGAGATCTAATGCATCTAATGCATTTGTAGTCAACAAACCTATAGAATAAACTTCAAAGTTGCTAAGAGACTAGATCTTAACTATTTTCACCACAAAAAAGTAATGATAATTATGTGATGTGAGAGAGGTACTAGCTCATGCCTCAGTGGTAATCATATTGAATATATAAATGCATTATATCAACACATTATATACCTTAAAGTTATACAATGCTATATGCCAATTGTACATCAATTAAAAAAATTAGGTAATAGAGCAACATTAAAAACCCAAAGGATTAGCAGGTTTATCACAGCTAAGAAATGCCACCATTACCTGCACTTTATATCCTATAATCAGGGTGCCCAGGAGTGCCTAGGTTCTGTTCTAAAGACAATGAAGAGAATGATCTTTCTTGGGGGCACCTGGGTAGTTCAGTCGGTTGAGTGTCTGACTTTGGCCCAAGTTATGAGCTCAGTTTGTGAATATGAGCCCCACATTGGGGTCTCTCCTGTCACTTTAGAACCTGCTTTGGATCCTCTGTTCCCCTCGCTGTTTCTGCCCCTCCCCCGCCCCTCGCACATGCTCCTTCTCTTCCTCTCCCTCCTTCCTCTCTGTCTCTCTCAAAAATAAACATTTAAAGAATGATCTTTCTTGGAGTTGCATAGTGGTGTTGTAATATGATGTCAGACCTGAGATTAAGGTTTGATGTTGACATCTGGCAAAAATGGGAAGGTCCCAAGGGGTGTAACAGCAAATTCTCCCCACCCCCACTCTGTTCCCACGGATGAAGTCTTCTAGCCAACAACCTTCCCTATTCAAGGTGTAAGATTTAATATGTGGAGGCAGAGACGAGAGGAAAGAGAGAGACCAAGTTGTGGAGCCAAGAAAGCCTTTTTTGGGGTCTGTGGCCCCCGGGAGAGGTTCTGTGACTCGAGTAGGGGTTGAGTCAGGGAAGTCGTGCCAAGTATAGGAGGGCGAGGTGTTTTATGGGTGAAAGAGTTCCGGGTTTGGCCTCGGGAGGGCAGATTACCAAGTAAGGACATTTTTGGGCCATGGCAGGGTGGCATTGGTTGCCTCCTTTGTCGGGCTGAGGGGAAGCTGGAGCTTCATGATTGGCTATTTTCAAACAGCGCGGGACATTCCAGGTCTGCTGGTGAGGGTTGTTGGTGCAGGGAGCTCTCCCCCGACCCACAGCCAAATGACAGCTCGGTAGCCATCTTAAGGTAACTCTTACACAAGGGACCCACTTATTCTTGAGTATGGGCTTTTGTTTCCTACTGTCCCGGAGAATTACTCAAACAAGCTGATCCCATTCCCCTGCAGGAACCAAGAGATGCCTCATCTCTTCATCCTACAAAACCTCCCTGTCTCCACCCATGGTTGTTCACGCCGCTCCACAGAACAATCCTTGCATGGCCCTGCATGGCGTGTGGTGTCTTTTCCAGGGCTGAGAGCACATCCAACTAAAGAGTCACTGTCAATCTCATATGTTCGTGTCCAACCACCCCCACAACCCCGGAGCAGAAATCCCCCTCACCACTGGGATGAAGAGGAGGCAATTAAAACATTTCCCATTACAGATGGTAAGGTTTTGGGGGGTGACAGTGGAGTTCGTGGGGTCCAGCACCAATGGCCAAGAAAGAATTCTCAAAGACATCTTTGGTGCATAAATGGGATTTTATTGAAGCACAGGGACAGGACCCTTGGGCAGAGAGAGCTGCCCCAGGATCATGAGGAGAGACTGGTTATAGACTATGGAGTTGGGGGAAGTAAAATCCAGGGGAAGTTTCCAGTGAGATTTTCATTTGCTAAAGAAAACTCCCAGGATACTGGAGGCCTGGCTATTGTCAAGCTAGGGTTGTTTTTCTCTCTAGCAATGCATCAAAAAGACACTAAAAAGTTCCTGGAAAAACATGTTACTCTGCTTCCCTCAAGTATTTGCCAATGGGCTGCAGGTTATAAGAAAATTGAGTTCTATCTGCCATTTCCTTCTGCCTTTCTTTCCCACATCACTAAGGAGGAGTGATGGAGACTTAGGTCCTCCAGGACTGTGACCTCTATCAATTAACCCTTTGTTTTTTCCCTTTCCTTTGTTCTTCGGCAGCCAGGAGTGCCAGAGGAATATCACACATATCCCCCATGGGGGTTGGAAGGGGAGAATATTTGCAGCCTGTCAGCTTGCCTTATGCTCCCTCATCAATGGATAGGTTTCTTAAGAGAGGAAACGAGGCTAGGGTTCTGATGTGAAATTAAACCCAAAGGTACTGCCCCACCCTGGTATCTAATTACACCCAACCGGCTCCAAACCCAATACTGAAATCCACTGTAGTCTTGAACGCAAATACCGCAATTTCAATCACTTGAAATCCATGCCCGTTGTTAATCGCAATTCTAAAAGAGACCCCGGAGATAGCAGCAGGCTTTCAAAGCAGGCAAGAAAGCCTCTTTTGGTGCACCACAGGCTTCGGCAGTTCGTCTGAGTGAGACTGTCTTTAAGAAGGGACCCTCTGGGCTCAGTGTGCCCCTCTGCCCACCTCACCATGTCCTCCTGTCAACCGCACCCCCTTCTGCACCCACCTACACATACTCGATCCCTGTGGCACATCTTAGGAGTAAGGAGACCTCCCAGAGTGGCAAGTAAGCCACGAGAGATCTCGATTTCAGGGATCCTTGCCACAAATTCTCTCTGCCACTGTGGGTAAGTGACTGAGAGCGAGGCCCTCTTGCACAAGCGCAGAGGATGCACAGCTTCATGAAGCAGGTTCCCAGGCTCTGCCACAATTGGTCTCCCGGGTGTCTGGCTCTCCCCCTCGGTGCCAGAGATGACTAAGGACAGGGGTGAGAACTAACGGGCGTAAATATGCTTCCTCTGTGTCTCAGAGACACTTGAGAATGATCTAAAAAGCACCATGACTTCTGGCCTCGGTTGTGCTTTCTGAAGGTTTAAATGCATTCTCCAAACATGGGCTACCGTATTCAGCAGCAGTAAGAGGACACAGGCAGATTCTGTTGTTATGCCCAAGATTTCAATATCTTCCCCCAAACCAGAGACCACCGGGGAGACCGAGTCACGCATGCAAAAGCAAAGGGCTTTGTTATTATTATGGGCTTATAAGCTCGGGCTCACAGACTTCACCGGCGTGGTGGATCCATGCTGAGAGCCCCGAACAAAGGCGGGGAAGGGCTTTTTATGGGGTTTGGGAAGGGGGAGTTACAGGAAATTGTGACACAGGTAGTGACCTAATCACTATCACTTATTATTATTGGCAGTAGAGTATTGACCAATTACAGAGTGGACCCAGGACCCTCACGTAGGGCGTGACAAGCCTTAAGCAATAAGCGATTATCTATAGCGTCTATCTTTAGGCCTGCCCTTAGAAATGTTAAACGTATTAGCTGGCCTTTCCTGACTGGGTGTTACAGGGGTTGTCCCTCCTTCCTTGGGCAATGTGTGCCCTTCTATTGTCTAATGATTCTGAGAAACCGACACCTAGGTCTCCAACGTCAGAGGGGAAACTTGAAGCCTGTCGTGGAGTCAGTTTGATTCAGACCTGCGTCCTTACACTGTCCCTCAGTGCACGGCTATGGAGCTCAGTTTCCTCACAGACCTCCAGCAACTGCCCAAGGGCATGAAATTTCTCTGTACAGGGTAAATCTCTGAAGAGCTGAGATAAAATTGCTTCCTTAAAACTGTTCTTGGGGCACCTGGGTGGCTCTGTCAGTTGAGCGTCCAACTTCAGCTCAGGTCATGATCTCACAATTCATGTGTTCGAGCCCCGCATCAGGCTCTGGGCTGACAGCTCAGAGCCTGGAGCCTGTCTTTGAATTCTATGTCTCCCTCTCTCTCTGACCCTCCCCTGTTCATGCTGTCTCTCTCACTCTCTCAAAAATAAATAAAACATTTAAAAATTTTAAAAATGAAAAGAAAAGAAACTGTTCTTGCCCCAGGGCACCTGGGTTGCTCAGTTGATTAAATGCCTCACTTTGGCTCAGGTCATGATCTCGTGTCTCCCTGAGTTTGCAGCTCATGTCAGGCTCTGTGCTGACAACTCAGAGCCTGGAGCCCTGTTCAGGGTCTGTGTCTCCCTCTCTCTCTGCCTCTCCCCACACTCTGTCTCTGTCTCTCTCTCTCTCTCAAAAATAAAGAAAAAAAATCCAAGAAACTGTTCTTGCCCTGATATGTAGGAAGATGGCCCCAGGGCTAACCCCCAGCTGTGTTTACTAAAATTCATTCTGCTGACACATCCTTCCTATTGTCTCTGGCTCTAGAATAAGTGTTTCTGTCAGTGTTACATAAAGAAAGAGTTTTAAAAATACAGATTCCTGGCCCTCCAGTACGACCTAGCGAGGTGCTGAGGATAGACCTGTGAACAAGATAAAGTGTTCACCCCTACTAATGACAGAGAAGGAGGACTCAGTTAAGACAGGGTGGCAGTGCTGTGATAGCACTGTGTTTGGAAAAAACTAAGGGTACCCACTAGTAGAATGAAAAGTAATAGGCTGTAAACCTTAAGAACCTTAAGAGAAAAAGTAAAACAAAGGGAACTTAAATATTTAGAAAGTCAATAAGTAGAAAAAGGATGAAACTTAAGTTTCACACACACACACACACACACACACACACACACACAAAAGGCAGCAAGAAAAATATCTAACACACCAATAATGACAACAGAGTTTAAAAAACAAATTCTCAGGGCACCTGGGTGGATCAGTTGGTTAAGCGGTCGACTCTTGAATTTGGCTAAGGTCCTGCTCTGACAGTTCATGGGTTTGAGCCTTGGGTCAGGCTTAGTGCTGACAGCATGGAGCCTGGTTGGGATTCTCTTTCCTGCCCCTCCCCTGCTCAAGCTCTCTCTATATATCAAAATAAATAAATAAAAGAAAATTCTCTTCGATTGGATAAAAATAAAATCCCACCATAAGCTGTTCATAGAAATATACATAAAGTAATTTGATGCCAAATTTGATGCAAAATTAGCTGATCAAAATACTTCAAACTAATATAAACAAATATTAAATGTGAGCAATGCAACATTAAGCAAGGTAAAATTGAAGTAAACTGGGTTCAAAAAGAAAAGAGAAATATTTTAAATTCATCAAAGTATATTTCACCAAGATCTCAAAACCACAATGAACCCCGAAGCATCAAACAACCTTTCATTAAAATGTGTAAGGCAAAGCTGTTAGAAGTACAAGGATTCTACAAAACTGTAATTAAGGTGGGAACATTTGAAACATCTTTCTCCAAATCTGACAGATCAAATAAACAAAATTAAATAAGTTTGAAGATATACTTCATTTAGACCCAATTACTATGAACTGAAAGCTTATTTAAAATTAATTTGTCCTAAGAAAAAAAAAAGGAAAAGAAAAAAAATCCAAAAGTGAGCAAGGGACTTGAATAGACATTCTTCTAAAGAATATATGCAAATAGCCAATAAGCCCATGAAAAAGTGCTCAACACACTAGCCATTTGAGAAATGGAATTCAAAACTATGAGATACCATATCACACCTACTAGAATAGCTATAATAAAAATAATCAGTGAATAATATGTTGATGTAGACGTGGAGAAACCAGAATGCCCCAACATTGTTAGTGGGAATGAAAATGGTACAACCACAATGGACAGTAATTTAGCAGTTCCTACAAAAGTTAGATATAGAATAACCATATCATCCAGCAACCTTATGCCTAGGTATATGCCTCAAAGAATTGAAATCAGGAACTCCCTCAGATACTTATTTACCCATGTTCATTGAAGCATTGTTCATGATAGCTTAAGGTAGAAATAAACCAAGTGACCATTGACAGATGAATAGATAAAGAAAATGATTCTACTTATGTAAAATATCTAGCAGAGGCAAAATCATAGCAACAGAAAGTTTATGAGACATTACCAGGGCTTAGGGGGGAGGGAGGAGTCAACAATGGGAGTTATTGCTAATGGATACAGAGTTTCTGTTTGTGGTGCTGGAAAAGCTTTGAAAATAGTGATGGTTGAACAATATTGTCAGTGTACTTACTGCTACCGACTTATTCAATTAACATGGCAAATTTTGTACTATATATTTTATCACAGTAAGAAAACAATTTTTAAATAGGCTCCACGTCCAGTGTGGAGACCAACTCAGGCCTCGAACTCACAACTCTGAAATCAAGACCTGAGCTGAGGTGGAAAATTGTATGCCTAACCACCTGAGCCTCTCAGGTGCCCAAGAAATACTCTTTTTTTTTGTTTTGTTTTACTCATTTTAGAGAGAGTGAGAGCATGAGTCAGAGGGAGCGAGAGTGAGAGCAAAAGCGAGAGTGAGAGTAAGAGCGAGAGGGAGAGAGAGAGAAAGAGAGAGAATCTTAATCAGGCTCCAGCACAGTGAGTGAGGAGCCTGATGGAGGGCTCGATCCCACAAACCTGGGATCATGACCTGAGACGAAATCAAGAGTCAAACACTCAACTGACTGAGCCACCCAAGCATCCCCCAAGAAATATTTTTTAAAAAGTAAATTAGTCCTTTTTCAAGAGATCAGGTGTTTTCTGAGAAAAGGATTAGAAGTAAAGAGTAAAGAAAAAAATAGACCAGCTTGATTTTAACACTAACTCAAAATCTGCCATCATGTGCCATAAATTAAATTTCCCAGGATCAAGAGCTCCATTTTTCTTCCCTCACTCATTCATTTTTCATTCTTAGACAACAAGGGCTTATAAGCATTTCATATGTTCAGATCCTAGACCTTTCACACTTAATTATTGGACTTACTAATAAAAGCAAAATAAATACATAAATAAAACATTTGTCAATAAAAATATTATTTGAGTGTATGTCAATTCTTTGGAGATCCCTGGGAGCTGTAGCTTGCTAAATTCTTTAGTCCCAGAGAATTCTCATGAAGGACAAGGAAATGAGCTTCCACTTTATTCCAACCACAGCAATGAATGGTTTACCAAAATCTTCACAACCTTTTACTCTTAGGATTCATGGCCTTCTTTTCCAGGTGAAGAATCACACACAGAGAAGTCAAGGGAGTTGCCCAAGGTCCCACACTCAGTGAGCAAGTGTCAGAGTCAGGGTGAATCCAAATTTACTAACTCCAAAGTCCTGACTTTTCCAACCACATCATGCTGGTTCCCTTGGCCGGAAGGAAAATCAAAGAGACAAAATTTGTTAGATGTGATGATAGATGGTAATAGGAATGGTAATCACGTTAAGATAAAGAGAAGGAGGACGAGGAGGATGAAGATGAGGAAGGCAGCCCCTTGCACCTAACACATCACTACCGCACACCCATGCATCATCTCAATTCATCCTCAGAAAGACCCTCTGATGTAGAACAACTATTACCTTCATTTCATAGATGGAAAAATAAAGACTTATCAAATTCAAATAACATGCCAAAGTCTCACAGCTAAAAAGCAGGGGACCCAGAACAAGATATTTTCATAATACATTAAAAAAAAAAAGTTGGCAATATTAAGAAATCCCTTAGACCTTAAAACAAACAGGTCAGAATTAGTTTTTTGTTTTGTTTTGTTTTGTTTGTTCTTTTCTCTTCTCTCAGAGACCAGCAGCTCTAGGGTGGCCTTAGCATTGTTTCTCTGGGTCTCCTGTTCCTAGATGGCCACTGTGTAGAGTGACCAAGAGGCTGTATCACCATCAGGTCTGTGAAGGCTTCGGGTAGCAAGACAGACTAGAAGGAAACTTTAGACTTTGCTCTTCTCCCCAAGGTGCACCGTAGAAACCTCAGAACCTTGACCCAGTGATGTGAGCTTAACAATAACAATATCTACATTTATGGAGGCTACCACTGGGACTGACCAAGACTGCAAAAACCTTCCAGAATCTGTGCTCTCTTTGTCTTCATAGGCATATTGCTAGACAAACTTTTCCAGGCCCCTGACATCTAGACATAGCCATGTGATGAGTTTTTGATGATGGAACAGCCACAGAAGTGATGTGTGGTTCAGGCTGGTGAGTCTTCTCCGTGTTCCCTCTTTTCCTAGATGCCTTTTCCCATCTACAGGCTGACTTCAGAGGATGATATGGCTCTAAGAGATAATGGAGACAAATAATAGCAGGTGTCTGGAACCTTGAATGACCACATGGTACTGAGCCCTGCCCCCACAAGTCATATTGGACCAGACATGAGAAATTTCTCTCTTTGATGGGGCATGACTATATTTCTGACTGGCCCATTCACTGTTATTCTAGCTTCTTCAACATTTCTGCTAATGTTGAAAATTATAATAATTCTTAGAACTGTTGACATTGATTACAAAGGAAAAGTCAACAAATGTAATTCTGGCACTTACTGGTTGTATATTCTGTTCCAAACTCATAAACTCTGGTTTCATTTTTCTCCTGGTGAAATGGAATTATTGGTGTGAATCTCTGAGACTGCCTCATATCTGGTGAGTGGATTTACACCTGAGTATTAATGGAGGATATGACCGGAAAATGTAATGGGAGGTGGAGAGTGGGTGGGAGTCTAGTATAGGGAAGGTTCCAGAACACAGTTCACACAGATTGCCTGCCTAAGGTTGACTCTTCCTTCGGCCAATCTCATGGTATTGTTAAGAGTTCCAGCCAGTTAGTGACTACACAGTCCTTCTATTTGGAGTACAACACTTGCATCATTAATCTTTTTCAAAAGTCATCTAACAATTTATTTGAGAGACCAGAAGGAAACAATGCAGGCAAACGTTTGGTAAAAGTCTCAGCAAGATTTTCCAGCTGAGACCTTGACATCAACCATACAGATCCTCCTTGCAAGTCTCATACTTCATGCTATGATGTGTGACTCAGAGATTTATTGTATCTTTTCTCCAGGTCCTTCCTGGCTTCCTTTGATAACATATGTAATTAGCTCTTTCCCTCCCATATTAAACTCTGCATATTATCACCACCATTATGTTTCAATCACTCACAAAAGGCCAACATTAATGAAATAAAGACTGGGAGATCGGTCTTCATTAAATTAGAAACAGAATAACTGAGAGAGTCAAGATGGAAAAATAAACTTCAGTATAGGGAGGCTGATGAGAATCGATTGCTCAGACTTACAAGGCAGTTAGTATTGAATTAAAAGCATGCTATATTTTGCTATTTCAAATTCTTCTGGAAAATGTTTCCACTTGTGTACATGTTCCATCTCAGATTTTGACCATGATCCATCAGTTTCATGTCTTGGAGTTGGGTGTCTGAATTTCTAAAGTTGCACGAGAAGGATTTCCACTTCATGTTGCAGAAATAGAAGTTGACTCAATATCTTCTTCTAATTTCACATTAGTGGAATAGACAGTCACAATCCAAGCATTATTTGCCTCATTTGAAGCTGCTGCAGAAAGTTGGTTTTATCTGAGATGAGTAACTCTAGACTACAATCTTGTGCTGGGAAAAGTGGGCTGTTTGTGCTTCTTCCCTAGTTTTAAAAATGTTTCTGTATTGCATTGGTGACATGTGCAAATAAAAAAGTATGTTACCCATCAAATCGGCTCCCAATGGATAGCAGCTAGCCCAGCAAAAGTGACCACTTGCCAAGATGTAAAGAAACAAAAAGGCCTTAACTCAGGGGAAATGTCCAATTTGAATGCTTCTAGGTCCTGTCCCTTTTCACTCTTCTTGGCTTCATCCATGAGTGATGTGTTTAATTGGAAGAAAGGGATATTATACGGATGCACACAAATTAGCAAGAGAGGGCAGTTTAATTACATAAGGCAGGATTCTTATCAAGAAATATTGATGACTATGTCCTAAAAGTTTCCACCTCATCTAAAATGTATTGGAACTGAAAACTGAAGAGGAAATACAATGGATGTTCTACAGCAGCCTTAATTTGGAAAACAGAAAGGTAGTTCAAATGTGTAATGTAACTTCTATTTAAGTGCTATTTCTGCTCATGACTAAAGACATTTTATAATCATTTTCTCCATAATGTTCCTTCAAAGGCAACTTTACTAATCAGTTGTAGAAAAAAAATGTCAAGATCAGTCCCCATGCATACTAACAAGCTCTGTAATCTTAGGAATGAAATTATAATCCACTGATCATGAAGGAAAAGCCAAGTATTGTGCTAACTGCCATCATTTCAGTGGACATGCATTGATTTTTCCTTTTATAACAGGTAGCGGGGTAAGCCCTGGAAATGGGAAAGACACAATCCTTTAGTTCAAGAGACTCACAGTCTAGGGCCAAACATAAAATCAGTCAGGGGGATCAGTGCTAGATAGATAGAGTATAAGTTATGGGGGGAGGTTCCAAAGGATGGAGTTGTCATGCATCATCTCTTTGAACCCTCCTTAGTTGATTCCGAGCCTAGTTTAGCCGACTAGGAAACCAAATGTATGGGACTTACATAATATTGGAGATAATCATATACTTCCAAAGTTTAGGCTTCCTCTACTACACCAAGGGAAAGAAAGGGAAGGGAAGCTTTAGACCTCATTTTCTACAGAAAACTGATGAGAATACAATCTTAGGGCAAAAGCACGTAGGTTGGGTAAAAAGGAAAAACACTAGTACTTACCGAGCACTTACTAGCTTCCAGACACTGTTTTAAGCCCTTCCCATGTATTCAATTATTTTGAAAAGATACAAGGTTTCAGGGTTTTCCAACAGGAATCCTCTTGGTGGGGGCAAAGAGACATGAGGCAGATTCTTTCTGAATTCAGGTCCATCCAGGACATTCAGCCCTGACTGTACATAAAGCGGGGAGAGTTCAAGAGCTCACTAGTCAGAAGACTAAGGAACACCCTGGAAAGACAGCCTTCTAAGCAAAGAAGGAGTTAGAGGGGCATCATTGGAAAGCAAGGCTTAGTGTAAACTGCAAAATACCTTCATTCTTGGCTCTTAACTCTTGGCAGGGCTCTCCTCTTCTTCCTGGAGAAGACTGGGTGTTATGGAGGGAATGGACCACCACGTGCCTGTTAGCCTGGGGAAAGGGAAGCGTTCACTTCCAGAGTGCTATGAGTTTGGGGAAGAATTGGTGGTTCACTGATCTTTCACTGCTGCAGAAAATTCACCAATGCTGCCATGTCCTCAGAGCCCAACCACTATGGGACAATTTTCCATGCTGCTCTTAAGTGGCCAGTTCATACACACTTCTTGTTAAGAAGTTATTTTTACCTTTACCAAAGCAACCACTTCATTGTGGTTTTTTCAGAACTCCAGTTTTAGCACAGAAAGTCCCCTGTTTCAGGAAACCCCTCAGTAATGGGCCAACCAGGACCTTCACCATATCTTACTGGGACCCCATCCCGTCTCTTGCCGACACACAGGCTCTGTGTGTACATTTCATCACTGTATGCCTCTGTGTCAGGTGTGCAAACCTCAAAGTTCCTTGTCCTCGAACTTCACCAGATGTGCCTCCCCAACTCCAGCCTCTTAGAGGCTAAATCTATTAAACACCACATATGCAATGTGACTTATAATGCACAAAGATCTTTCTCATAGAACTTTCCAAGAGACCACAGAATAGGCTGGGCAGGATTTAGAAATATCCTGACTTTCCAGATAATAAGATAATGGTTCAGGTGGAGATGTCTTACTAAAGATAGTGGCAGTGGGGTTTGTGACATCCTTCAGAGCTTCCCACATAGAACCTGAAACTGGCGCCCATTCTCAGAGGTCAGAAAGAGACCAACGAGAGAAGCAGGCCACTCCAGACAGGAAGGTGGCAGGTTTCATAAGCAAGGGAGTTTGCATACAAGGCTTGTCTTGGGTGGCCTCAAAATGAGTAGATCTTCTCATTTGCCCACCAAATTTTAAAAATTTATACAGAGACCTTAACTATTTTCAATCATGTACACAGTCCAGATGGTCTCAAATCCGCATCACTCTCTCAAGGCTACATCCTTGCAGCAGCTTCTGGGAGCAGGGAAGCCAACAAAGTGTACATTCCAAGGACAGGGGAGGAAATGAGGAGCCTTTCATTGCTGGGCTCCGGCTCATGCATCCACTGGCAATCACATCCTCTCAATAACCTTCCCCAACAAGCAACATTAGCCCATCCCTTTGCAGGATCATGGGCTTAGAATCTGGCTCACATTCGAATTCCCAGGATAGCCATTTACAAGCAATGTGCCTTGTCACAAGTTATATTGTTGTAGGTTAGCTCATAGAATGTAATGAGTTAAATATCTTATGAAATGTAATGGATTAAACTTCTTATGGAATGTAATGGGTTAACTTCTTCTGAAATGTAATGGGTTAACTCAAGGAACATACTGCATGATTTGTTGCAAACCGTTCCCCCACCCCTTTTCTATAGTCTGATCAAGGCCACGCCTACAGAAAAATTGCTTAGTCACTGTCCCACTATGATTGGTCATCCTAGAAGAACAAAGAACTAAATTGATAAGTTCTCGTCAAAACTGGTGATCCCGATGGGTCACAATGTAATTGGCTATCATGGTATCCCATGTATGTCTATATAATCACACTGTAACCTTTGTTCGGGGCCATTCTCTGCTCCTTACCATCTGGAGTTCAGGTTTGGTCCGGCTGTAATTAAAGTTTGCCTTCAATTCAGCTTTTGGTGGTCTTTTCAACATCAGTATAACCTTTTCATAACACAACTACTCATCTGAAATTTGGAACAGTAACCCAGAACTTACTGAACTCGGTGAAATCATGTGTGCATGTGATCAATGCTTAGAAATGATAGCTTTTAGAGTCGTTTGTAATTGTAATTGCAATTGTACACGACTGTTCTTCCTTCTCATGGGTAGGAGGATCATGTGACTTAAAGGATTCCTTGTCAGAGGAAGAGGGTTTAACCTTCCCAACTGAGCTTGAATGGGTGAATTAGTCACAACAAATGTGGAATCCAGGATGGAGAATGAACAGTACCATAGGGGGAAAAGATGCACCCCTGTTCAGGGTAAGCTGGGAGCCGGAAGGAGAAGAGAGAGGGAGCAAATTCTCAGCCCCGAACGCTGTCAGGGCATTGGTCCCTACATGGCGCCCCCTGCTGTCCTTCCCCCGTCACTGGTTGACCATTTATTTACATCACACCATTCAAAGGAATCCATTCCCCAGCGGCTTGTGGACTCCTCGGGAGATTCACAGAGCATCCACAGTTCTCTGCACGGAATTCTTACCCCCACCGGCTCAACCAAAGGTTTATATTTCCAAAACTTTCATGTATAGTAACAAAGCCAGTGTCGGTGAAGCTGAAACACTTTTGTTTCCAAAAAGATCACGTGGTAAAGGCTGGCATCTTGTAGTAAGCCAGGCATGTTTATATATCCCCGTAATCCCATCAACCAGAACAGCGGCTAACACACACATGGCTACACTTTCTCCCAGTATTTTTTTCAGTTTGTTTAAACACATCTGTGGATGTAATTGAGTGTATGTGTGAACTCCTGTTTTTCTGAATAGCCCTGTGCTTTACTCCCTCTGATAATAGCATAACCACCTTTGCTTTGGAGAAGCAACCCTTCCCCACCCCCACCACATAGCCGCCCAGCACTCTGCTTGTCAGAGGACCACAGCCCCCCAGACTCCACAGTGACTGATGCACAGATGGTCGTGTGACCCAGGCCAGCCCCATCTGAGTCTGTCCCCAGGAACTGAGTAAGTGCCTGTAAAGGGCGGCAGCAGGGGGAGTTTCTTTTTCCACATAGATGGCTGAGATAGAATAAGGTCCGCTCATGTTTTAAGCCCTACTCATAAATTAAGTTGTTTTCCAGGTTTAAAAAGATTTCAAGGAGAATTCAGGGGCACCTGAGGGGCTTAGTTGGTTAAGCGTCCACTTTGACTCAGGTCATTATCTCACGGTTCATGGGTTCGAGCCCCACATCGGGCTTTGTGCTGACAGCTCAGAGCCTGGAGCGTGCTTCAGATTCTGTGTCTCCCTCTCTCTCTGTCCCTCATCTACTCATGATCTGTCTCTCAAAAATAAATAAACATTAAAAAATTATTAAGAAGAAGCCAATGAAATGAAACTGACTAATAGAGTACTCAAAAAATGTCCACAGCACTTACTAATAAGGTCGTGATAATACTATCACACCTCTAACAACTCTCATGTCATGTAAATTCTTCTTAAACATGATGTTTATGTTTCATGTTGGCCCTAATAAATAAATGCTGCTGGGCAGGACTAAAACTTTTGCTTTATTAGATTCCAGAGACAATTGCATGTTGATGTTCTCAAAGCTAATTTGCATATGCAATGATCAGGATATTTTGCAAACTTTCTGATTTAATGATTCAGTAGAAATGATCAACTTACCCTCTCACAGTCACCTTCAAAGGTAAATCCAACGATCTCCATTTCCATCATCTTTTGGCCTTGCAACATACACCTGGGTCACACTGTGCCTGAAATTTGCTCTTTGGTGGTTTGTGGGAGTGAAACAGTTGCATCAGAAGAATTCTTTCTAAAGCCCTGTTTTCTAGGATTGTAACTGGACATCAAGGATTTTTAAAAAGTTAATAAGATCTATATTGAGGATTCTGATTCGCTGACGTACGCTGATGTTCTCAAGTAATTATTAGGTCTCTGGTGTTTTGTTTCTTCACTTCTTTCCTTTCATGTTGTTTGTAACAGGATGTTAGCTGTTTTGCCTTAGAAGGACATCTGAACTTTTACACCCTGAGGTATATAGGCTGCCTCTGTTTCTTTATTGACATGGGGATAGCATTTCCACCCTTTGACAATGCCCACCCGGGGCATTCACCTTTACTTAAAGAAATAAAATCTCCTAGAAGCAATGACCTGGTCCTATCCTCTGCTTGGTAGTTCTCGAAAAAGTTTGCTCACCCTGTGTGTGTAAAGAATGCCCATCACATTTTTTGAAATAAATTTTATATGGTTGCTATCAAGAATGTGGAGCCATAAATACCATCAGAGGCTATGAGTGATGGTTTGAAATATTTTGGATCAGACAAGATGTAATATTTTCCTGAGAGCTGATTCCACATCAGCTAGCAAAAAGGATACATAACTGATCTTTGCTCCTTTGTTCCGGGGGGAGGTGATTCTTCCTGGGGTGGGTAACTGACAGAATTATCAAAGAGACGTCTGTAGTCTTAGTCAATGTAACATCTATATTGGTTTCCTAGGGCTCCTTAACAAATCTCCACATGCTTGTAGCTGAAAACAATAGAAATTTCTTTTCTCACAGTTCTCAAGCTCAGAGGTCCAAAATCAAGGTTTCAATAAGCCACATTTTCTCTGAGGCCCTAGGGTAGAATCCCATCTTCACCTCTTGAAGCTCCTGGTGGCTCCAGGCCATCCTTGGCTTGTGGTTCTGTGCCACCAATCTCCACTTCCATCTTCACGTGGCCCCCTCTCCTCCTCCGTCTCCAATCTCCCTCTGTCTTTCTCTTGTAACGACACTTATTACTGGATTTAGGGCTCACCTAGATAATTTGGGATGATCTCATCTCTAGATCCTTAACTTAATGACATTTGCAAAGATGCTTTTCCCAAATAAGTTTGTAATCATGGGGGTGCCACCATGCAACCCACCACAATGCCTAGTACACTTTTATTTTTAAATGGAACACAGTAAAACCTTGGTTTGTGAGCATAAGTCATTCCAGAAACAGGCTTGTAATCCAAAGCACTTGTATATCAAAGCACACTTCAAGAACCGTTGGCTTAGTTGTGATCCTGTGACATTCAGCATCATGTACGACTTGTATCACAAGACATCTCTCGTTTATCACGTTAAAAGGTATTAGAAATGTTTGCTCCTCTTGTGGGACACTCTGGGTTTTACTGTACTTGCAAATTGACCTAAACCAATGTAGTTATCCATCACTGCTAGGTCCTCCCCGGCAGTTATTGGTAACGTCCAGTGGTTGAACGTAGGTAAGAGAACGTAGGTTGGAGAGAAGTGTCCTCTCCAGCCTGTTCACCACCTGGCCATATGTTACAATGCAAACAAGTCCCAGACCACATTTGGGTGCACACACAAATATTCTTAACTCCATCACACCCAGAAACAGATGGCCATCTGTCCTGTAACTCCACAACTCCTTCGCTCCTAGCCCTGTCAGGCCCTCTAACGAGTACCTTGCAGGAAAGTCTCACTATGGCATTTGCAACAATAGTCTAGTGGCAGGATACAGCTAGCTCTGTGGGCTAGGGTTTTTAGAACTGTTGTCTGCATCCCACTAGGGTGTTGTGAAGTAAACGGAGTTGATTGCAACCAGCAATTAACAAAACGAAACATCGTAGAATTGAATCAGATAGGAAATAATAGAATGCATTACATAAAGTGAGGGTAAGAAGTCTTTTGTCTGGAAACTTTCCCTTTTATTTTTAAGTTTATTGATTTATTTTGAGAGAAACAGCAAGTGCTCGTGGGGGAGGGGCAGAGAGAGAATTCCAAGCAGGTTCTATGCTGTCAGCACAGAACTCAATGTGGGACTCGAACCCCAAGAACCAAGAGATCATGACCTGAGCCCAAATCAAGAATTAGACGTTTACCTGACTGAGCTATCCAAGAGCCCCGAAACTTTTCCTTTCAGTGTGCATGTGTGTGTTTTAGGTTATAATGTAAAAACTATTTACCACTGTGAGCTAAAGAGAACAAGAAATTATGTCCTAAGGGAACGCGGGCATAGAATTTGCTGGAGTCCTTTGACCAGAGTACCACTTCAATAGTTATTGCCTGACTGGGACCCTAGTCTCATAATTCATATGTGGAAGGGAGGTTGTTTCTCTAGAATTATTTCCAGTGGGTCTACATAACTGAGATAGCTCATTTCTAACATCATTCATGCTAATCAGCAATTGTTCTAAGGATAGGTGAAAGCTTGGAATAGCTTCCCCTAGAATGTGAGTTTCTGGTTAAATTCATTCAAATACTAATTACCTCTGGAGTGTGTATCCTGAGAGAATACCTCAACTGTTACCTATCCATCGCTATAGGATAAATAAAACACTAGCATATTCTGTATGCCGTAGTGTGTGTCCACATAAAACAGCCAGTATTAAAGTTATCCTCCCTGTCACCTAGGGCTGATGGAAAGCTTGCAGAGAAAATAGTCACATTAAAAAAGAAGACTGTAATCTAATACATAGCACAAGATTGTATTAGAATGGTTGATGTCCAAGGTGAAACAGACCACAAGAAAATCTCACCTGACACCGAGTTAACGGACCTGTAAACCAAAGCTAATCAAGGGAATTAGAAGGATATAATCCCAAGTCTGAACGTTCAGTCGTATCTCAAGCTGTGGTTTCAGGTGTTTCCTCTTCATATGGAACATTGTCAGGTCCCTAAAAAGGATGAGTAGTTACCCATTACCTGAAACATAGTACACATGTGACAACAAATAGTCAAAGGCAACCATTGAGTGCAGACTCTGATGTCCACACTCTGCTTTTCCCTTTCTAGGAGCCTGCCGTTGGAAGCTCGTGTCTCAAAGTCCATGAGAGGAATGGCCCTGAACCTTTCCGCGTGGTGCCCAAAGACCGAGCGTGGGAACTGGTGACAGTGAAAAGGAAATAAAATGAAAATGGGGCCTCTTGTCCCCCCAAAGTGGGGAGAAGCTGTTTTTTCCTTCTTTGGGTATCTGTCCCTTCAACTTGGCGTCATGGTGTTTTTGTTTTTTGGGCTTTTTTTTAGTTTTTGGGTTTTTTTTTTTTGTTTTGTTTTTGGTTGATTTGGGTTTTTTGGGTTTTGGGTTGTTTTTGTTTTTTGTTTTTTGTGTTTTTTTTTTTTGCTATTTAATTTTGTGTCCCCTTCATCGCAGGGCTGCCCAAGGAGTGAGCGCTGACCTTAGCAGGTGCCCAGGCCCTGCCCCTTGTCTCGGTGCACAGCTGCTGAGCTCATCCCTCCCTGAGCCTATCAAGGCAGCAGAGACCCTTGTCAGGGAGGGGGTGAGGCTTCCAGCCTCTGGCGCATGCTCCATTACCCTACTGAGCTCCATGCATATCACACAAATTCAATGATGAAATTATTAAGAATTTCTAGGCGGCACCCATGAATCACTATCTGTAAGCACAGTTTTGCTGAGAGCAGAGCCTTGCCAAACCCTACTGGCCACACGCTCATGACTGTGGCCTTGATGGGTATCTGCCTCTGTCCAGGACTCTGGTTTCTGGGGGCTCTTTTCAGCAGTGATGGCTTCGAGAGAAAATGTCCATGATTCTTTATAATACCTTCCCCAGAGTCAGTGAGGAAAAAAGGTCTATCATCATAGTAATACCAACAACAGCTAAAAATTCCACAAAACTTCCCGTGTCATAACTCAGACAGTCCTGAGCTCAGTGCCCAGGACTCTGGAGGTGAGGCTCCAATTTACTCTTACACGTGTTAGGTTGAGTCCCGAGAGACTCTCGATATGTTTTGTTTTCCCCAAACCAAGCAGCACATTTACAGAGAAAATCAGAGTTCAACCCAATGTGTCCCTTTCATCCCCTTCTGGACATCATTCTCTTCTGATTACACACTTTTCTCAAACTTCTCCCCAGCCCTTCACACAAGATGTCATTGATTAAACCACACAATGGGCCCTCTTCCTGCTTTGTCTTTCCCTCTTCCTGGGGGACTGGCTCACCTGCTTATGGTTACAACTCAGCTTCTGACACCAGCTTGCCAGAAAGCTCTTTCTCCTCCTATACAAGAGCTTCTTTTGATCTTTGCATATCTTCTCATTTTTTTAAAAAGAAGTGTTTATTCATTTTTAAGAAAGAGAGAGAGACTGAGCAGGGTATGGGCAGAGAGAGGGAGACACAGAATCAGAAGCAGGCTCCAGGCTCTGAGCTGTCAGCACAGAGCCCGACGTGGGGCTCAAATTCACAGACCATGAGATCATGACCTGAGCCGATATTGGACCCTAAGTGACTAAGTCACCCAGACGCCCCTGATCTTTGCATTTCAGCCAACGATGACTGATGCCTCCATAATGGAAGCTGCATGCATTAACTGGGGTCTACCTGCCTAGGGCTTGGTAGCATCAATTGTAATTTTATCAGATATTTTTCCCAATAAGAGTCCATCAGCCTGACAGTGAAGGATGATACTGCCAGCTCCCCAGGGACATTAAAATACTACCAGAGCCCCAGGCTTAGCAATATTTTCACTTACACATTTACTGTGTATGAAGCACCACCCTGGGTGTTACACAAGGACACTCAGGGACTTGGCCACTCTGAGGAGGTGATGTTTGGTATGTAAAGGATGGCTGTAGAAGACAGAAATGGTGATGGGAGAGATCCTTGGTGTTGGTGGGATCAGCAAAAGCCTGCTATTCAATGCTGTGCCCTCTTGGGCATGGGAATAGACCTCATTGTGTCCCCATGCACACAAGAGCGTGAAACCAAAATAGGGGACTGCAGGAATGCAGGATTTGGGGCTTTTTTCACCCTATTTTTTTTGGAGAGAAGAGACCCCCATTTCCCTGAGCCCTTAGGTGGGTGTTCATTGGAGTCATGGAGCTTCATGGTTCAACATGTCATCCCATTCCATCTCACTATGGGCTAATTGCCCCTTTTCTTACTTGAGAAAATTGAGGCTCAAAGACGTACATGACTTGCTCAAGGCCAGAGAGCAACTAAGTGGTTGAGTTAGGAATCAAGGTCAGCTCGGGTTTCTCACTGTGGACAGAGCTGAGTGTCACAGACTGAACAACCCTCACTTCAGCTCACTCTAAAGTTGGCAGTCAGCCACGTGGCACCTCCCGAGTCCTCACTGCAGGGACACAGCTGGAACTCAGCGATCCTGCCCTCCCACACCCCTTCAAAAGCCAGCATTTGCTTTGTCTACACTGCAGGGAAATAAGGAGCCACAGAACTCCATAGGTGGGTGCCTGAGGCTCCATTTGGTTCAAATCCTAGCCTTCTATGCCATGGATGATCAGGTCTGTCAAATCCAGAGACAGACCCCTTATGACCAAGGAGGATTCAACTCCTTGTGGGAGACCAGAGACCCTTACCCTGTTTCTATCCACAGACCCTCTCTTCTCTTTGAAGTTTACATTGAATCTCAGAGGAGGAAAGGGTTGCTTTGGGCACAGAGCTCTCTCTTCCCTTCCATCCCCTCAGGGTACCTGCTGCAGAAAACAGTGTGCAGACTCCTGAGTGTCTGTCTACAGCCAGGAGGCAAGCTAAGTAAACACAAGAATGCTTGAATAGTGGAATAGCGGAATAGCAGGAGGCTCCCCCACCTCTAGCTAATCGCTCTTTGGTTTTTTTTCACCTACAAATTCTCCTCTGGGCCAGTCACCGCTTTCAGAAAGGCTGACAGCTCTTTGCTTCTGTGCTTGCTCCGCTCCCTCCTCCCTCAGCGGTAATTGTGATCCACTGGGCTGCCGCTCCCCCACCTACTCAAAAGAACAGTTTGAAAGATCCATTTGAATGAAATGGCTTGATTACATCAAGGAGACAATCCGTTGAATAAAGTCAATTAGCCTTCCAGTGACAGGTGCCCACTTTGAAGTCTGGGCACCTGCTGGCATAATCACTGAGGCTGACATTTCCAGGTCCTTATTAAAAAGGGAATAATAGAATGCCAGGCCTGAATTTTTTTGGTTGTTTGTAGGGTTTTTTTTTAAGCGGGCCAGAAGGGTAAGAGTGATCTGCAGCTGGTGGGCCATTACCTTCCCATTAGCAAACAGAATCACGAGCAGGGCCCTCCGATGCCGAAAGAGCTGTGAGACTTTCTACCCAAGCCGGTGCCATCTGGGGATGTGGGAAGGATAATGAACTCTGGGTAGCAGACCAGCAGGACTGTGCTCCCAGCACTAAGACACTTAACCACTCAAACCTGAAAGTCATTGAAATCTGAATATTTAGCAACAGGAATTAGGGGGGTTGTGGCATACCTTATTAAGCCAATTAGGGAGGCATCATCTAAGGGGCAAGAAAAGATGATTTCTTCCATGGCAGGAGAGCATTCACATAGCCCTCAGTGTCCCCGGCAGCCCATATCCTCAGCCACGTCTTCCTCCTGGCCCAGTCTCTTTCCCTTAGCCGTATCCCACTATACTCCTTTTCTGCACTCAAATGGACAAATGGACACTGTGGTTATTAGAACAGCAGGGCTAGAGTATGAGTGGGTGGTGGTAGAAGAGGGAATGTCTGGGGACCAGGAGGTGAAAGCCATCTTGTTTATTCAACTAAAATATATCACTGAGCTGGTTATGTGCAGAACAGAGTAAGTTAAGCACTTGCTCCCTAGGAGTTCATAATTGCACTTACAGGACTGGGCAGGTAGTACAAATGTGTGCAGCCAGCTGATGTCTAATAGGGGCCAGTGGAGACTCTGGCAAACTAGACAACCACTGTCCCTTCGAAAAGAGGGCACCTCCATTCAGCTCCCACAAAACTGTGTGAGCGCAGCATTGCCAGAACTTCTAATGGCAAGAGAGAAGTTGGAATCTGGATTGTATATGACACTTTCTGATATTTTTGAGCAATGTGTTGGCTTACAAAACACTTGCACACTCTGACCCCAGTCCAGAGGAAGTTGACTTCACATTTTGGAGAGGCTAAGAGGCGGTCATGATGACTGAGTACTATTTATTAAGTCTGGCCATGCACCAAACCCATTCATTATGTCATTCAACCCCATACTCGATGATGAGGGCATTATGTTGTCAATTTTACAAATGCGAAAACCGAGCTGATGTGATTTCTAGCAATCAGATTACAGGCAAGAAACAGAAGAGACACTCAAACTTGGAAATTAAGGGGAGTGGAAATTAACTACAAAGGAGGGGGCAAGATTTGGAGAACTTAACAAAACATGGTGTGATACCCTGGGGCAAGCAACAGTGGAGAGATGTTTTTACCTCTACATCTGAAGATGCAAGGAGAGAGTGGTCACACAGTTCCCTGGGAGCGGCTATACCGAGAGCATCATTGGTCAACAGCAGTGGCCGTTAGTGGCCACCGCAGTATCCATACAGGAAGAGAACCAAAGATGGAAATATACTGGCCTCACTCTCCTCCCCTAATGTGCTGCCCATGTACCCATTGACCCAACCAACTGGAAGCCCAGGGGTAGGCAGGTAACAGAAGAAACCTTCTGTTATGATCTGAATGTTTGTGTCCCCCTAAAGTTCATATGTTGAAATCCTAACCCTCAATGTGACGATAGTAGAAGATGGTGCCTGTGGGAGGTAATTAGGGCTGAGGGTGAAGCCCTCATGAATGACATTGGTGCCCCAGAGAGTTTTCTCTTTCTTTCCACCACGTGAGGATACAGTGAGAAATTGGCAGTCCACAATCCAGCCAAAAAAGTTCTTACCAGAAGCAGACCATGCTGGCACCTTGATCTTGAACTTTCAGTCTCCAGAACTGTAAGAAATACATGTGTAACGTACATGTAAAATACACGGTCATTTGTTACAGCAGCCAGAACTGTCACAGACACAGTGTAGTACAGATCAGCCTCCTGGGACACAGAACAGGGTAGAGAAGGGCAGAGCTTGCCTCTAGAGAAGCAACGGCACATAGCCTAGCCCATCACTGAGTGGAGGCTCCAAATCTAGTAAGTGTGAACCCAGTTGTACCTGGCGCTGCTTTGTCTATTTTTTCTATGAGACCCAACTGTCCCATTAGTACAAAGACTAGGTCAGGTTCTCTATCTAGCCGTAGTCCTACACTTAGATGGAACTAGTAACTTAATTTGAACTACTTCATAGCTAGGTTGTACTGTGTCATAGCTAAGATCCCAACCATTCTGGAATCAAACAGTACTGGGTATGAATTCTAAATCTACCTTTCACTATTAGTAGGAGTTTACAGGAACCACTTAATTATTCTTTTTAAAAATATTTTTAATGTTTTTATTTATTTTTGAGAGAAAGACAGCATGAGCAGGGGAGGGTCAGAGAGAGAGGGAGACACAGAATCCAAAGACAGGCTCCAGGCTCTGAGCTAGCTGTCAGCACAGAGCCCGATGCGGGACTCGAACCCACGAAATCGTGAGATCATGACCTGAACCGAAGCCAGACGCTTAGCCAGCTGAGCCACCCAGGCACCCCACCACTTAATTATTCTTGGCATCAGTTTCCTATCATTGAAAATGGGGACAATTGTGCCAGACATAGAGAATTTTACATACAATGAAACTATATAAGTAAATCAATTAGTACAATGTTGAACTCATTAAGAGAGTTCAATAAATGATCATCACAATAATTCTGATGATATATTGGAAAGAAAAGACATTTTCTTTTAATAAGATTCTTAGCTCACATTCTCATCATAAATCCACATCACATGTTCCTCTATTCTGCTTTTCCAAAGCAGAAGTGGATTTCTTTTTTTTTTTTTTTTTTTTTTTGGCAATCCAAAAAAAAGGCCTTTAGGAAAAAAAAGGATATCCTGCAAAATGTGACAACAGGGAGGAATCTTGAGGACATCATGCTAAGTCACAGAATAAGCCAGCCACAGAAGGACAAATACTGCATGATTTCATATATATAAGGTTTCTAAAATGGTCAAACTCTATGCTGCATTTCAGTGGGAGAGTACCTTCAATGTTCTGAGAGAAACAACCAACCTACAACAATTAGACAAGAATGAAGATGAAATAAAAGCAGTTTCAGAAAAAGAAACACTAAGATTTACCAACACATCTTATCCTAAAAGAACTTCTAAAGCATGTATTTCAGGAAGGAGAAATTCCCAGAACAAAATTCTGAGCTGCAGGAAGAAATAAAGAGCAAAGACACGTACATGGATATGTCGTTTAACCCAAACAAACACTGACTGTATAAAACAAAATGAGAATAAAATAAAGTCAAAGTCATAGAAGCCAAGGATAGGATGATGGTGGCCAGTGGCTGGGCGGGGAAGGGAAATGGTGAGTTGTTAATCAAAGGGTATAAATTTCCAACTGCGCAAGCTGAGTAAGTTTCAGAGAACCCAACATTGTGCCTGTACATCACTGTTGTGCACACCTAAAACCATGTCAAAAGAGTAGATCTAATGGAAGCATTCTTAATATGATTTTTAAATGGGGGGGTGTGTGTGGGGAGAATGAGATGCACTGGCTGTCAAAAGGGCTACAGGTTGGATTTCCCTTCTGTTCTGCATTCAAGCTGAGTTTGCTTCTGTCATTTTGTTTGGAGGAGGACACTAAAAGTCTGGAATACGCCCAGAAAAAATATGACCATCTTGGTGAGAGGACCTGAAATCATACCATGTCATTAATGGAGGAAGGAGCCATCTTCGTTTAGATAGGAGACGATGTGGGGAACCTGGGGGTTCAGTCAGTTCAGCGTCTGACTTCAGGTCAGGTCATGATCTCATGGTTCAAGCCCCGCATTGGGCTCTGAGCTGACAGCTCAGCCTGGAGCCTGCTTGGGATTCTGTGTCTCCCTTGCTCTCTGCCCATTTCCCATTCATTCTCTCTCTCTCTTTCTTTCTCTCTCTCTTTTTTTCTCAAAATAAATAACTATTTAAAAATAGACTGGAAAAGATGCTTGGTCAGGCATGCAGGGCCTTCACATCCTTGAAGAGAATGAGGACTAGTTTGTCAGAACCTGGACCAACAGAGCTACTTCTTTGCAAGTATGAGGGGGAGTCTATAAGGAAATACTTTCTGCCCAGCATTTGAATGTCTGCCTCAAAGAATACCAGTCTTCCTACCCTAAAGGTATCCAAAAAAATCTCATTTTGAAAACACTGCTTATTAAATATAGATGAGCATTTCAGTGGTGTTTATATGAATGATATTTATACAAATAGGAGGCTAATATGTAAGATCAGCTGATGACTCGAAGTATACACATTGGTTTTGATTTTCCAAAGGCCAGGCTGAATTTCCCAAATGCTAACAAGTCAGTGCCACACTGATGCATATGTACATGGAAAATCGTGTAGATCACTTCTACCTTTCCTTTAGCCCATCATGGGTTTCAGAATGGGACACTGACAGGATGGGAAGCTAAACTCAATTTCTGTTATCACATCTTCAGTAGACTTCCAGTAGACAGATTGCTTCCTTTATTCATGGGCTAGTTTTTCCTTCTCATTGTACGTGTCAGGGAGAATCCTATTGCAACCAGAAAAACTTATTTGCCAAGACACAGTATTAATATTTGGCCATTCTATCAATTACCATCTCCAAATTTTTAGATGTCACACATCATTTGTCAATAATTTGTATCAAGTATTTTCTTTTTTATTATCGTTTTATTTTTTTATTATGAATATAATTTATTGTCAAATTGGCTTACATACAACACCCAGTGCTCATCCCAACAAGTGCCCTCCTCAATGCCCATCACCCATTTTCCCACCCAGCCACCCTCAAATTTTTCTCTGTATTTAAGAGTCAGTATCAAATATTTTCTAAGTTTGGTTTTATAGATTTATTTTTTGGAGAGAGAGAGAGAGAGAGAGAGAGAGAAGGGAGGAGGCAGAGAGAGACTAGGAGACAGAGGATCCAAATCAGGCTCCATGCTGAAAGCACAGAGCCCAGTGAGGGGCTCGAACTCACAAACCATGAGATCATGACCTGAGCTGAAGTTGGATGCTTAACAGACTAAACCACCGAGGCATCCCTGTATTTAGTGTTTTCTGTGTGTGAAGTTGAATATCAGCCACTTTCAGGCATCTGGGTGGCTCAGTCAGTTGGGTGCCAGACTTCAGCTTGGGTCATGATCTCACGGTTCCTGGGTTTGAGCCCCACCTCTGGCTCTGTGCTGACAGCTAGCTCAGAGCCTGGAGACTCCTTCAGATTCTGTCTCCCTCTCTCTCTACCCCTCTCCTGCTTGTGCTCTGTCTCTCTCTCTCTCTCAAAAATAAATAAAACAGTAAAAAAATGTTGAACAAAATATCAGCTACTTTTTTACACACTCGCTCTTAGTGATTCTGAAGCCATATTCTCCACCACCACGGAGCTCCAACAGACCATGTGACTCCTGTCTGCTGCCCTGAGAGCCTAACAAAATACAACTTTCTTGGGAAATCAGAGGTCTTGAGTTTGGGAGTGCACATGCAAAGAACATGCGTGGTGTCCCCGCCTCTGCCTGAACCAAACACTGTTAACTTTGTAATTTTGCCACGATTATGGATGTTGATACGGCGGCCATTCTCATTACCGCAATCGCTTTTAGTTTGGGTTGGAGAGGCTCACTTGGAGTGACAAACACTGATGTCAGCAATACACCCTGTGAGTCCCGGAAGTGGTTTTCTTGTGACTATTCTTGGCAGTGACTGACCCAGGAAGCCGTCCTGGATGATGACTGCAAAGCCACGCGCCCCGGTGCGATGCTAATGTGCTAACGCAACAGGGACGTGAAGCACACCTGGAAATTGACATATTGAATCTTTCAATGCGGAGACCTGTGGCCAGAAACTCCACACTTGAGAGAGTAGGAGTCCGAGTCCTGCTCTTTCTCAGCTGACAATTCACAGACCAGGACGGTGAGTTTGAAATCCCTGGGAGGCAGAAGCAGGCAGCAGAGCAAGACCATGGGTGTCTCCTACATCCCTGCAAGCTTGGTCGGACGTGGGCTTGGAGTATGTTTACTGTGTTGCAGAGAATATGTCGGGCTCTGGGGAGGTAGAGAAGATAAGCTTACTTTCTGTCTTCAGGAGAACTGACTAATGGAAAAGCAGGAGCATAAAAGGGGGGGGGAACCATATCAATAACATACTACGAACTAAGTATATGATACAAACAATCAGTGCTATGTCCCTGTGGCCCTTGATGTAACTTTTTTATGTTTATTTATTTTTGAGAGAGAGAGAGAGGGAGAGAGTGCAGAGTGCAAATGGGGGACAGAAAGAGAGAGGGAGACACAGAAGCCAAAGCAGCCTCTAGGCTCTGAGCTGTCAGCACAGAGCCGGACGCGGGGCTCGAACCCACAAACCATGAAATCATGACCTGAGCCGAAGTCCAACAGTTAGCCAACTGAGCCAGCCAGGTGCCCCTTATCTTTAAAATGAGGGTGTGCTGCTAGGCTTTCCAAAGGAATTGTTTTTGAAAACTATGGAGTATTTACAAGAAAAGAAAAAATGTAGATAGCTAACAAATTAATGCCGTGGGTCACTGGATTTCAAGATTTAGAGAGACCTTAAGTGCTCATCTAACAACTCTCTAATAGATGATTACTGTGTGCTTTAAGTTTGGTGATCACTGAGCATGTAATTACTGGTCTAATGTGTGTGGTGTCAACCACAGCAGTAAACAAGACAGATATGACCCTTGTTTTCATCGCATTTATATATTCTAGAAGAGGAAGAAATAAAATAAAGAAACAAAGAGGTGAAGAACATAGCTTCTCGTAGTGACGAGTACAATGATGGAGATTTAAAGGCAGCATGGGAGACTGGAGAAAGGGAGACTCCAGCTCTTCTTCCATTGGTGAAGACAGGAAGACCTCTGGGAACCAAACACAGGGACTTGTTTAATAAGAAGACCTTGTCGGCACAAAATGACCAAGGAAGAGAAATTTGGTTTGGAGGGTTTTCCTCATTTCCTTTACTCTTCTGCCATCCAGTCTGAGCACCTGGTTTGGCCTCAGTTCTTGCCAAAGACAGTGATGAATGCTATGGGCAATGGTGTGCATGGGTGTGTTCCTTGAATGTTGGTGATATATCACTGATGGCTCAGGGACTGGCAGGTCAGAAAAAGGACCAAGGTCCAAATATGTTGAGTATTTGCAAATACTCATCCTTGCTAGGGGACGGAAATTTCTTCTCCCTTCTGTCCAGATGCTCTGAAGAGCCTATGTCTGAGAAGGACTAGACATATGATCCTGGTCTAGTGACATGCACTCCCTGGAACATCACTCTCCAGTCCAAAACTCTAGGCACCTGTGTTGTGACCCAGGAAGCAAGAGCTTCGGGGAGGCAATGAGTTGTTTAGGCTTCTCTTTCTTACCTCCTCTCAACCGCCCACCTCTTACCTATATCTTAAAGTCTTCTGAACTTGAATCACCCAAACTAGGTTTCTCCCAAAGGAAAGAACAATGCATCCTTGGCCTAGAACTTTCTACTTTGGACAGATTGCCAACAACTGCATGATGTTACATGGTGTATCCTGCCCTCTCCCAGACAGAGAACCCTGAACTTCGCATTTCATGGGTATGGAAAATCACCTATCAGATAGTTACAAGGTCATCCTGGAAATGTACATAAAAGCAATAATAATTGAGTTTTTACCATTTGCAAAATTAGAAATTATAACCTAGATCTACTTTGAGTAACTTACAATCTGATATGTGAGTAGTTATTTTCAAAATTGGGAGGGGTAATAGAATGAAGGGGAGGGGACTTTTAGAAAAAACATATCCCCCCCTACCATCACCATCACCACACACACACACACACACATACACACACACACACACACACACGTGCGTGCACACATGTCCTAGAAGCTATGGGCCCTAGGACTCAGAGGTATGGTCACTTACGACAAAGGTTTTTTCTTTCAGAATCTTGGGACATTTTATTGGCCACATAATACCCCTCTCTCATGGGGAAGTGCAGCAACTCCAAACTCCTCACTCCAAATCATGCACAAGAACAAACATCAGATCCCGAGAGGCCCTTCCATAATTATTTTATAAACTAAAATTCCTAAATCCCATCCCCCCAGTTTGGCTCCATCCCAACAGAGCCCTATGCCATCTATGTGACAAAAGGAGGGCACAATTTGGAGAGCTGGGGACATCTGCTCTTTCTCCAGAGAGTCTGCCTCATCCATTGATATTCCAAATATAGCGGCCATGGTGCCTTACATCAAACACCTCAAAATTCTAAATTCTAGATTTTATTATATACCAGAAAGATAACTATGCATTCTTCATCCTTCCTAAGACCTTTATACCCACAGAGACCTTACAGAAGCTGTGCTATCACTTATTACAGTACTTGTAGGAGGGTGAGCTGGATGGGAGAATTTTTGTCCAATTAAATAGCACAAAAGGAACACACGGTCATGGAGAAAATCTCTTGTCTTCTGGCACCATCCTGCCCCCAGGAGGAATGACATATGTTTGCCATCTCAGACCTGCCAATGGTTAACATCAGGCCTCTCCTTGGTGCTGGTGCTGGATGAGGCATGGGGGAGGGGTGCAATGGGGGAGTGGCTTTTGAATGCTCTCCTGGCCACCTCCCCAAAATAATGAGAAATAGTAAAAGATGTTATTGATGGTAACAGGTAAGGCCTGTTAAATGGGTAGGCAGATAGATACAGTTGTGAACCACTGCGTAAAAGTAATCAGATGCTAGTTAAGTATTAATAAGTACTATTTTGGAACAAAACCATGAGATCCTATGTGTACAAATGAGCAGTTTCTTTCAAAGGAGTGAAATATACAGTTATTCCAACATTGCCACCATTGATCAAACTATTTCCGGAATTATCTTTCTCTTTTTTTATTTAAAAAAATTTTTATAATGTTTTTATTTATTTTGAGAGAGAGAGAGAGAGAGAGACAGTGTGAGCAGGGGAGGGTCAGAGAGAGAGGGAGACACAGAATCGGAAGACAGGCTTCAGGCTCTGCACTAGCTGTCAGCACAGACCTGACAGGGGCAGGGGGAGGGGAGGAGGCGGGGCTCAAACCCATGAACTGAACCATGAGACCATGACCTGAGCTAAAGTCAGACGCTTAACCAACTGAGCCACCCAGGAGCCCTTAGAACATTATCTTTCAAGCCAGTTTACTAGTCACACCAGAAAAGGTCCTCATTTGACGATCTTATGTCATTTTAAGTAATCAAAACCAACCCTGTACAGTTTGAGTATCTCTCAGAAGGTTCCAGAGTTCCCTTGGGAGGCAGGAAGGGACTGGCCTGGACTTGGGCTCAGTTGGGGGTCAGCTGCTGAGGATGTCTCACCCACAGGGTCTTCCATTTTAATTGCCCAGTGTGGATGCTACCCCCACACCTGGGATCCCCCATCTCCCACCTCATCAGTGAACCAATGATTGTTTTGGCTTCAAAACAGCTCTGACTCAGTAGGTGCCTCAGGCTCCATATTGTTTGGCTGTAGTTCTTCCCTCTCAGTTAATAACTCTCTTGGTTATTTTGGATATTGTGGAAATGTGCCTCAAAGGCTTCCATCAACAGTTAACAGCTGCGTTAATTATCCAAGGGCTCCAGCTTCTGTGCTTTGCATGGACATAAAGCCTCCTCCACTGGCTACTCCCAGCCAATCACAAAGCAAGGCAGGGGCACCAAGGAGATATGGGACTCCTCTGACGGCCAGTGATGGGTGAGCTTTGGTTCAAGGACTCCCAGTAACCTCTCAGACCTTCCTTAGACTACATCGTCATCCAGGAAACTTCTGCCCAACCTTCCCTCCTTTTCTCCATCACTGGGGATCAGGCTTGTATTGAGGTCTGATGACCTTCCCAGCCTCCTGTGTCCTCTCCTATAGGTATTTCCCCTCTCCTTATCCCAACACCTGCTTCTCAGAAGACTTAGGCTGACACAGTCCTATCTGTGTCCTCAGTTTTACCTATGTCCAATCCCCAGCTCTCAAGTGTCATTAGCCCTTCCTCCCTAACCAGCACATTCAGTACCCAGAGACCCTGCCTGCCAACTGTAAATGTCCATCCTGGCCAAGCCCTGTTTGGACACTCAAAGGGGACTTCACCTCATCCTCTTAATTCATAATGATAGAGTCTATTTAATTTCTAGTTTCTTGTTTCATTGGGTTCTCTACAGCAGACAATGTGCAGATCCTGAGAATATCCTAAAATGACACAAAACCTCAGGAGGTATTCCCCAGAGGTATCCAGGGTCCCAGTACTACCCTGAGCCCTGAAAACATCATTGGTGTAAATATCTAGTATCTGATAAGAACTATGTCATAGGCAACACCATTCATTTTGAAGTATATGATCTTATTTGTTTGTTAAAAATAGTAACGGTGTAGTTTCACAGCCTCCCTTTGTGCACTAGAAATAAATACAGCTATACTTGGATTGGGAGAGGGGGAGTTATGGTTGATACAAATGGCCATCTCTGAGTTAGAAAGAAGCACCCCAAGTGTCCTAGATAGGAACACAAAGGAACCACTACTCTAGTTTTCAAAGTCCAGCTCCCACACTTTCTTGGGACTTCAGGACCTAGGGTTCCATCACAGACACTAACGTAGCCAGAGGGTACTTACTGGGAGCCCCATAAGGAGAAAGTAAAACATGTAGCGCCATTCTTGGCGCACAGAACATGTTCAGTTAACAAGATTGGGTCCTTTCCACCCTTTCTCGAACTCATCCCTTGCTTTCAGGTACATTTTAGAAGAATCACTTAAAGCCATTGCCGTTAGAAAAATTTACTAAACTGGGATATATTGGCCTCTCCTCATCATTTGATTGCCAAAATGGAAAACTTTGAAGAGGGGTGGGGTGAGCAATTACATGCTTTGATCCAGAAAATATGTGAAAGATGTTTGCATTGTTAGAAACTCATTTCAGGATTTTAACATGCCTAGCCAGAGCCAAAATTTCTGGGTGATCCGCCCCTGCACCACCTGTGTTCAGAGACTACAGAAAATAGAAAGAGGAGCCAAGTATGGCCTCTCTGAGCTTCACATCTTGAGGTTTTCCCAACTGAGCTCTTAAATTTAATCCAGAGAGATTTTGTTTTGTGAATGCTTAGCACCAGGAAAATGGGGGGTGGGTGGGAAAATGTATGTATTCAGAGCAAATGGCAACAAATAGGGCCACAAGACCTAAGAACATTCTAGAGCTTGAGAGGGGTCATTTCTGAGACCTTAGAATCTACTGAATAACAGGACAATGATGCTTTGGCATTCCATCTCCAAATGCTCCCCACCTACCACCCCCATTGAACCGCTTAAAAACAAACAAGAAGACAAACAAACAAAAACAAGCAAAATCCAGACATTCTTGGATCATCGAATTCTATCAGACACTTTGCAGTACAATGTTCTGGACTTCCTGCTTGAGAGTGAACTATGTGGTAAAGGATTAAGAAGTATATATTATCAAATGGCTCTCATGAAAAAGAACGAAGAAAGTATGGTTAGAGTTCTAACCATTTGAAAGGAGATCCTTCAAAAAGAAAATAAGAGGAGCCTCTTCTCCCTTCCTGGTGTTAATCACAAAGGTGATTTGGACACGAGCCATCCTGAAGTGTTGGTATCTTCTATCTATATCTTGTTATGTTATATCTGGATGATATAATTGTGTTTTTCTTTGAACTATCCTTCCACTAAACTACCTAGGAGCAAGAGCTGTGAAATTAACCCTTGTCCGATAAGTCAGTTCTGTGGCCTCAGTTAAATCTGTAGGGCATATGGGATCATGAAAAAAAGAATGAATGGACAACAGTCCCCTAAAACCATTACAATTACCAGTTGGCCCTGTTAAAGTGAATTAAAGACCTCCTAAAGTTTGGTGAGTATTTTAGGACATTTGGGGAAAAGAATTCCATTTTTCCAAAACCCTTTAATTGACATAACCTTGAAACTTCAGTTTTCACTGGGAATACAAACAAGGAAGTGGGGAGGTCCAGGACCAGAGAAGAGCCCAGTCTCTCAACCCTAATCACTCTGTGGGTTTTCAGGCTTCAAATGTGGCCAAGCGATCAGGGGCCCCAGTGGCCTGATTGGTGCATCGTTTGCTGATCCCACTGACCCTTTGTCTGCATTTGAACAGCAGATCTGAGGACCTGCAGATTGATCTATAGTAGGTTCAGAAAGCCCCTAATTTCACCAGCAGACGTCTGCCTGATAGTAAGACTTGACATCCCATTCACAAACTGCATTCTCTGCACTAACTTGAGGAACCAGTGACACAGCTGGTACTTTGCTTCAATGTGGGAAGAGTTTTTCTTTTTTAAATAAAACTCCAGATGAAGTAATTCATTTGTGTTTGGGTTCTCTTGTATGAAAAAAATATATATCCTTATTTTTTAAATATTTTGATAGAGAAAGAGAAAGAGGGAGTGGGGGAAGGCAAGAGAGAGAGGGAGAGAGAGAGAATCCCAAGCAGGTTCCACACTGTCAGTCCAGAGCCTGGTGTGGGGCTTGAACTTACAAACCATGAGATCATGAACCATCGAACCCTTAGTTGACTGAGTCACCTAGACACCCCCAAAATATATACCTTTAAAAGCTAGAGTACCTCAGTGTGAGGATTCTTAACTATGTGCAGAGTAGGGGACAGACACCCCCAGAAAGAGCAGGAGGTTTATATTACAGGTTGGAATATGCATTCCTTGAAAGAGATCAGGGTTAATCAGTCACACTTTTCACCCTTGTTATTTTCCTTGCTGAGCAGCAATAGTCGAATTCATCCAAATTAAATTTCTGTGGAGCAGGTTTGAAGTTTACAGACAAAATTAGATGTGTAGGTATAGAACTTAATTTTTCTGTAATGAAATTCTTTTATTCATCAGGAAATGCTAGCTCTAGTAACAATCCCCAAATCTCAATGGCTTAAAATAACAAAGATTATTTCCCACTCATGATACATGTTCAATATGAATCTGTCGTAGTCACTCACAACCCCAGGATGATAGAATCTCCATCATTTTATGACATCAGCACCTTAACAGAGGTCTTCAGGGCTTGCCAGAGCAGAAGAAGAAAATGGGAAAAATTGTTCATGCAGCAGTCTATAAATGTTTCCAGACTGAAATTATATATGTCATTTCCATTCATATTTGACTGTTCAAAGCAAGTCAGACGTCCCCCCCACCCACACACACATATAGGAATATGTATCCCAAAGGAGAAAATGAGCAGACATTGTCATAAGCACTAGCAATGTTTATGCACCCTCTTACCTTTGGAGCTGCCACTTTCCCTAATGTCTAGTGTTTCTTAATCTTGGCACTTAAAAGGGGTCACTAGAAGTTCTATGCATGTCACATTTCATAGTTCCCGAATCTCCACTGACAGAGACTCCATCCCTCCCAGTTTCAAATTGTCTCTTTGGGATAATTATTCAATTGGTTCAGGCTTTAAACTCACTCATTCGAGTTAAAATTCTCTATCAGGGCTGGAGTCTTCTCTCATTGCATGCCACGCCCCCACCATGGCCCCCACCCCCCACAAGCTGGAAGATGGCCCAGGAAAATCATCTCAGGGCCCAAGGAATTTCCCCTGATTGTGTTGGTCATCTGAAGAGACAAAGAACCAGTAATGAATGCAACATTTTTGGGGTTGGGGTAGGAGGTGGGATGCCATGAGATCTGAGGACATCATTTCAACTGTGAGAGTAAGGCTCAGATCCTACAGCAGCATAACTTTCTAACATGGGAAGTTCATGTGGAAGTAACGCAGATAGCTCAAGTTATGTGTGGAAACCTTTTTTTTTAAACCTATGAGCTAAAACCTTGGGAATACATGTGCGGTGATTTATCACTTCAATCGTTATGCAGAATCTTATCCTACTAGAGACTCAGGGACTAGAGGTAAAAATAAAAACCCAAGGCCTATTGAGATAAATGTTCCTCTCATTTCAGTTTCCTATGGCATTCACTCTGATTATGGAAGGACATTGAGAGTCCACTTCTGTGTGAAGTATTCCACTAAGTTGGAATAAAAATGTCTTGGATCATACCCTGTTCCCCTCAAAGGGACCTTCAAGTGAAATATTTAACCAAATAATATTTAGCTAAGAGCATTACAGCCATAAAAAAATATTTTTAAAATAAGAATAAACAACGAACTGGTAATATTCCCTCCATGTCTCAGAATAGTTATCTGTTCCATGTTTGAGCAGGAATGGAATTATCCATTGATCTCTGCTTTGAGGTATAAGAGGAAATTGAGGGATTGGGAAGTCTCCCTCAGTGTAGAGCCCAGTGAAAAGGCAAATCTAAGAAAGTTTTCAGTTAGCTACATTTCAGCTCTCTTTAACAGTAACACACAGGTGTAATGTCCACACTTCTTCCCAAAAGGTATCAAGTACAAAACTAAACATACCACTACCATACAATCCAGCCATCATACTCCTTGGCATTTACTCGAAGGAGGTGAAAACTTATATTGACACAAAAACCCACGCACGGATGTTCCCAGCCATTTTATTCAGAAATGCCACAATCTGGACACAACCATGATATCCTTTGGTCCATCCAGACAATGGAATGTTATTCAATACTAAAAGGAAAGAAATTATTTCAGCCATGAAAAGACCTGAGGAAAATGAAATGCACATTCCTGAGTGAAAAAAGCCAATCTGAAAAGGCTCCATATTGTGATGATACTAATTCTATGACATTCTGGAAAAGGCAGAACTATGAAGACAGTAAAAGGATCAGCAGTTGTCAAGGGTTAGGGAGGAAAAAGGGATGAATAGGTAGAACACAGAATATTTTCAGGGCAGTGAAAGTACTTTGCATGGAACCATAATAATGAATACACATCATTATATAGAGAATGTACATCATAGAGTGTGCAATCAAGAATGTACAACATCAAGAGTGAAGCCTAATGTAAACTATGGACTTTGGGTGGTAATGATGTTTCAATGTAGGTTCATCAGCTGGAACAAAGGTACACTCTGCTGGAAGATATTGATAGTGGTGGGGCGGCGGGGACCATGCAAATGTAGACATGTGGGTGAAAGGAAATCTCTGGCATTTCGGCTCCATTTTGCTTTGAACCTAAAACTGCTCTAAAAAATAATACCCATATATTTTTTTTAAATCTGGTAATAAGTTTAATTTGCGCCAAGCACGGGACCAGAGGAAAACTGCCCCCATTCGATGGCATAACAATGAGGGATGATATAACAGATTGGCTGACTACCCCTCAGTTTGCCAAATCAAAAGGTTCAAAGAAATGATTTATAGCTCTCAGGAGACTGGAAGGAAAAGCTAATGTTCTGCCACTAAGCCTGGAAAAGGGAAATTGGGGTTTTTAAAACCCTTTGGGAAGAAAGAGAAATATGCCATGTCAAGCCTCACTGGAGGCAGGGTAGAACACGGTCATGCCTCAGTTTAGAAGCCTACACTTATGACACCCGACTGAGGGGCCAACTGGCCCAATGACTCAGGACTTAAACTCTGACAAGTGGCTGTGGAGCCAGTTGATTCAGCACTGGATACCCTTGGGAAGTGTCAAAAATCAAAGAAACAAGAGACTCTATGCTAGAGGAATTACAGCCAACACAAAGGAAGACCCTTAACTCAGAATGATCTCTAAGTCAATGAGTAACAATTAGCAAAAGAAGACACCAGGTTTTGTGGAGGAATGTGCCCCATGCACACTGGTCCTAAGGACCAGGCAACTGCATTTCAGCAGTGACATATAACCTTCCCTCTATCACAATAGTATGAGGCACTGATCAGTGGCCCCAGTTTTCTTTTTACAAAATTTAATTCTATCTAGGATTGATGCACTGGACTGTGAGCACTCTGGGAATCCTGGGATTTTCAAGGAGAGGCAACTGTAGAAGTTGAAAGATGATATTCTTGCCAAAGCTATATGAGACTTGAGCCATTTATTGACAGGAATAAAAAGATATTCCCTTATTTTGAAGTCCCAACTCTGTTGAGGCAGAACATCTCTGTAGCAGAGCCACTCTGTTATAGAGTGCTTTGTTCTCTTCAACTAGAATTTGAGTTGCTGGAAAGTAGGAGCCATGTTTATTCATCACTCTGTATCCTGGAATATATTATGATTCTTTGCAGCAGACGTCAACCAACTTTCTCTATAAAGGGCCAGACAATAAATAATTCAGTCTCTGTGGGATATGTGATCATTACTACTTAGCTCTCAATGTATTGCAAAAACCACAGACAATACATAAACAAATTACTTGAACTGTATTCCAATAAAACTTTATTTACAAAAACAAGTGGGGGGCCACAGCACCATAGTTTGCTGACCTTGCTTAACAAGACTTATTTCAGACTCTAGTTGTGTCTCTCACATTACCTTTCAATCGGTTTCCTTTGCTGAAAAATGGAGGATGATAATAGATTACATGGGTAAATGAAAATGATGTGTATGAGAGATCCTGAGAATATCTGGAACTTAAGAAACTACTCAGTAGATGTATTTTCCTAGGAGATGCAACTATAAGCTCTGTAACTGGAGAATTTAAATTTGAAGATGTTTTTCTTTCAGCAGTCTCTTGACCAATCTTTCCTAGAGAGCTCTTTACATCTCTTCCAGAGGTCATGTTTGCCATTGAGTCCAGAAGAAAGCCCGTGCAATCAGAAAGCTCAAATAGCGTTTGGGTTATAATTCTAGCGGATATATGTTGATTTAAACCTTGAAGGCCAATGTAATAACTCATAAAACTGAAAGGAATAGGGGAAATGGAGGCTTCAGACTTACTATGTGATTAACCCTCAACACACACAGAGAGAAAGAACATAACAAATGTGCAGCATTTGCTACATGCTTTTGATGGTGAAATTAAAAAGAAATGAGAGTCTCTCCATGTCAGGGGATCGTGCAAGACACATCCTCTGATGAATTCCATAGTGATAGCATTTATCGACCTGTGTGCTGGAGAAAAACACTGCATGTGAAGAATTTGCCCTAACCCATGTGTTTAATGGGTAGGACAAAGCTGATTTGGGAATACACTTTTATTTGCCACGGGTGTAAACAAAGTAAGCAAACTGTTTTCTGTCTTCACGCCTTTGGTGGGGCTCTGCTTTGAGCATGATGCTCTCACCAGAATGATTACCTGCACAGAGTGCTGTGTGTTTCCAGAGAAAATGGCCAGCATAGTGAGCTCTGCCATTGCCTTACTCAGGCAAACCCCAAAGCCTTTCACGTCTGTGAATATCTGTTCCCTCAGGCCTATAGAGCAGGTAAGGGTCAAGGACGTCTGTGATATCGCGGTGGGTGCTTCTCTTCTCTGATGTTTGGCATGAGCTGGGTGGGTCCTCTTGCAAATCGCTCCTTTTCCCTGGGAATATCTATATTTCTACTTCTCCCTCTAACTAAGAATGGTGATAACATTTGCAAATTTATTTCTGAAAATCACACTGGGGGAGATGGGTGCAGAGGCCTTGATAAAGCTGTCATTGATACAAGGCAGGATGCAAAGAGCATGGCCCCGGTGAATTCTCACTCTGAAAGACCCCTAAGGGGACCCCACTCGTGCCATAATTGCACTTGCCATTGAGGGTCAGCTGCTTCATTTCCCAGTCTTTCTCTCCTCCTTAGAAAATGAAAGAAAAGCAACTAGTTTTCAGGCAGTAGGAATTAAATAAGACTGAGTATAAAGCACATGGCATGATATCAGGGGCATAGGATTGATAAACAGAATCTAACTATTGTTATGTACATTATTTTTTTTATTTACCCAAATCAATAAATTACTTTTTTCTTGAGAGAATGAATTAGCTGAGGAAAATTAGCAGTAAAACTGCTAAGAAAAGAATACAAAGAAGAATGTCTGTAAATAGAGTTTTGCATCAAGGTGCCTAACCAAGTGTAGTGATTGAATCACACTTGGGTAATTTGACTGGACACCACCATCATTCTTAGGCTTTGTAGATTCCAAATCAGGCCGTGGAGAGCCTCTCAACTATCTTAATAAGAACCAGATGGAAGAAGAAACAGAGGCAATGCATATAATAATCTAGTTTACATCCTCCCCCAAGGACAGACAGAGGAATTAACAGGTCTTCTCAGTCTGTAGTTTAGTGACTCAACAGGAACAAGGCTACCAGGACAAGTGGGACTGCTCTGCCTCCTGGGCGCAGGGTAATTTCATATGAGCAACCTTTCCAACAACAGAAGTTACATCGGTGACTCAGCACCCCAGGCAGGCAACAGACTAAAGAAAGTCTCTTTGTGCTCTTCTGGACTTTGGATTGAAGGCTGCCTATTTTATCTGGCCTCCTGCTTTCACATTACTCCACAATTGCACCAGGAGTCCTGTAACAGCCTTGGCTCACCCTGCACTAATGCCATAATTGCACTTGCCATTGGGCATCAGAATATCGATGTCAAGACTGTGGTTGATGGATGAAGCCCTCTGTTGAATGAAGCTCCCTTTCTGCCTGCCTAATAACACATGCAGGGTGCACCTGCCAAGCATGACCATGTAATGTTTGGATTGGAGGGGTGGCCTTTGGGTGCCTCTTCAGTGCTTGGGCAGCAGGGTTCAACTTCTTTCCTGTGCATCTTCTGTGAACAGGCTGAGGAGGTCAATGGTCTCTTATATGTCTTCCTGAGCTGAGTATTTTTTTCTCCTTGGAATTGGGTTTCCATAATGAAGTGAAAGAAGGAAAGAAAGGAAGAAAGAAAGAAAGGAAGGAAGGAAGAAAGAAAGGAAGGAAGGAAGGAAGGAAGGAAGGAAGGAAGGAAGGAAGGAAGGAAGAAAGAAAGAAAGAAAGAAAGAAAGAAAGAAAGAAAGAAAGAAAGAAAGAAAGAAAGAAAGAAAGAGAAAAAAAGAAAGTCGGTCTAAGCCATACCGGGTCTCAGAAAACCACATGTGGCAAAAGGCTGCATCAATTTCCAACAAGGACCCTTTGGGGAAATGTGCTGTGTGATCCACACCCCAGCCCACGCAGCTCATCTTCTCCAGTTAAGCTGTGCACAACCTCCCCAGTGAGCAAGGTAGAGCTGAGAATGGTCCTCCGAATAGAGAAAACATCTGGGACTTGATCTTTCCTTTGAACCCAATTCTTGAGTTCAAAGACATCAGCAGGGATGAAGGAAAGCCATGTCTGCATCATCGACAGGTTTTCTGGAAGCTACTGGTTTTGGCTGGGTTCATTCCATCCTTTATTAACCCTCCCGGAGTCATTTCTTCTTGGTTACAAGCTAATTTCTATGAATACAATGGTTTTCTATGAATACAAAGCACAAAGCATGGAAGACATGAGCAGTGAGTTGTATGCCTGCAAACTGGCTTTCTGGAGGAAAAATAAAGCCATATTTACAGTCTTGTTTTATATTTATAGCCAATTTATACACAATTTCCATGGTGTATATAGACCTTTAATGGCCAATATTGAGCTAACAACAGTTTAACAACGAGTTCTCAAAACCCCTGAGAAAGGTTTATTTCCAGTCTTTTTGCTGCCTTTTCACACAGCTATGCTTATTCTATAAATAAAATATTATATTCTGCTTTTTCCCAGTGCTTGCTTTTTTTGAATTTATTCTATGACCATGTTTTATTTATTTTTATAGAATGCTTAGGTAGTCCTTTTTTTTTTTTTTTTACATGGAAGAAACTGCCCAAGCCTTGGAGGCAAACAGCTAAGTTCAAATAGTGGTGATAATGGGAACATTTTCAACTTTGTTCAACTTCATTTCTTTACTGTCAGGGTAGAGGTAACAAACAACACCCAATGCACAGGGTAAAAACAGTTAATATTTGTTAAGTGATCATAAAATCCTAGCTTCTTGCTTCTCCCTTCCACCCCTTTGTAAGTAATTGCTTGGTTCTTACACTAAACATCGGTCTTGCCAACATCGAAAATCCTTCCTGGCTCCCGCCTCATGAGAAAGAAGGAGATCAGTATTATTGTACAGAGTAGCCTCTATCCAGACCTTAATTAGTTCTGTAGAGGTTCAGACTGCATGACCTTAAGGTCCTACACTTTTTCCAAGTGACTCGCTAAGTGGATTGACTGCATTCACAGACTGGCAGTCAAGAGGACTGTCAATGCATCGTAGAGCTTATTTAACTACATGCATTCAGAGAATGTCATTGCCAGAAAAGACCTTGTGCAACAATGAGCCTCAATCTTTCTTTGTTCTTATGAAGAACAAAAACTTCAAATAAGAGTGGAAAATATTAAATATGTGATTTTATGAATGAATATCATATCAATAAAATCTTATATCAATAAAATCATATTATCTACATATAAGGTGTGTGTATGTGCACATGTGTGCAAGATTTGATATAAATAAAATAAGCGTGGCTGCTTTCAACATTTTCCGGGTTGTGAAAGGTTTACCATGATTATCGGAAATGTGGTTTTAAGCTACATTAGTGGAAAAATACAAAATGCTGTCCTTCTTCCAAACCACAGTCAGTAAGCCAAGGTTATAAACCACGCCCCCTTGACCTGCTCCCCTAGCTTCTCCAGTAGATGGTCATGTCCTATTGGCTTGTTTTCTCCAAGTGACCTGGAACCAAACCACTCCAACAGACCCGTATCCACCTGGGACCGACTCCACACTTTGCACTTGCTGAGACAGCTGGCTTATCTATCGCTACTGCACCTCAATACTGTCACGAGCATGGCCAAGGGAATCTCTACAGTGGGAAGGGATTCTAACCCAGGCTCCGGGACTGGTGCAACAGGTGGCCCTCCTAGGCCCCACTGCTTGGCTAACTTTAGAATACTGTACCGTGGGAAAAAATGCGATCTACAATATCAATGCTATCGGTCTTGGCAACATTCAATGGACTTAGTACCATGCTGGTGAATTCTTTCTGTTGGAATGCACACTCTAACTAGAATAGAAAAAAGACTTCTATTTAGTATGGCCAGTTTGGATGTTTCTCCCTTTTCTTCCATTGGGAGAGATGATACAGCACGAAATCCCACAATTAGGTCTAAGGAGGAAGAAGCACTAGAACAGATCTGTCCTGCCCATCTTACAAACAGAACCTCCAGCTTAAGTAGCCTGGGTCCTTGAGGCCAGCACTCACCTACAGAGGGTGCTTGGTCTTATTATATGTAAGGGAAAAAATAAATTTCTATCTTGTTTGAAACTACTATTATTTTGGGTATCAGTCACATGCCATCAAACTTAATCTTACCTGATATCCCATGTAATCCACATCCTAGAGACCTGAAACCCCAAGTATGTGGCTTGAATGGATTTAAAGAAGTGAGAAGTACCATCAGCTGCACGAACGGCATGGGATTATTACAGCCATAAAAACGGCCTGTCAGTGGTTTTCTGGTTATGTGCTGGGCAAGGTTTGTAAACACACAGTTATTTAACTCTGGAGCAGGTATGACTGTCCTCATTTTTCTCAGAAAGAATGGGTCCCAGCTGTCTTTAAACAATTGGCCATGGAGGCAGAATTCAACTGTAAACTTGTCCAACTCTTCCAACTTGTTACCAGCTCTTCCAAAGAAATCAGAAATCTTGCATCTTTGCTGCTGGGCTCTCAACAACCCCAGACCTTCTCTAAAACTTGCAAGCATCTGTCAGGTCTGCAGTCATTTCTACAGCATGAGTCAAAAGGATGAAAAGTCATTTTGATATTGGTTTTAAATTATACTGAAGTTAGCCTCTAAACCGCATCTGCTGAAGATTCCTATTGCTACTGAAAATGTATGCAGACTTTCAGAGTCCTGCACTCTTCATTTCCTTCTGCATTTCGTTTTCTTATTTGGTTGTTGATTTTTGCTGGACAATGGATGATCATTCCTTTAGAATAGCTCACCTTCTCCTGATTCCAATTTTTCTCTTGAATGCATCCTCCTCTGATTGGAAGAGAACTCTTATTCCTCTGACAACAAGGCCAACATCCTTAACCCCTCTGGGGATTTTTGAAATTTTTTAAATCCAAGCAGATACCCTTTGCCTCAGAATTGGAATAAACAGTGGAAACAGGTGACTCTATTTTTAAAACATGTTTTCCTCTGCAAATGGTCCCTTACCATCAGGTTAGGAGAAACATTCTTCACAACCTCCCCTCCCCCTTGCCTTCAATTTTCTTCTGAAATAATTGTTGTTGGGGAAATTACAACCTGGGCTAATGCTTTATCAGAGGGGCCTGGGCACATGGCTGTCCAGTTCCTGGGCCACACTTTGTTTTGAGATAGGGTGGAACCATCCCTCAAGGCCAGCTGGCTCCTTTCAAAGATTCCTTGGAACAGATCAGAGATGTCCAGGGTTAACAGAGAGAGGCCGCGTACATTTTAATAAGAGCAGATGCAAGGAGTGTCTGAGTAAGTAGAATCAATCATCACACTTTAACATCTTTGTCCACCAGCACGGGGCCCTTGACTGCTGGCATTTTCAAGCATCAGACCTCTAAGAAATTCTCCCTGGGGCTGCACCAGCCACCAAATGCCAGGCAGAATGGGGCCTGGTTGATGGGATCTTCACATCACTCAAGCTCACTATGACAGCCTGTGGCTTCCTGAGATCCCCCTAGTGCAATCCCTCATGGCCCCCAGTTAGAATCCACCGGATATCTAGCTCCTGAGGGATGTGTGTCCAAAGTGCCTTGTTCCCCATCTGTCGGCTCACTATCAGACAAGAGAATGTTTTTCATCAGGATTGCACATATGTTTGCCGAGGCTCCTTCTTTCAGATGCTATATGGAGGGGAGCTTTCCAGTCAGACAGTCTCTCACTGTTGCCTTCCAGATGATTCTTCAGCATGTGCAAATCTCAGGGATTAAAAAATACCTACATCATAAGATGGCTGGTGAAATCCTGGCCACCTGACATTAGAAAGTGGCTCATTGTTTCATAGAATACTTACACTTTTAATTTTTAGTCAGTAAGTGCTAGCTTCTCATGATCATTGCCATGACCATCTCTATTATTATTTCCTAGTCAAAAATCACAGGCTTTGTAAAAAAATGTTTTAACATTTTATTTTATTTTTTGAGAGACAGAGAGAGAGAGTGTGAACAGGGGAGGGGCAGAGAGAGAGTGAGACACAGTATCCAATTCAGGCTCAAGGCCCTGAGCTGTCAGCATAGAGCCTGATGTGGGGCTCAAACTCACGAATGTGAGATCATGGCCTAAGCCGAAGTGGGGCGCTCAACTGACGGAGCCACCCAGGCACCCAGAAATCACAGGCTTTTATCTGACGTTCATGGAAGTCCACTCTACTATCTGAGACTTGAGGGAAGCTTAAGTTTTTCATTAACCTCTTCAGTCCTAGGTTGTTTTTGGTTTTTTTTTAGTTCAGCACCTTCAGTTCGATCTTAGTGTATCAGGATTCATTTCAATGTAGAAATAAGACGTTAGTGAAAAGACACATGCTTGGATTCAGAAAGCCCTTCAGTTAAATCCACCACACATCTGCTGGTGCTGTGAGTGTCATAGTGGCTGGCCTCTCTGGCAAATTTGAAACAACAGTCATTTCTTTATGTAATTAATTTACAGATAAGATATCTTATCTACAGAGCAGATAAGGTATATGGCAGTGCCTGGTAAGGTGCCTCACATAAATATTAGTTCCTTTGCCCACTGCTTCCTCACCATCATCACCACCACTACTAGGCGACCAACATAATGTTCAGAGGGCATTCCTATTGAAGCTATTACATTACTTATGACTGCAAAATAAACCAGCCCCAAACGTAAGGACTGAAAACAACAATAATCTTTGATTTTGTTCACAAATCTGCATTTGGGGTAGGGCCGGGCAGGAACAGCTCATCTCTGTTCCATGCAATGTCTACTGCTCTAGGGGACTGGGGGCTAGAGGGGTTGCTTCCAAGGTGGCACCCACAGGTGGCTGAAAGGTTGGTGCTGCCCGTTGACTGGGAGCTCACCCAGGACCGTGGCCAGAGAAATGTGATTTCCTTTCCATGGGCTTCTCTGTGGCCTGCTTAGGCTTCTTTATAGCGTCTCGTGGGCTATAGAATAAGCATTCTAAGAGAACAAACAGAAGTGATGAGTATTTTACAATTCAGCCTAGAAAGTCACTCATTTCAGGCTGTTCATGGGGGCAGCTGCAAAGGTATGCCCAGGTCCAAGGGGAAGGAGATAGACCCACCACTCAAGAGGATGAGTGCCGACGTCATCTTCTAAGCAGAGCACAGATGACGGGTAGGACTGTTGCAGCTCGTTTTGGAGAGTGTGGCCTGCCACCAGCACTGCCTGGACTAATGTGTGTTGGGACTCACAGATGGGCCCACCAGGAATGCCGTGAGGCTGATCATGTCCTGGTTAAGTCCTTAGAGTCAGAGTGCTTCACAGGCAAACTCTGCCATTTGCTTACCTACGTGACTTTGAGACATTGATTTTAACTCCTTGGCTTCAGTGCTTATCTATAAAATAGCAACAGTAATGGGAGATCACCTCATAAGATTGTAACAAAGAAGTGTATGAATGTGCCCAACCCACAGTCAGCAAGTTAATCATTATTTGTATTACTTGTTACATGTATTGCTTCTTTTGATAGAAAGAAAATTTTTCTGGTTCTTGGTAAAAGAGTGACAGCTTTTCCAAAGGAAATCTGGGAAACGATCGGGAGAAGGAAACAGGGAATGTGACACTTCTCAGCTCTTCTTGTGAAGAATAGAATGGAAAATGATGTGGGTAGTAGAGTTAGATGGACTTTGTGTGTACCCTGGCCTCCTTCGTAGCACCATTGTGACATTGGAGAAGTCACCTCGTCATTCTGAGCCTCATACACATAAGGGAGCCAAGGGTTATTATGAGCACAGAATTAAATAATGTGCACAATGGAGTATTTTGTACTACTCAGATGAGAAATATTTTTGGAGTAGAAATAGCCACCAAAGTTGGCTAATAGCAATGAAATGAATCCCAAGTACATACACATAGGACCATCCAGGTCAAGGTGAACTTGAGAGAACTTGCACAACGTTTTGAAATCTTGGTGGAGTGACCTGGGTGTGCACCCTGGTAATACACACTTCCCTCATGAGATGATATAATGAGGAAATCTACACAACAAGAAAGTCAATAGAACTGGAGGCAGAAAAACACATGGTCAACTCATCTCACCCTTGTTGGGAGATCTGAAGAGGTGTTTGCATGTCACATCAAAGATGAATTTGTAACAGACAGTTGCATGAAAAATGTTATTAAGCCTTCATTCTTGGGTTCTACAGTATGTCAGAATAAACAGGTTCACTTTGTGGGAGTCTCCCCTTCTACTTTACATTCTAACTGAATTTCTCACCTTGATGGGGGGGGGGGGAAGAATAATTTGTTAGGACGCTTGTGCTCTGAGGGTTGGGTTTTCTATCACCTGGAATAGCAGCAGCTACAGGGACTGCTAGCCATAGATCATTAAGAAGTAGTGTTCCTGGGGCACCTGGGTGGCTCAGTCAGATAAGCATCTGACTTCAGCTCAGTTGATGACCTGAGCTCACGAGTTCAAGCCCTGTGTTGGGCTCTGTGATGACAGCTTGGAGCCTGGAGGCTGCTTCCGATTCTGTTGTTTCCCTCTCTCTCTGTCCCTCCCCCAGTCACGCTCTCTCTCTTTCTCAAAAATAAATAAACATTTAAAAAATTAAAAGAAACAAAAAGAAGTAAGCATTCCTTCCAAACACATACCTCCAACAATCTCTTACCCAGTGGTTAAGTTGTAAAGTGGCCATTTAGCAGAAAGTAGGCTAAACCCAAACGAGTTCCAAGAATACCGGCTTTCCCTGAACATCAAAGACCAAGCAAACCAGTATCTCAGAAGTATGGCTTTAATTATTTCTACTGTTTCATTGTAAGCACATAGTATTCCTCCCTATTATGAGCCAAAGTGTTTTGGGAGGTTATTCTAAAAACACACCAGCGTAAGACATTGTTTCCAAACCTCAGTCACTTCCAAGCTCTCAACAATTGAATTAGAAACAAACTTTCTGATCAAAGGAATCTTTTCCTTCTTTGGGGGCAGAATGCTTATATCAACCAGTGTATCTAACAGGTGAGAGAGACATGATTGCGTGCTTTTCCAAGTTTTTAGGAAAGTTTCCAAACATATGCACTTTGCTTCCGTACTTTGCAATTCTATATGCACCTTGCTTCTTCCTCCATTTTCTCCATATTTTCTCCTCTCTCACTACTGTAGCATCCTCTGTGCTCACTGTTGATGCTTCTCCACCAAGACGCCTTTACCAATTTCTGTGTTCCCCCTCCAAGTTTCAGTGTGCTTTTGTCTCCAAAGGCCTGCATCTGGAATTCCTTTTCCAAAGCCTGTCTGTGGGCTCTGGAGCTGCTTTGCCCAGGTGCTGGGAGCCACACCGGCCTTGCTGGATGACACGGTCACAGTCAGGGAATGGCAGACGTTGCACGGCTCCTGCCGCAGGTGACGGAAGCTGGCATCTCCTTCTGCTACTGATTGCTCGTGTAAAATTAAGCCTGTTGCTATTGATTAGGCCTCACAATGTTCCAAGTCAGACCGATATTCCCCAGATATCTCATGGGAAGAAGCATATTCCCACCTCTATAGAGAGGAAGTTAAACAAAGCACTGCAGATGTTTGTCAAAAGGCTCTTCTATTGAGCTTCACAAACTTAAGACATGGATAACAAAGGGGGTTAAAGAACACAAGAATAATATTTACTCTGGCCCTGAGAAAAGGCCTAATTTAGGAATAAGAAACAAACAAGAGTCAGGCATAAGTTACTGTGCATATACATGCTAATTGGTGCCCATTGTGAGGATGGGTAAGAGTAGTTACAACTTAAACTCATACGCAAAGGCCGGCTCTTCTAGGGTGCCAATGGTGCTTACACCCTCAACATCAAAGAACAAGGTTGACAAAAGGTTTACTTACTAACCATGCCGAATACATCCTTCCTCTTGTGAGCCAAATAGAATGCCTCCTAGCCCTGTTTCTGCCTGAATTTTAGCATTGTTATAAAATGTGTTTGCTATCTGCTTCTCACTGAAAACATCCTGCTATCTTCTTAGTTGTAAGATTTACTACCAGTTCAAACAAATGTGTATGTTATCTGCTTTTCACTGAGAATATCCTGATGTGTAAGTTACCTCATTGTAATTAGAATAGTTCTGAAGAAATGCCTCTGTAAACCTGTTTCTGCACCCTTTTCAAAGCATCTTTATCACTGAGAATTATTTGTAAAAATTCCACTTTTTGATGTCATAAGTCTATAAATAAAGGCCCAAAACCTGGCAAGAAAGGAGATAGAAGAAGAAGATGATGCCAAGAAAGAAAGAAACTGCGGGAATCTCTCTTTCCCATCCGCCGCTACCCCTTCAGGGAGCCCTGGACCAGCCAGAGCAGGCCTGGAGCACCCAGGCAGTGCCTGGAAGCTTAAGTGTTGATCTTTAGCTATTAAATGAATGGGTGGGAAGTGTGACAGCCAATTTCCCGGTTTCTGTGCAAAGCAGTGTAACTTATATGGTAGATTCCCCTGAGGGTTGAAACTGAAGGTGCCCTTCAATAGACCCGTTTGAAATCAGTGCCTTGGTAGCCTCTTCCTTGTCCTGTCCTGCTTCCCTGCCCACTCCCCGCTAACAGTCCCTTCTGGAAACACTTCTACACTGTGTGGCCTGCATACAAATCCTGATTATCAGCGTCAGTTTCTGGGGACCTGAACCGAGACAGGGAGTGTTATCAGGAAAATCCCAAGTATCTAATTTCACCCATATTTTTCAGTGTGTATAATTAACCAAGACTTGCTTCTTTCTTTTCTGAGTATAATGACTACATTATTATTACACATAAAATTTATTATAAATCCTTAATACCATTTACCAGAGTCTCAGAAATCTTATTAAGCTTAGAGTCTTACCATTCAGAATTCGTACACTGCACACATTAAGTGAGATTGGTATGTTTCTTTTAAAGCTCTTCCTCTTCTTAAAGCCACATACTTGTTGAAGAAATAAGATCATTCATTTTTAAGAGATTCCCCATTACAGTTTTGACCAACTGCATCTTTGTGGCTTTAATACAAAGCTACTGCTAGGGATTTACCCAAGGGATACAGAAGTGCTGATGCATAGGGGCACATGTACCCCAATGTTCATAGCATCCCTTTCTACAATAGCCAAATCATGGAAAGAGCCTAAATGTCCATCACCTGATGAATGGATCAAGAAGATGTGGTATATATATATATATACAATGGAGTATTACATGGCAATGAGAAAGAATGAAATCTGGCCATTTGTAAAAATGTGGATGGACCTTGAGAGAATCATGCTAAGTGAAATAAGTCAGGCAAAGAAGGGCAGATACCATATGTTTGCACTCATAGGTCTAACAGGAGAACAGGAGTAATCTAATGGAGGACCATGGGGAGGGGAAGAGGGAAAGAGAGTTGGGGAGAGAGAGGTAACACAAAACCTGAGAGACTATTGAATACTGAAAACAAACAGGGTTGAAGGGGCAGGGGGAGGGGAGAAAAAGGTGGTAGTGATGGAGGAGGGCACTTGTGGGGAAGAGCACTGGGTGTTGTATGGAAACCAATTTGACAATAAACTATTTTTTAAAAGTGAAAAAAATACAGTGCTAATCCTTTATCATTCCTGTAAACCTGTGGTTAGATTTAGAAGCTTGATTAAATTCAGCTTTGGCTTTTTCTTTGCAAAGCCTCTTCATAGTTGAGGATCTGTTCTTTTTATCACCTTACATCAGGGGGCCCATGATATCTGGGTCTGGTTTTACCAGCCTAATATATCCACTATAAAATTCACCATCAACTTTTCCGATGAGTGTTAACTACAAATACTTTCATTATGAGTTGCAAAACAGTGAATTCTAGCTCTATCACTCCTCTAAATTTCTTTTATTTAAAAAAATTATGTTTTTTATTTATTTTTGAGAAAGAAAGAGAGAGTGCAAGTGGGGGAATGGTAGACAGAGAGAGAGCGGGAGCGAGCGAGCCTGAAGCAGGCTCCAGGCTCTGAGCTGTCAGCACAGAGCCCAACGTGGGGCTCAAACTCGTGAACCATGAGGTCATGACCTGAGCATAAGTCAGACTTTTAACCAACTGAGTCACCCAGGTGCCCCTATTCTTCTGCACTTCTTAGCTGGAATTCATCTGTAAAGAATATTCTTGAAGAATGAGAAGGAGAAGGAGAAAAGGAGGAGGAGGAGAGGAAGAAGAAAAAGGAAGAAGAAGAAGAAGAAGAAGAAGAAGAAGAAGAAGAAGAAGAAGAAGAAGAAGAAGAAGGGGGAAAGGAAGAGGGGGGAGGAGGAGGAGTTTCTCTTACCAGCTATTTGCTTACCCAGAAATATAATCTGTACAGGAAAACAAGATAAATTCTTGATTTCTTACTTCTATTTGCTGGCTTTTAGAATAGTGACTTGGTATCCTAGCAACACCCAGAGGTGACCAATTAAGGTAGTATTTTTATGAAATTCTTACATATTTGATATATTTTAATCCACTGAGGTCATCATTTTATTTTATGCTTAATTTGTACCCAAAACTGAAGCAATCCAAAATTCATTTTGATTGAATTCACCAGCCATAATCAAATAACAAAAACAAACAAAAAGGCTTGTGGACAACACAACCAGCTAACCCTCTTGATTTGATAAATTTACCAAAATCACAGTGGACTTCAATTCAGTTGACTCTGTATTGTGTGTGCCACTTAGGTAATAATTAGGCATCTAGATATCATTTCTGCTGAAACATCCATCTGGTGTTATCATCTGTAAGCACAAAGATGATGGTATATTATTCTGGCCGGTAAAGAAGAGCAATTGGAACAGGGGTATGCTTCTGGGGAAAATTCAAAGGTCTGATGTGATTCAACTGACAAAGACCAGCTGTTTCTCAGGTCAGCAGAGAGGACCTCATGCAGAACATTAAAAGGAAAGGGAGACGGTGGACAGATCACACAAAGCCACACATTAGGAAACCCTCAGTGACACACACTTCTAAAACAGAAGTGCCTTCACTTCCTTGCCATTAGAAGGTATTACCACGTTTTCCAGGAAAGTTCAGATGACTGAAAATAAAAAAAACATAGATTCTTCTCACTTTATATTTGTCCCAAATTCTCTGAGTTGTCCCTCCAGGCAGTTCTGAACATCCATACTGCGGTTTCAGGCCTGTTTCTGCCTCTATGTGATGGTAAGAAAGCCTAGTGGCTTCTCCAATCCTCAGTCTCCCTGGCTTTAAGGTTAGATGGAACCACTTTTAAAAGTCACTACCCAGGGGCGCCTGGGTGGCTCAGTTGCTTATGTCTCTGACTTCAGCTCAGGTCATGACATTATGGTTCAGTTTGCTATTTCGAGCCCCCGCGTTGGGCTCTGTGCTGACAGCTCAGAGCCTGGAGCCTGTTTCGGATTCTGTGTCTCCCTTTCTCTCTGCCCCTCCCCTGCCCATGCTCTGTCTGTTTCTCTCAAAAATAAACATTGAAAAAATAAATAAATAAAAATGAAAGTCACTGCATGCAACTTGAAAGAAGGAGAACATGCACAGACAGGGATGGGTGCAGGGCTCAATTTGCATTCCAGTGTTAACACATTCCTGAGACCCAGGAGTAGAAAGAAAGGGTGACTGGAAGTAGGATTCACTGAATTGGCCCTGTTTCAGATCCCGAAAGACAAAGGAAACGAGTGCACCCTCGTCTGGGTGCCCTGGTTCTGGAGAGGAAGAAAGAAGGTAGTACAGGAAAACTACACTGTTGGTGGGAATGTAAACTGGTGCAGCTGCTCCGGAAAACAGTGTGGAGGTTCCTCAAAAAACTATCCCTAGAACTCCCTATGACCCAGCAATAGCACTGCTAGGGATTTACCCAAGGGATACAGAAGTGCTGATGCATAG